>NW_027279983.1:0-384211 GCF_046629955.1 Centroberyx affinis
TAATAACAACCCGTTTAGAAAAAAAGGCATGGAGTTTCAGTTTTCTCTCAGTTTTCCTGAGATTATGGATGGAAGATTAACTAATTAAAAAGGCAGTGTGTTTGTGGGTAACTGGATATGTGCCTATCCCTACTTGCTACCCAACTCTAGGAATGTACTTCAAACTAACATAATCATCTAGTATGATAATTGGCAGGTGTGGAACATGGTGCACAATACACCTAAGGAATGGACCTGCTTGTGTTATTCCTCTATCATATGGCAGTATAAAGCATTTTATTATTAAGCATTATTCTAAGCAAACTGTGTCACTAAAGGGAAGGGGTGAGAAGTACAATATGAGTGAATGTATGTTTTATCCCCTCTATCACTGGATGCCCACACAGCACTCCTAGTATTCGTCATAGTCTACTCTGTATTCTTATTAATGTAACCACAACCCCAATACAAAAATATATCTAAAGGAAATCAACGGAGTATCTGTCCATCCTGTAGCTTGTCTTCTTTTTTCAATGACATGATTTAATATAACATGATGCTTTTTTTTTTTTAAACACTATTTTCCATCATGTCAAATGGTATCTATGTATCTTTTGCATGGTGGTGGTGGGAGGAGGAGAAAGGGGGGGGGGGGGGGGGGGGGTAGAGTTGATAGATCTGTTGGCGCGTTCTTTTGGAATATACACTGATATGTGGGACCCAGGGGGAATGAGGGGAAAATGCATGGGTGGGTGAGAGGGGGGGGAGATGCGTGCTAGTGGAAGTTTACTTCTTGGCATTCAGGGCTGCCAGGGCGGCATCCACCTCCTCCTCCGGCTGCAGTGGATGCCACTGGGCGATGGGGCGACGGGGGTTGGCCAGCATGTCGGACCAATGCTTCAGCCCGGCCCCCGTGGACTTGCTTCCCACCCAGATCTTCCCGATGGCATCGTTCTTGCCGATCTTGTCGTAATCCAGCACTGTGATCACGGCTTGGATTTTCTAGGAGGATGAGAGTGAGAGAGAGAGAGAGAGAGAGAGAGAGAGAGAGAGAGAGAGAGAGAGAGAGAGAGAGAGAGGGAGGGAGAGAGAGGGAGAGAGAGCGTTTGCAACAAGGCTCAAATTCCCATGAAGATCATCGGCAGATCATAGCAGATTTGCATGAATTAGTCGATGTCTTTACCTGCATTTGCTCAAGAGGAATCTCAAAGCTGAACGACTCGTTGTAGTAAGGATTCAAAGTGTTCTTCTTCACTGTGGTCTTCTTCTTCTTCAGCCTCTTGCCATTCTGCAGCAGGTTAATTTTCACGTAGGGATCTGAAAACAGAATCAAAGCAAAATCATTCAGGGGATGAAGCGTCGCGGCTCATCGTTTGCACATGCATGTTCATGTCGGTTGTAATGCTGCAATACACCAACAGATGGGGCTGACACTGAAGCCAGAGGGGGTGAAGCTGCTGCATGGTGAGTACTGCAGCGTCAGCACGTGAGCAGAGCAGGTCAGACCAAATGGCTGTGCTCACAGGCACGCTGCTTGATACACTGCAGCGTCCTTTTATGCAGCCAAATCTCAGATTACCATCAGCAAAGTGATTAATATTTTTTCCCCCAAAACTGAACACTGAAATAGTGCATAATTCCATACATATAATGAAAATAGTATTTCCAGTGATTTTGTCCTATGAGTTGGTGCCACATGAATCAATGCATAGGAATCCTTGTGGCAGCTGTGTCACATTCAGTTAGCTGATGCTGTCTGATGCTTCACTCAGTGTATATGCTGTGCTTCACTCAGTGTACAGTATATACCTGACAGTCCACCCACGTCCATTTTCTTAAGGTTCTTGGCCTCCAGAATACAGATGGTGAGTTTGCCAGCAGTGGGCACGTAACGCAGAGAGATGCAAATGTCACCCAGCTTCTCCGGCTGTGTGAGGGACGGCAGTGCAGAGAAAGTTAAAGCAGGTCTGAAGCAGAACTTGTGTCCTTTTTCTGATGTGTACAAGACAAGGCCACGCAAACACAAGCTGTATCTTGTTGCATGAAATTATAAATACACCCTCGACATATACAACAGCAGAAAATGTTTTCAAGTACATCTATTTTGTCTTTTCAGAATTTAAAAAAAAGGTGAGACCAGGAGCTAAATAAACTGTAGAATGTGTCTTAATTCTTAAGCTGGGCCTCCCATATACTGTAGGGACCAGGTTGTTTCATGGTTTAAAACCTGTTTTTCATGCTCTTGTGCTGCATAATCCTGATAGCACCGTATTACAGGCTGCATGGCTAAAGAAAAAGTCCTGCAATTGGCTAGAGGACAGGAGGTACGTCCATTCGCCCTTTGTGTCTCATCAGTTAATAGCCACAGTCATCACCTTGTACTTGTCTGATCTGGGTATTTTATCATTGCTCTATGTCATCAGCACACTATGTCATCTGAGTAAATTGTTGAAGTTGCTCTACATGGAAGAAGAGTATTTTTAATATACTTTGTCAGTTTGCTCTCTGATGAAACGTATTTCAGTATTTTAAAACACAGAAATACTGTCTTCATTTTGTTACACATTACATTATGACTAATATTTGCAAAGGTAATTAATGTACTTCAAAATATAGAACACACATTCACAGCAGGTTTTGAGGAATCATCTCTCATGGTAAAAACAGTATAATACACCATATGATTCACTGTATGACTCTTACCTCTTCTTGATCTGCACTGTCCAAGTCTCGCCACTCCTCAATTGGCTTTGCCAGATCAAGGGTGTTCATGGGAAATTTAATCTCCCCGATGACATCATGTTTGGAGAAGCGATCAAAGTCATAGACTGACATTACCAGAGTCTTCCCACCCATCTCTTGGAAAGGAATCTGGAAAACAGCAACCAATCTCATTAACAACATTTGCTCTTAGCAAACAGTATTTTTAGCTTTTAGGTCAGACTCTGTTGAGGCTGTTCAAATTGTGACACGCTATGCACTTAGGGCACACCTCAGACATTGTTTTTAATAGCTTATGGGAGTAAAATTAACTATACAGCAATATTGGTTGTGGCTTTGGCCTGCAGCTCAGAGGCATGAGTCTATCGCCTGCCTTAATAACATGCTGTTTCAGCAAAACTGTCCCTTTGAAATGGTAAAGCCGTTTGATTCCATTCTCATAGAGCTGTGTCAGCAGGCAGGGTGGCCTTCTCCTTTGACCAGAGTCCCTCCCTATCACTTTCTCCGTGGCGGACACCTTCAATGTGTCTGCTGCTTCTTATCATTGGTGGCCAGAAGTGTTATTATTGATTTTAGAAAAAAATGTTTTCAACAACTGTAACGATGCAAACACAGTTGTACTATAGTTGAAGAAAAACAGAAATTGAGACCTTAATCCATGAAAAGTTGTGCTCATAGAAAGGAAATAGTTGCAGGTTGTTGTGCATTACACCATATTTGAGGTGGTGGTAATAAAAAGCAAAGGAGCTGTGATGAAATACAGTTGTAGGCAAGTAGATACAGGAGCAGTGAGAATTTTGAAATTCACCCACAGTCCAGTACCTTGTCTTGCTAGATGCCAGTCAAGACGTTACTACCCCAAGTGCAGGACAATGCATCAAAATCTCATAGTACATTTTTAGCAAGGCAGCAAAAATATTTTGGGGTTTATCTTTGTATTTATAGTTATGTTCATTATTTGCTTTTAAGTTCATAATGCATTTAATGCATTAATACATGAGCATGCTATAAACAGTATAAACCACACAATGTACATATTGCTGAGCTTTCACACTACCCACAAAAGATAAAAGACTGCAAATGGTATTGGGTGGAGATAGAGCGAGTCTACCGAGTACTGGGGTACTTTCCATTATGCTGAGAGAGAGAGAGAGAGAGAGAGAGAGAGAGAGAGAGAGAGAGAGAGGGCGAGAGAGAGACATCTTGTTTTAATAAGTGCAGGGTGACTGTACTGACTATACAGAGTTCCAGTTTACCTTGAAGACAAAAGTCTCATTGAAGACAGGATTGAGCGTTTTCTTGTGAACCTTCGTGTCAAACTTCTTCTTCTTGTCAGGGAGAACGAAGACCTTGACGTAGGGGTCAGAGGTGCCGCCGCTGTCCATGGAGAGCAGGTCTGCTGCTTGCAGGATTCCCACAGTAAGCTAGGGAGGGCAAGAGGTTAAACACAAAGTCAGTCCATGAGCAGCTCAGTATACCTTTTTTTCTTTTCACCATCTCACACCACAAAAAAGGAGAAGCCACTATTCCTGAGGTCGTAATCGATAAAAAGTTTTGGTTATATAACACCTCAGCATTAGAGGAGGAAAACAGAGTAAAGGTGTTTGAAATCCTTCAGTGTGTCCCTGATTCGTGAGCAAAATGATGCTCAACAAAGCAAAACCAGGCCATTATGTGATGCTTATATAAGTGGCAAAGTACTGAAAGTCTTTCCTTCAACTTTGATAGGATTTATTTTGGAAAAAAAAACTAACAGCAAGATGATGTCCTTGGCATTTGGCTCAACTAAAGTAATACAAGAAATAAGTATTCACTCAAAGTTGAATTTGTTTTGGTCAAGTGCATTTCGGGGCGCAATCCTTTTAATCCGACAAAAAATATAGGACTGGATAGGATTCAATGTTGGCTACACAACAAGCTTACCTTGCTTTCCTGGAAGTCGTAATCAATGGAGTACTGAAGCTTCCCAAGCTTTTCCTTCTCCTTCACTTCTTCCTCTTTCTCATCTCCAGTGAGCCCCATCTCAGCGTCATCTTCATCATCATCATCATCCTGTTGTTTCTGGAATGACAGAAGGGGGCGGGCAGCAGAAGAAGGAGTGAGAGGACGCTTCTGAGATGTGGGTGTGCTGCACACCAAGCCTCCGGTCATCAGCAGTCAGGTTAGTCACAGCACCTACCTGCCACTTACCCCCGCTTACCCAGGTGTTACTAGTGCAATCTGTTCATCGATGACCACTGTTGCAACCTGACTTGATTTCACTATTTCTTGGGTGACACCATTTGCTGTTTCCCATGAGCGTTATGTTAAATTCTGCTAACACCAGACAGGGAATTTCCCTTGGACGTCAATATGTTCTAGAAATGTAATTTCAATAAACCCCTTACATTTTTTAATGCAATGACTGGAGAGAGAGAAAGAGAAAGGAAAAACAGAACAGAATGAAAACAGTTAACAGAGTATTTTCAACACAAGTCAGCTCAAGAAGCAGTGCCCTTCATTCGCGAGAGCTCTTCTGCTAAGAGGACTGAGGGGACAGAGCTGTACGAAATACATGCTGATATGATCAGACCTCTGACACAGTGATTCCTGACACTTTCCTTGAATGGCTCTGAAACTTGCTAATACTCCGGGCCAGTATCCTCCGATAACACATGCTGTGGCAACTGATAATGTAAGCTTTGTGACAAGCTAGACAATATTACTGTTTGCTCTTTATCTCCTCCTGACAAGAATCATAATGTCAAATTCTCATTAATCTGTTTACACTGTTATCGTTGATAGGCTGTTGTTGTAACTAGCTGAATTACTGGAGGATTCCACAGTTCCCCAAGTCATTGGATGAATTAACATTCCCTACCAAATACAATATCAAAAGGCTATTTTAATGTGGATTATTGTGACTCTTGATGCTACGCTAGAGCAAAATTCAGCCATTTGCTGAAACTATCTATGAGGTTGTTAGGACTTGATGAAGGAGATGAATCAAGTTCCATACCATAATCAGTCTTGCCTTGCCTTTACATCACACCCAATAACTTTTTCAGTCTTTCATCTTTTTAAAGACAGTCATGACTAATCGAGTGAGAGCAATTTGCTCAGATACGGATATCAAGTAAACTTTCAATCAGTTATGATGCTGGATAATATCTCAGTATGGCCTACTTTCCTATGGCTGTCTTCTTGAAATAACATTGATGTCTTCGTAAGACTGGAGCGGCCAGCTACTCACTGATGAGCTGGAAGAGGAATAGGGCATACATACACACACAAATAATACACACGCAATCACACATTCACACACGCGCATGTGTGCGCACACACACTCCCGCCCACACACACGTGATTGCTTACATGCAGGCTCTCATGCATGCTTAAAAACCCACTCTCTCTCTCACACTAACATTCTCACACATTTGCAACGCACACCATATCCTTATTTGTGGCATTCTCTATCTTTGTTGTGGTAAATGCTTTTCATTCAAGCATGCCAGGCCACACAATGCAGGATTCAAGAAAACACTTTTTTCTGATAGCAAAATGTGCATGAATTACCTTATAATTTCTGAAGATAGATATAGATAAGTTATGCTTTGATGTTTCTAAAAAAGTTGGCAACAAAATTTGGCTTTTTGTCAGGCCTAAAAAGACTGTACATGAAATGTGTGCTGTAAGTGAAATGTACACATCCATGGGAGATCATGCTATATTGGAAATTTCCAGTTTTTCTCAAACTTCCAGTGGGGTTCAAAGACAAAGACATGGTATGTCTGAATGTATGCCCTTTGGTCAACCCCATGGATCAATTTGTGAGCTCATGAGGTGTTACTAAATGAAATCTGTCGTAAAACAGCCAATTGGTTGTAACATAAAGTTTAGATTTACTGAAATTAGGCCTCTGAAGATCAACTGCAGTTGACTGCACCTGTGGGCAAACATTCTGGCCCACCATTTCTCTTCAGTGACACCCAAGTGCTTTAGGGAGAGAGGGAATCATTGGCTATCACCTAAAATGTCAGCAGCATGGGTCATCCAGGAAAGTTACTCTCAAGTCAAGTTGTGGCCATTCAATGGTACCTACTGCAAGGGCATGTTGGTCTTTGTCAAGAGATACAAACAGCTTTATCTGTCATGGAACTCTGAGCATGTTTGCACAAGTGGAGCATAGCTTTAAGTGTGTGAATTTCAGACCAAAGTCAATGCATCTTTTAAGAATAAATGTAACTGTCACTTACATTATGAATTTGACTTAAATTAATTTGGCTTTTAAATTGTGTTGCATGATTACTGTAAAGGCCTATTGTGGTGGAAACATGCTCAAAGCTCTCAATTAGGTAAAGTCTCACCTATTATTTGACAAATATCCAACCTCACCCCTTGCACATGCATGTTAGTGATCTCTAGTGAGTTGCTGAGTGCACTCGTCATTCAAAGGCTCAACCGTAGGATGAGTTTCATGTTCATTTCAAACCATAGACATTTGCACTTTTACAGGTCTTTGCTCTGTTGTTTGGCCAAAATTGCAACCTCTGGATACTCAAGACATGGCAGTTGGTGCGGCATATCAGTTCAGTGGATTTGCGAAGCAGCTTAATCGCTCCCATAGATCCTCAAGCACCCGCAGCACCTAAGCTTGCAAGACTAAGGAAGCCATAGCACTCATTGTCATCATTGCAATCCAATCCCTCCAAGCCCAGCCCACCCCCACCTCTCCCCCCTGCCCTGGTCTGCGCTTACACAGAGCGGCCAGAGAGGGGCGCCGCGTGCTATCAGACCTACCGTAGGCAGAGAAGTCCACCACAGTCAAGATACACGGAGCACACATAAGACACAAAGCAGGAAGGAGGAGAGCAGAGAGAAAGGAAGAGATTGAACTCACAGCAGACACCAAAGAAGGGTAATCACAGCAAATGCAGTCAGCTACACTGTAGGGCGCGGGGAAAATGACACATAGAAAATCCTCCTCATTAGCACAATCATATCTCAGTGCAAGAAGGGCGTTGTATTTTAATGAACTCCACTTTTAGAAACGTTATTGTGGGAAGTCAAATTGCCCCAGATGTACTTCATCAAATCTTCAAATATGTATGTAAAGAGTAACCCCCCATTGTCATTACACTGAGAGTAATTATAGGCCAAAAACAAAGCCACTGTAAAAATTACTAATTTTCATAATTACCCTTAATGACTGGATAAACAATAGTTGGGCTGAATAAATAAGAGTCATGTCATTTTCCACCCAATTCCCAAAGCACAAGAGAGAGAGACAGCAACACTAACATTCATGACAAATACATTAAATAACAACAGAAAACATAGTGGGAATCTTTTGAGAATTCACTGACAGGGTTAGGTAGCCAGCAAAAAGATAAATAGCCTGCAATAATGATCTGTAATCTAACAAATTTCAAACAATGAGCTTTCTTTTCATCTTGTGTAGCAGTGTGATGCATTTCATATACTGAACTAGAGTAAGTAAGTTGAGGACTACTGGTCCAAGTTATCATATGTGTTTCTCCTGATTCTGAATGTCTCCATTTGCATTAGCATTCTATCCAGTTTTGGTATACAAGTAGAAGGTTTTAGGCATCGCTGCTGTTATAAAATAAGGTGAATTCTACAGATTAAACTTGACTCACTAAAGTTAATGTGTAAGGTCAAGTGTGAATCAGGTCCCTCAGCCATGACGCCGCCCCCCATGATGGAACATACCTCTCCCCCTTTCAGGTTCTTCATTCCCATGTCACCCTTCCCCTTCTTGCCCTTCTTGTTCTTCTTCTTCTTGCAGCAGCATTTCTTGATGATGCAGAAGCAGCATGTCAGAATGAGTAAAGCAGCTACCACAGCAATGGCAATGATGGCCCAGGACGGCACTGAGGAAAATATATAGATACATGTACACACTCAAAAGAACAAAGAGACAAATGGTTTGACATTTGACCAACCAATCATTTACCCTAGTGGATGTCATGTCCTGGGCCAAATATATTTAGTAAGAGGTGCTAGGTTAGCAATTAGATTGGGTGAAAATTAGATTTCTCGGCCATTAGGAAGGGCAGCCCCTGATCAATACTGAATAAAGACATCATGAGGCTGTTAATGCCTGCAGGGAAAGAGAAGATCTAATTCCAAAATCATTGTTTAGAGTCACATCAATGAAACGTTGGTTGATCCGGACAGGTTTGGGTTCTGTCTGGTACTCACGTGGGATCTTGTCAATTTCATTCAGGAACTTGTTTTTGATCTCATCGAAGGCATCGTTCTTGTTGACCGGTTCAGTGGAGTTGTCAGAAGAGATTGACGCAACAGGGGCTGGAGTCATAGTCAAGGCACTGGCCCCTGTTGGCTCTGGAGCTACCATGGCCTCTGGTTTCTTCTTGAACAAATTCCACTTCACTGACATTTAGGCTGCACACACAGTCCCTGAAAACACAATGCAGTGTGGTTATCAAGACCGGCAAGGTATCAGATAATGCCCTCACCCACCTGTGAGTATCAATCCATCAGTAGCTTGTTTTACACTTGTACATTTCATACTCCACAATGTCAAAATTCACAAATACCAGAGATAGATAGAATCAATACAGGACTGACTCATTCAGTATTAGCCAATTTGCTTGTATTGGGAGGAATTTGGGGCTAAAAATCAGTACAAAGAGGATAAAAGTATGCCATTTGGTACAAATACCCAAAAGAAAATTTATAAACATTTTATAAGAAGTGCCCTGAAATAATTCAAACGGGGAGTGAATTATTGCAACTATTCAAAATGGCTGCGTAAGTGACAATTAATGCCATAACACTAATAATACACTTGTGCCTTGGGATATCCTAAAACTAAAATATCCTTAATGTTGTATAAATATGTATTTTGCAGAATAGGATGTCCACAAAAAAATCTCATAAATGTCATAACATTAAAATGAAATGTATAAGTCAAGTTCCGAGGTCTGTACTAACTCACTTTACCCAAAACAATCAAAAAAGGGAGACACTTTTGGAGAATTTCCAAAAAGCCACCTGTTACGGTTTGTTAAACTTAATTACCCGAATGGATGGATAAGATTTGGTGCGTTGCATTTTAATAGAGCTACTCTAAGATTAGCACCCAAATCAAACAGGGAACACCGGCATTCAACCCCTGGTCATCTACAGTGAACATTAACTACACTCTCTAAACAATAATAAATGAGGAAATTGGGAATGCTGGCCTAACATACAATTCAAGGGCTGTTGCCTTTCATATTGTACTGGAAACAGATTATTAAGAATGTTTTATATGGATAAGAATCCATAAACAACCTGTGATTGAAGTATGGCACACCAGCTGAAACACTGTTGAATCACCAATTTTGTTGTCACTCTTTTTTATGCTCGCCAGAAGGCTAAGCATCTACATCTGCTGATGTCGCTAAAAGACTGTCATATTTTCAGGGGTCCTTGTCTGTGCTAGTAACCTAATTTTTTTTCTGTTGCGATTTAAAGCAAAAAACACAGGAAATCACAGATCTGCAGCCAGATGGCCGTTGGGTTATGTTTACAAGAAAATCTAATCTAATGTTCTCGCTGTATACAAATATAGTTAATTTAGACACTGATTTGTCTTCAGTTCCATGGATTTAAACTAGAAAAGATGGTAAAAGTAATGATCGGAGTGACAGAGTGAGAGTTGACTCACAGAAAGGCAGGCAGCAAACAAGTTAAAGTCTCTGGCAACAGATGATGTAAGTTCAATCTTAACGTTTCAACTAACCAAAATGTAGTCAGGACTTTTTCCTCTCAGAGTTGCCACTTTGATTCTATTGTGTTAAGTGATCTATCTGGACTCTATTGTCTCTCACAGTCAGCTGAGGTGAAGTCCTGGCTCTGTAGTAGAAGACATTCATCTTTAGTGATTGGCAATGATGTGGTCTAAATAATTTTTTAGTACCAACCTTATTAGACTAAGCATTATGTAAGCTATATGACATTACTTTTGTTTTTACTTATAATGAGGTTCATTTTTTGTATCAACTCTGAAGTTTGACTTTATTTCTCATATTTGTTCATTGGTTTTCAGAAAGAATATTAGTTTGTCCCTCTGTGTATTACTGAAATACGGCTTGAAAAGCTGAAAAGAATGATATATTGGCTTGAGTACTGGCAATGAATACTTAAGGAGATACTCCTTGATGACTGCAGTGTGGCGTTACACTGTAGAATGAAAATGACCAGCTTTTTGATTACAGGCAGCAGTGGAATTAATAATGGAATTAACTTTGCTAAGATATAATCATTCATATCTTTTGAATTATAAATGATAAAAACATGGGTTTGGATTTTTGTTTTTCAAATTAAATCCTCTATCATTAAAGTCACAATGATTGTGATTACTTCATGGTGTACCAGCAGGCCCACATTCAACCAACAATACCATCACATATTTTTGATCAACCCCACCCCTCCACCCTTTCCATTAAATAAAATTGCCTTTCTCTCCCTAAAGGATATTTAATTGATTGACACTTTTGAATGATCCATCCCGGTGTTTTGTCCCACCCAATATCCTGTTTCAACAAGAAACACATCAAATTAAGGAAGCAAGATGCTCTCAAAATGTCTTTTCATTTGAACTAAATGTGTTTTATGACCCTTGAATGAAATAAGCGATATGTACAAACATATTGTTTGTTGGAAATCCTCACTAAGCTTTGTTGAGAATATAACGTTACTGTAGTAGGCCTTGTTAGCAGTTGTAGTAGTGAACTATTATCTGTGATTTGATTTGATTTATTTTTCATTGTTATATTTTCATTTGCCAAGATGTTCACAGCTGGAAAGCATGTGACTAGCGCTAAGCTAGTTTTTACTTGTTGGTATGAACTTGTGATATGAGGACTAAGAGTGTATATGAGTGTAACATGAGTTCACATATTTTAAGGTGGAAAAGGTTTGAATACATTTGTAATGCTTGTAAATCATGGAGTAAATCAGACCTGATGTGTTAACCAGGTTTCTTTCCATCCACAAGTCAAAATTCTAAAGAAAGTAGAAGACAGTTAGAGAGCGCAAACCCCCACCAATGCTTAATAGCTGTCCAACTTGCTATGACACCACGAAAAATTGAATCATTTGTTCCTTGGCCCAAAGCCTATATGTCCACCAAATTTCATGGAAATCCATTCATGAGTTTTTGAGATATAAATAAAATAAACTTACAGTGGCAAAAACATAACCCCTTAGAAATATACCAAAAGTGTAGACATGGTCAGATAATTCCAGATATTTGTATTTTAAAAGCACATTCAAATCACTTCATTTAAACATATAATGAAGTTGTATTTTGTGTTGGCAAATGCTTAAACATTATAAAAAGGTTTTCCTACCCTAGTGAAGGTTGCAGTGGTGTGCAGTAGTGCTAAGCCTATGACCCATTTCTATGGGGGGAGGCAAAGTAACTTGATGCTTTAGTCAATCACACTGTGGACAGAACGTTAGATTACAGGGGTTTTACTTGCTTGTCCCATTCTTAATGCTGACTGACAATGCAGGAAATGCATAAAAATGCAAAACAGCTTTGGAAACTCCAAATTAAAGCTCTTTTGTTATGACTCAGCTGAGGGTTGAATCCTCTGCCTCCTAACATTCAACCCAATTCCACTAAGCAGGTGTTGAATTTATTAGCAAAATGATTGATTTAGACAGTCTACATCTGACTGAATCTGCCCTTTACAGTGATTCCAACACATTCCATATGTTTGAGAAGTAGTTTTGATGATTTTAAGATAAGTTAACTAACAATTTGTATGGGCGATAACCACCTACCACCATGTATCACAAGTTTTGTTGTGTTTGGAAAAAGTCCTGTAGTTGAGCCAGCAGTGTCTGACCAGGATAAGAGTGTGCAACCATAGTAAAACAGAATGAAAGACCACTGCCATTCTCTAGTGGTGTTTCCACAGGCCAAACAATTGTTCAATCAGAGCTCTTATCGGTTCCAGAAATCACACTGTGACAACTGCAGCTGAGAGCAGCCTGGCAACGGAGTGATGAGTGATTGGGCGAGAGCTTGATTCAGAAAGCAGAGAAAGATGACAAACATAACAAGAGGAGACTTCTCTTGTTGATTTTATTAAAGCCATTGTGATATGGACAAACAAAAAGAATTTCTCATTTCTCAAGTGCCAATTCACCACGTCAGTGCCAGAGATCCTTGTCTCTATTTATTGCCACATATAAATTATTCAAATTGAGGCTGACAGCAGGAAGGATAAGCTTATATTATTCAGGGGCCAGGACCAGTTATGCCTCTCAAATAACTTGTGTTGCTGCTATATAGGCCAACATTGCAAACGACCAATTTCTTGCGATAATATACTCAGATGGTCATGGCATTGCATTGCTTTGTCTGTGTTATTGACGAAATTACATTGGATCACATTCTTTTACCATCACACCTTTACAGTGTGTTGCTCACCAAAACAGCAAATTGATGAAAACAGGCTCATGGCATAACTTTCTCTACTCTGTAGCTTCATTAATCATATATTACTGTAGATATTGGGACAACCTTCATCACAGAATATGAAGCACTCAGCAGTCACGACATCCTAGTTTTATAGGCATTTTCCCCTGTTTGTCCCTCACATCAGGCCAAGTCAGGCAAAATTAAATTAACATTCATGGATATGTGGTCGAGCATTTTATCTCTCGCGATCCGAGGCGACAGCGAGGAGGGACCGAGAGGACAGGGAGTTACACTCTTTGTTTTATGATAGCCATTAGTCCTGCTTCATAGCCAGCTCTTACCACTCACTCTTGGCAAATAAATTGTATAAGCTTTTTCCTTTGAAGGAGGCAGCCTTAAACCTTCAGAAATTGCCTCCTAAAATTCAGAGGGACCTGTGTGTGTAAATGCATGATGTGCTCATAGATAGATGGATAGATAGATAGATAGATAGATAGAAAGCACTGCACTTGCACAGAGCTCTTGTTCTGTATGCAATACATATAATACTCCATTACTGAGAACTAGTGGGAGTAATCAGTTTCAGTCTTTGAGCCCCGGCTCCCAGTGTGCATCTCATTTCATTAGTGTTTGAGTCATCAGTATAAGTTAAAACAAAATGGCTCTGCTCCATGGCCCGCAGCAGCCTGGCTATGGGCATGATCTAGCCCTTATCACTAAACACACTGCTCCGAGTTGGATGGGGATCAAGCACTCGCACAACAAACTGGGTATAGCACCCCCACGTATTAACACTGCAGTCGCACTGAAATCAACTGTGGTAAATAAAGGTTAAATGTGTCACTTAAACTCTACCAGCTGAGGCCTGTGAAGATGAGGGCAGATGGCTTGCGGAGGAGTAGTGCTCCCTTTAGATTTTTAAACATATACACTGAAATAGTCGATTTGAGATGAAAATGAATAGAAACTAGGAGAGGTTGTATCTTCTGAGGGAAGGTTGTGTGCTTATTTCATTTTGAAAGGTTTAAAGCTGAATTTACTACAAACATATTCAGTCTTTTCAAATGTATTATACAGCTACTTTTGCTTTTGTAGTGGGAATAAAGCTGAAACCAAATTCTGTGTTTACATTTTGTTGAGATATCTCAGAGTGCCATTCACTATTTTTAAAGTGCATAAAGAAATACACTGAATGTACAAAATATCAGGGGTATCTTCCTGATTTTGTGTTGCAGCCCCCTTTTGCATTTTTGCAAGATATATTCTTGGATAAACAAGCACACCGATTGATTACTACGTCAGATGTTGTCTTCGTCATGATTATCTACTCTAGAGACAAATACCGGTCATTTAGAAATGCCCAAATATGCCTAGAGGCTAAGCAGTCTTAATTAATTACCCTGATCCTGTCAAACAGAAAAAAAGAGTGCACTCTATCTGATCACTCTCTCTCAGATTAAACACACACATTGCAATATCGCAGGTCATGTATGTGATGACCCACTGACCATATAGAGTGACATCCTCCCTGACGACGAGATAGCCCAGCCTGCAGGTTAGCAGGCTGGGCTATCCATATACAGGCTTTGCTGGGTTTAATAAGGGCTTATTAGTACCCAAGACAATTCCAACAGAAAACAACCTTAGGAGAGTGAGCTAAAGTCATGCAGCTGTTTCATTACACAACAACAAGTACCCCGAACAAGAATTAATTAACAAACTACAGCCAGACGGCCAAGTCCTTTGTTTTCCCCTGGCCCTGACAACATGCCTCAATACCAATTCACACAGCTGTCTGCCAGTGGCCAATCTATGTTAGTGTGTGTTTATTTGTGCGTGTGTGCATGCATGTGTGTGTGTTTAAATATAAATGTACATGATTCATTCTGGTTCATATGTAGAAATAAATCCATGGTTAAAACCGTAGAAATACCTTACTACTCACTTTCAAAATGGCCACTTTATATGAACAGAGAATTGGTCATGGGAGCATGTGGCTGCAGCTTGGGGCAATTGTCAGGAGCACTGGGGCGGCAAATTAAGTATTGAATATTAGGCATTGTGAAAAGGTTGCTGTATTCAAAGACATAGCAGGGTGAACTATAGCAGTGGCTGCTTGGTTGTCGCAGGGTCTCTGACAACTAAACATTAACCAGGGTCCTGAGAGATACACAACAATCTGAATAATGTGACCCCAATGTAAGCATTCAACCCCCAATGAGGCCTCTTGCCATCTGTGACATTACGGGTTATGCGTGAATGGGCGGTGTGCTTGGCCTCCAGCTGAACTAGCGTGCATCCTGCGCAGCTCCATTTCCTCTAAATCTCACTAATGTGATTGCTACAGTGAGCTGTGTTGGATTATTTAAAAAAAAGTACCCAATTCAAGAAGTTAGTTACTAGCAAGGATTTTCTTACAAGATGGAATATTAATTTGATAATTTGAGATTTAGGCCACTGCAACCTTTATGCAAAATGGCATTCTTTCACGGCAGGGTGGATTATCTTTTTGTGAAAATTGTGTGTATTTGCTCTGATTTTTGTGTTTGTACTTTAGTGCCGAGCGCCTGTATTCATCCAAATTGCGCTGAGTTATTTTAGGTATGAGTCAAGTCGCATAAGCTATCGAGGAAATTAATTAAAGGGTAATTGTTCGAAGATAGGACACTGCACTTACATTTATGATAAACGCACTTGAAGGGATTGTTCATAGAAACAGAAATAGAATTTTGGCTCAACTAGCATTGAGTCACAGCTGACCAGTGACCTTTCTGGAGTCATTTCAGCTCTAAATGTGTATTTGAACATTAGGAACAACAAGGGGCAGTGTTTGTTTATTAGACACCGATTCAAGACAGTGCATTAGATAGGTTTGATCATGTTTATTGGTGCCTGACTCATGCTGAGATTACAGTATGAGCAGGTTCAGTCCCTCCCTGCTCCTTTAAAGTCAGTCTTATACAGCATGGGATGATTTGTAATGATGTGCTATTGAATTAAAATGGGTAACTTGAGTCTCCATGTGTCTGTACTCAGACAGCTGAGCTGAGATGGTGGTGTTGTTTCAATTAGAGATAATGGGCAGCTTTGTTCCTGAACTCTTGGTACTCTATGGTAATTCACTCCTGCTGAAATGGACTTGGGGCTCCCACAGTCATAACGGTCTCATTTTGGCCAAGTTTTAATAGGATTACAGTGGGGATACTGTGATGGGTGCATTGCTCGTTATTTACCACCGAAGGATGATACTGTGTGGAGCTTGACCTGAGCTGAATCTAAGAGGGATTTATATGTGAAGGCTGATTTCCCCTATCATTCATTAAATGATCTCATGATCGATAAAGCCTTTGGAAAATGCTCTAAATTCCCAACCTCAACTGAATAGTTGCAAAGGTCTATTTACTGAGTTTGTGAGAGTTTGAGACTTTGACTCTACAGCATTACTCCTTAAACATTTTCAACAGTTCATTTAGTTGCATCTTTCTTCTTTCCTTCTATTTTTCCTTTGAACCAAGTAGCATAAAGATACACTGTGAAGCCCTTTATCTCTCCTTTATCACTTGTACGTATAAAGTCTACGTAAAAACCTGCAGTTCAATTGATTTAAACTGTAATCGACAAAAAGATATGTGCTGAGTGTGTGATAGAGACACATTTCTGCAAGGTAGCCTACTGTAGTTGCAAAACAGCCCCAGTTTTGTCATTTCATGATAGAGAGCCAAGAGACTGGAAAAAGCTCTGGCAAATCCATTTAAACACTGCACAGAGCAATACTGGGAGGCAAACAGTGTGACAGAGCCAGATTCTGAAACTACTCCTGACCAAGAGCCTTCTTTTGCCGCACAACAAACATGGAAGGATGCCAAGGATTTCAGTCAGGGTGCTGTAATTTGCCTTACACTAATTAAAGATTTAAATTCAACTAATAAGGCACTGAATTTCTGCATTCAGAAAATTCTGTTCAACCCTCTCTCCTTTTCACCTATTCAAAACACAGATAAGTCCCCTTACTTAAGTCAGGCTGGGAGTTAGACCCCCAAGTAGCTGCAATTAATGGCAGCATCACTGTTCGATAACATATTAATAAAGCCAACAATGTTAAATGCTTATTTGACTGATGCCCATCTTACATTTTTTCCCCAAAACAAATCTTCATGCCTTTTTGCTTATGTGAACTGATAAAATCATTTATCATTTTTCACAGTTAGGTGTACACCTTTTCCTGCATAGTGATTTCCAGGTCAACATACAACATGGTGGATGACATTTACACATTCACTCAGCAACTGATCTTCAACGCTGTCAGCAGAACTGATTAAGCAGCCCTCCAGGACAGGACATTTACTGAGGAGTCAAACCCTTGAGTACAGCCTCCGAATGCTTAAAATGCAAACACACACACACACACACACACACACCTACACACACACACACACACACACACACACACGACAAGCATCCACAAGAGAAGACTATGACCAGTAAACACATCACTCAAAGATGTCAGCAGAGCAATAATTCCCATATGTCAAAAAAATGCAAGAGCATCAGGAAATCAGAAAAGTGCAAGTATGACTGGAGCTGAGGGCGCGGACCGAGATAAGGATGTCAAAAGGAGGGCTTCACAGATTATCTCATTGAAGAGAATTAGAGAAAAGCCTCTCGCCCATACATCCCATTGTGCGCTGACCCAAAGGGCCGTCCCAAGAGGCTCATTTACAAACCTGCGTGTGTAGATAAAACAATGGTTATTTTCACCTGCAGCTGAATGTGACTCAGCTATTATCTGGAGGGATCCTTGAAAAGGAGGTGGGAGGTGCTACTGTTTGAATGCTGAGCGAGGAGCTGCAGGGATCATTTACAGCCAGTTGCTATACATCCTCCCTCTCCCCCTCAGCACAACCCCTTTCCCTGTCCCCTGATAGGTCGATTAATCATTCTGTCACAGAGATAGTGACCCAATCTGCATGTAAGCCTGTGTGGAAAAAAATGTGAAAGAGGAGAGGGCGTCTGCGGCAATGCAGATAGGCCACATATACTGAGATGCTAGCCTCTTGTTTTAAAATGGAAAACTGACAAAAATATGTAGCTGCTATGTAGGGACTGTGAGACGGAGATTGCAAAAGAATATCTGATCTCAAGTTAGGAAATTATCTGTTTTGATTGCCTCAGTCTAATTGGATATGTGTAACTTTCTGCAAGTCAAATGTTAGTGTACAACCACACAAAATGAAAAGACTGTCATGTAACATTGTAACTGTTACACACAACATCTGCAGTATGATGAAACAAACTGAAAATCCTTTTGCAGACTCTCAACAGCAGTCTTTCCCTGCTGCACATTTTGCTCTATCTGACCATCCCCAAATCCTCTCCTCCAAGATGAGACTGAGGGAAGGAAAAAAAAACAGCCAGTAGCAAGGCTCACAACAAAAACTGGCATGTTTTTTCTCCCTCCTCTAAAGATTAAAGAGTGGTGAAAATGCCCCGTCAGCACAGCAGGAAGCCGTGACTGGTGACAGCGTCTGCTCGTTTAACACTGCCACTCTCTGCCACTGTCTGCCAACAACACACCAACACATGGGCTGGGGCCAGGACTGGGCAGACTCCGCTCTCACCTGGAGTGAGAAGCTGACAGCAGCTGAGCAGTCACAATGTTAGCGCGTTGTGCTTATGTGTCAGAGGGAAAGACTCATTCTCAGAGTCCAACATAGTTGGTTTTGTGATCTTTACAATGATTTCACCCATGGAACACTTCCAAATATAAGCGGAGATAAAAAAACTCGAAATACCTCAGCATGAGATACACAAAATTTCTGACTATGAGAGAGCGCTCCAGTGGCTCATCAGGAAGTAGGAACAGATGGGTGATGTGGGTGCAAGGGGCACACCCACTCAAGCAATACACTGTAGTGGATATTCTAGGACAGGATACAGGCTGCACAGTTAGAATGAGCCTCTTTTCTTTCTCTTTTTCTTTGAACAGTTCCAGCATTCGGTCACCAGCTGCCGTCTTGGGGAGGGAGCTGACGGAAAAAATAAGACTGGTGAACTTCAAAGCATCCTCTTATTTCTCTGGTTCTGTGTGAGAGACTGAGAGAATATTTCTCAGTGTGAGAGCCACTGGGAGCGGCAGCCTGAGGTATGGACTTAATGAGCCTGCCGAATGTTTTAGAGCCTGCCGATAAAGAACCTTTGGAGCGTTCTCAGTATCAAATAGTATTCTGCACTCTGCATATATGTGAAGTAAACATGGAGAATCTCACCAGGAAGCAAATTAATGAAAGTGGTATGTGCTGTTGGCTGGTGGCACACTCTGTAATCTCATGAAATATACAATCTAGCTGTATGCATCAACCGTAAACATCCAGCTGTACTATATGATTCCTTACATCCTCCACACTGTATTTGTTTACATTGTAGCCTAGTCTGAAACCGGAACGGTCATGTGACCGCTCCAAATACACGCCAGTGACTGTCTCTGATAATTACAACACCAGAGACCGTCTCTGGGGACAGAATAAACCTGGTTTATATTTCAGGATGTCACTTCAGGACACAGAGTCCTATGAAGGAAGACAGAGGAATAAATTATTCTCCTCGGGCATAATGGGAAAATCGCATTATTTGGATTTGTTTTGAAATAGTATGAGGGTCCAAACAGGGGCCAAAAACTTTAGGCTCTCAATAACATCTCAAAGATTATCACCTAGATTGGCTGATAGGAATATTCCTCTACTGAGTTGGGTGGTGTAAAGAATTTGAAATTTGATTCTTTGAGCTAGTGAAAAATGATGTTATCCTATCCTAAGTCTTTGTTGTGTACAAAGTACAGGCTTAGTGCAGAGCCCAGAGAGTCAGCACTAAGAGGTACAAGCAGCCCAAGATAGGTTTTGTCCTTGGTACTGCCCCCTCACAGTGCTGCCTGTGCTATATGTCCCATGGGAGACAGCATAAAAAAGAGCATCCTGCAGCACTTTATAAAATCCCCACCCCTCTCTATACTCCTCAGCATAACTGTCAGCCCCTTTTTATGTCTGCCTACTCTGTCTCAGAAGATAAGGTGCGCCATGGCTTGTGTCTCTTCGCCTACATTCCGGATGCGATACAGTAGACCTGGGGTATTTTGGTGTATAGTGTGCTGCTTTCTTGGCTCCACTTTGGTTGTTTCTCAGTGTTCAGGGAGGTTGTGAGAGACGCCAGCGTAGCTACAGGGGAAAGCAGAGCAGCTGTCAGCAGGGCAGCCTCCTGGACACTCTCCAGGAAAGAGGTACTACACCCACCAGGCAGAGCTAAATGAGGCATGATCAATGAGAATAATCGAGATCCAGAGCTACGCCACCTTACAAAGCCCCATGCAACAATCCCTGATGTGGAATCATTACACAGACCGCATGCAAACTGTGTTAAGACAAGGCCCTAGGACAGATCCCGAGGCAGATCAGGATCTGGCACAAGACATTCTCTCTGCACTTCAGCTTAAGCTTTAGCTTTCAGAAAAGTTTGGACCACATGCGCCAGGTAGTAACATGCATGACTGACACAGCACCTGCATTACAGTAAAACCAACAAAACAGACAACCCAAGTCAGAATGCAGCCCATAAAAATCTTCACCTAAATGTGCAATAATGCCCAATCTTGCTGTAACTTCAACACAGGACAGCATCATTTGCCCCTCCAGCCCTACAGTATTCCACATTCCTCCCATGAAGTGTTCAAGCAATGCTGAGAAGAGAGTTGGAATACACCCTTACCGGTACTACAGTATTTCCTTAATCTTATTCTCCACGACAGGCTAGCCCATTCACCAAAGAGGCACTTAGGGTTAATGTTACAATGCCTTAATAGCGTCCCTCGACCGCTCTCCCATCAGCACCAGAAACTGCAGTCCTCCTCGCGCTGTTTCCACTGCAGCACTACTCGCTCTCCCGTACACACACACATACACACATACACACTCACTCACTCTCTCTGTGACTACCCCCACCTCTCTTT
Organism: Centroberyx affinis; assembly: GCF_046629955.1. NCBI lineage: Eukaryota > Metazoa > Chordata > Actinopteri > Beryciformes > Berycidae > Centroberyx > Centroberyx affinis. The sequence continues at coordinate 21,144 of NW_027279983.1, forward strand.
CTCTCAATCCCCTCCTCCTCTCCCTCTTTCTACTCTCTCTCTCTCTCTGTCACTCCCCCCGCTGAATGGATCCCCCTCCCCATTCCCTGCTCCCTTTCCCCTTGCTCTTTCTCCATCTTCTTCCCCCACCCTCTCTCCCTCCACTCCAGTGCTCACTACTCAGCCCACTGATTTGTGATGCTGCTCACAAGGTGCTGTATGCAGCGCTCTGTGCCCCAGTCCAACACGTAAGGGCAATCCAAAAGAATCCATATACTATCCTGTCCAACCAACACCCAGACCGCCAGGGACTCCACAGAGCGCAGCCAGCCCTAAATATGGCCCAGAGCATACAAGACAGGCACTGCATGAAAAGACAGTAGATGAAAATAAGACTGCTGCCGAGTCTCTCTCTCTCTCTCTCTCTCTCTCTCTCTCTCTCTCTCTCTCTCTCTCTCTCTCTCTCTCTCTCTCTCTCTCTCTCTCTCTCTCTCTCGCCATCTCTCTATCCATTTATCTGAATTATGTCTTTGGACTTTGATTTACACCACTCCCGTTGTCATCGAGTAAGATTTTAACCTTATGACAATGGCAGGACAGTGTTCAGTGTTACTATCTGGGTGTATATCAAAGTAGAATATATGTCAGCGTGGTTATAAGGGTTGTTGGTATGGTTCAAAAACCATTTGGTGACTAACTAATCTTTTTCCAACGCTGTTTTATAAAGTAAAAATGAAGCTTGGTAAAGATGATCATCTGTATGGTCCAGTGATATGAAATCACGCAAAAGGCTATAAAAAATTGCAATAATATAAAAATTCACAATAGAAATACTAAATAAATGTACAAAATCATCAACCATGCAATGGTCTGATGATTACAGTGACGCCTCAGATCCCTTAGCTCATTTTAGTAGACTTCTTTTCTTGCTTTGCTATTTTTGTCCAATATTGCGTTTTTTTCCAGACAGTAGGCATATTACTGTTTAAATCTTCTTGTTCAATGACTAGGTGAGACACACTTTGTCTCTTAACACCAATGCTGAACCAGACAATTTGGAGCCCTTTGGGCATTATTGTGTGTCACAGAGAATTATCATCTTCCCTTAAGTGAATCAGCCTCCTTATTGGCCAGCAATGAGCACTCGAAACGGAAATCAATAAGGTCTCAATCACTGAAAATGGAAGGGAGAAAGATGGCTTTTTGCAATTTCAAAACACAAATGGAGAGAGGGGAATGTAATTTGTTCACTGTTTCTGGCAATACCATTTCTTAGCATTGGTTCCAAGTAGTAATAAATGATTGCTGGCTTTGGATTAGAGATGATCTAGTATTTATAGGAGTTGATCCAGTGAAGCTATCCCAATAATCCTCGTACAATGAAAAATAGAAAAAGCACAACTCTACACATTTTGTTAACCAGGGAATGGTTTTATCTTCACCTAGCATCTGTTTCATCATAAAGAAGTCCTCATAACTCTTTCTCCCGTCTCAAGTTATTTTGTGCCACACTGCAAACTTTTCACTAAAAACTCTGCTGGTCACAAAGCAGCCACTTAAAGCCCTCCAACTGTACCGGTCTACCAAGCAGAGGAAACTTGAAGATTACAGAAGCAGACCCACACCTGGAAAGCTGCTTCAACTCATCCGGCAGAAGCACACAGTCTTCCTGCAGCTCTCAGTCTTCATATTAGTGTGTGTTGTTGCGTGGACTGACAGTAAAATGGCAGCCTTCCACTGTAAATTGGACCAAATAAAGCTCTGTGTTTTCTATTCTATTCATATCAAGAATGTAGCATGATGTCTACACAAGAGGTTTGTGCCATTACAACTGTAAAAGCTAGTCAACCCTGTATTCCTTTGTGCACCCTTTTACGCATCGTAAGTGATATCTTACAGCCCAGTGCCTTGAAACCTATATGCAGGTCTGATTCAGTGTCTCTGTAGGAACAGAGTATTGATCCAGACAAGATTCACAGCACACTGGGTAAACCCATGGTGAGTAAAACTGGCACCTGGCCTAAGAGACATGAGACAGAGGAAAAGGATAGTGATTTGCAATGAGAGATGGCCATTATGAACACTCTCACCATAGTTTCCTTCAATGCATTTCTATACTGCTGACTATCACTGCCACTGCAAACACCAGATACACTAGTAATCAGTCATAATTTAATTCAGTAAAAAAAAAAAAAAACAGAAATCTCCATCAGACTGAACCTTACTTTCAACTAAACAGGCCAAGTCTCCAGAGAGATTCAGTGCAACTTAGGATGCATATTTAATAAGGCATGTGTGTTGTGGAGACTAACTGCATGGAGTGAGCTTACAGCAATGTATTAAAGCCGTGCCATCAATGACTGTGGGAAGCCATTAAAATGCATTATGCTCACCAGCCTTTTCTACAAAATCACATGTATTGCCATGTGTTTTGCTGTGCAACGATCACATGGCTATGTTATAACAAAGTGGCTGCATTTCTGAAAGGCGTAGTGTTACACACAGCAGAGCTATTCAACAGAGCTTTGAAAATAGGAGAGAAGACAGAAAACACTGTCAAAAGAAAAGAAAAAAACAGTCCTTTTAGCTCTATGCAGGTGACAAATGAACAAAGAAATGCAGCATGTTCATCAAGTCATTTACAATGAAACACATGAAGATACAGCTGATATATACTGCACATACGGCACACATGAGCACACACACACACGCACACAGACAAAGACAGCATCCAGCATGCCCATTTATCAAGTGAATCTCACAGGATCCATGTCTATGATGGCTCTAAACACATCACTGAAGCATTGTTGCACCTCCCCAATCTCCACCAAATCTCTTTAGGGAATGCCTCCTACATGTAAATGTGGAAAATGTGCAACACTGGGGCTGGCAGTAGGGGATTAGATCTGGGTGTACGTCTGTGCTGGGATGTGGAGGTGGCAGAAGTGAGGAGATGCCACGAGGCAGTGACTTGAGAGTCTATTTCTCTGCATATCCCGCTGCCAAAGCATAATACCTTTCATTTGTGTTTGGCCCACTTTAGATCTGGCAGGGTGAGAAGGAAATCTTTCTGCTAGAGCCATGTTTCTCTAATCTGTCTGCACACTGCTGTTCAATCTATCTGAATTTAGTAGGTACAACATCACTGTTGTCGCTGAATCCCCCTAAGACTGAACCATGAGATAAGGCTGAATTTATGAGTTGCCCTGGAAAAAATATCATCAAGAGAGAAAAAACTGCCTAAGACATGCCTGACCCCCAGAATAACAATGTCAAAATTCATGTTAGTAATATAGACTATATCAACTGTGCAGAATGCCAAATGATAGAGAACTGTGTTTCTCTTCAGACCATGTTTCTTATACTAATGGCATTGCATGTTCAAAGAACAAACTCTGCACCAACAGTGCCCCAGGGAATAAATTCTCATTCAATAGATGTTGTGCTGATCAATGTTAATATTGATGAGGCTGCACACACGGCTGTGTTGCCTGAATAATGGCAGACGGCTGTAGCAATAGTTCCAGTGTAAAAGCAGCGTCCAATATCTGTCTTCCCAGGCGCGGCTGTTGTCCGCTGGGGGTTATTCGCTCGCTCCAGCCCCTAAGGCTCTCCAGCTTCCATCACTCAAGGAAATGACTCTGATTAATCAGCTGAGTGCTGAAGAGTGCAGGGCATGCTGGAGACTAGCGCATAAAGGCCCTATCCTACAGTAAATCATGCTAGTTCACAGTGGGCTGCACCTTCATCCTCACCACGCCTGTCCTCCCTATTACACTGCAGTGGGCTCCCTGCTCCCTGGCAGACACAGACCTTTTCTCAGAGCAGATGGAAGAGCGGGGAAAACCCACCGCTCAGGGTTTCATGCTGACATCTAGTGGAGTCCAAAACATGTGATTATGCAAGGTTCAAATCCATGTACACACACAGTAATCTACTGTACAGTTAATTTTTTGGATTGAATGTGTAAACAAAACTATTCCTCTAAAATAAATAGTCATTTAGTTTGAAACGATGTGAGCAACGTAATAATTAAAACTAATCATGCTAGACAAAGAATTAATTTCTAGTCTACCAAATAATTAATTAATCAACAGAATTTCGCCATTCAGGTCAATTAAGTGCCTCTCTCCAGGGCTCATCAGAGTGATATATTGCTGGACAGTTTCGGAGAGCATCCAGCCATAGACAGTTCACCATCTGGGCCATGCCTGCAGCGGACAGTAGGGGCACGGAGGCAAATGGCTTTCTGAAACGACTAGGAATGGATGATATTTCTGAGAGGGAAGCTGCAGAGGATGGCAGCATGTAACAATGTGCAGTGAGCTGTCTCCAGTTAAAGAGGCCAGGGCCAATCACAGCAATGACAGTGGCTGCTCTTATGATGTGGAGAATCCCCTCCCCCCCTTTCCCCATCACTTCGGTCTCTCTCTCTCCCTATCTCCCTCTCTCTCTCCCTCTCTCCTTCTCTCTAAGTTCACATAGTATTGGCCCAGAGCGCGAGTCATATTTACTCATGCACAAACTATCTTCGCTGGTGGGATACTTACAGCCAATTCTTGAATCTTAATAGGTGTCTGGAGATAATCACAGTGAGAATGTTGTCAGTCAGAAACAGGAAAACCTGAAAGAGAAACAAAGATGTTGTGAATTGAGAGGCGCATAGCTCGAAAATGTGAATCAGACAAGCATCTGTACAAAACCAATTGTCTATTTCAGCTCTGGAAAGCTTTGTTATCATGAGGTAATGGAAAAATGAGCTCATCCATGTACAGTTAATTAATGATTTATATAAATTATCTGAGTTGAAATCTCTGAAAGAAATTTGTTTAGGGAAATACAGGTAATATGCAGTTCATTCTAGACTTTTGAGGCTGCTCAAGCTCAAGCTCCTCTGGTCCTGTAAAAGTATATATGTGTGTGACTGATAAGGAGGCAGGACAGCTGGTGTGTCTATCAGTTCAAGATGATCCATGGCCTTAAGTCAGAGGGTTATCGTCACTCACACCGTGCTCCGATGAACCAGTATGGTTAACAACCCAAACGAAACAAATTTAAAGCTAAAAACAAATGAAACCTTCCATTTGCTCACTATTTTTACAGAGCAGTGGTATAATAAAAACCAATTTGAACCAAGGGAAGAAGCATGTACCAAGAGGTTCTGACAGCTGTCTCCCTCTCGCATAAACAAGCTGATATGTGCCTGAAGCCAAAACTTTTGGTTCACAAAACTGGAGGACTAATGAATCGTAACTGTAAGCCATCCCTTGCATGGATTATGGCTCACCACATTTATTGAATTAATTCATTGCCATTATCCTAGCGCCACCCTAATGACTGTCTAACTCGCAAAAGGCTAAGAATCTGTATGCTACCTAAGTCATCTTCCCCATTCCCAAACCTACACACAGTTCAAACCTGAGTCAATAGAAAGCTTTCATAACACAGCATCCTAAAATATTCTACTGGTCTCTCACTTTGCACCTCCTTATTAACCAAATGTTTCCACACTTATGTTCTCAGGGTTTGCTTGTGTAATTTAATTAATCAGTCCTGTATAAATATTTTAGCATATTGAGCTGCTTTATTGACAACTACAACATGAAAGTGTCGACAAATGAAAACCCCCATACTAATGACTTCGGAAAGAGATAAATCAGAATCTGACCCAAGCAACAAGCTTCCTCTTTCTAGTTTTAGGTGAACCAAATGACCCGACTAAAGGTTTCTTCAAGACCCCCTCCATAGCAAGATGTTGTACTCGATATTCTCCATTGACTGACTTCAATTAGAAAACGAATCACGCCGCACCCCAGTATTCTCCACACAGACAACATTTATCTTGACTAACGGCAACGATGGAACACAGAGCATGACAACACATGAGACTGTTTTTTTTCTAGGAAAATAAAGTCAAACCTGTCACACATGGAAATGGAAAGCGCTTCAATCATCCATGGTAAACCTTCTCCAAATAACAATCAGAATCTATGTCACTTTTCATGAGGCTATAACATGGCCAAGGACTATCTACTGCATCTACTTTTTGAATGGCTGCAAATCACAATGCACTGAGAAATAGTAAAGACTGAGAGAATTTTTACAATCAGTCAAATTCTGTCAGTGCTCTTCAGCAGACCTCTGAGGATATTCTATTTGTGGCCCAATTTCCTCCCCCTATTTTGGCAAAACAATCAATTTCATGATTCACTGGACTTAATTGCTTTATTGTAAGTGTATCATGAAAGACATCCACAGGGACAGATAACCAACTCCAATTTGTGTACTTCAGTGAAGGAAAACAGTTCACACAAGAGCAAGAAGCTAGCATTTCCTCTTTTGTGAATCTGCCTATCACCAGAACGGCATTTTTTTTTTTTCCGTGAGTCATGCGCACATGGCATTTGCTTTTCTACACAGTCAAACCAGTTGATTTTCCCCATAGAAATGTCCATAAGAAAGTAATCTCCTTGAGATCGATTGAAATAATCCAGTTTTCCGATACCTTTTGAAGCTGTAAAATCTAAACTGACAACAAATACTGGTAAAATACTGAAAGGTAACATTTTTTAATACCTAGTGTTAGTCATCGGTTAATTCTAACGCGCCCACTCAAAACATTTCTACACAAAAATGAAGAAAAATCAGCACTAGAATGAAGAGTAATTTCACGGTACTTGGAGGAGGATATAGTCTCCATCTGACAGTCGTCACGGACTCCAGACTCTTTAGGTTCCAGCACAGTGAAATAGCAACCGCAATCCTGCTGCAGTCCTCATAGAAACACTATGAAACTGTCAAGCTGAGTTGTTTGCAGCTGGCTGAGGGGACGCGGTGACAGGGAGGAGAAAAGCAATGCCCACCACTGCTTCACAGCCCAGCCCTCCTCTGGTACAAGAGACACGCTCTTTATTTCAGATAAAAAGCTGACCTGCAGGAAAACAAGTCAAACACTGAGGACTGCTGAATCTTCTTTCACATAAATACAAACTCACAAATGCAAATAAAAAGTCACACAAGGCCAAACCTAATTTATATCCTTACATCCTTCATCTTTACATCTCAATGTAAGAGTTATCTAGTCTGTTATATACGTATACTAATATAATCATACAATAGGAAGAACATAAATTATATACCATCTGGATTCGGGACATATAAAATTCCACTTGGCTAGTTGGTTCAGTCAGTTGTAGGGTAGACAGATCCTAATGCTAATGTGCAGATTCTGAGATACAATCACTTTAAAAGGGAATTGCCTCTTGGTGAAGATAATTGGATCTTTCCCCTACCTATTTGTTTCCCCAAGAGACCGAAATAAGCAGCAGAAAAATGAAGCAGAATCGGTTAAAGAGTCTCTCTGTCGGTGTCCATTACAAGTTCACATTTCATTGGTTCTTGTTGCCAATCCACTGAAGTTTCCAAATGAAATGAACATAGATAAGCCAATGCCAATTTAGTAAAGGTGGTTTGGTCTAGTTACATAAAAAATGTGGGTCAATAAATAGTTGCATGCAATGTCTGAATTCTCCTTTGTTTTACAGCAGGAAAGGACAATGAGGTCCTCTGTCCTTTTACAATATTTTCTACACTTATTATGAAATATATTGGACCATTACACTGTGTATCGAACAGTTTCTAAATTATGTTGCCTCTTATTCCCCAAATCAACCCTGGTTGATGAAGAGGACCATGTAGTCCCAACAACTGGAAAAGTCACTTGTCACCAAACTACACAGCCTTTCTATTCTTTAACAAGATTACTGTGCAGCTAGTGAGGCAGCACTTGAATTGCCGAGCCCCTGAGGATCCTGTGTTTTCTCTTTCTCTTTCCGTGTCTGTGTCTCCTGTCTCTGTCTCCAAGACACGTGGCTCTCCATGATTGCTGCTCCCACACAGACAGGGGAGGGAAATTCATGTGGGGCAAGGGGAGCTTACAGAAGACTTTCGGGGCTCTCTGCTGCCCCGCGCTCTCTGGAGCGTAGCCTATGAACATTGGAAGATGCGCATGTGTGAGTGTGGAGCTTTCCACGCAGGGGGGATCTGGCCCAAATTTAATCCCTCTATTGTGAGGATGGAGGGTTGAAGAAAAAAAGGGCTGTGCCTCGTGAAATCCCACTGGCAGTGCTGCAATGCAGGGGTTTAACATAGAGCTAGAAGGCAAATGAACACATTAGAAGAAACTTGGCCTTCTGATAACACACAAAATACACATTTTCACACAAACAAATGTGAGTAAACATTTATGGATGGATGCGTGCATGCACACAGAGGCACACACACACTCTCTCTCTGCTTGTAGGAAGTCCATTTCATCTGAGATCCATGTATATACAACTAATGTGAGAGTGTTTGACAGGCTTTACATTCACAGAGTGATTTCAACGTCATACCCTGATGTGAAGCCTACAGAGTTGTATAAAGCAGTCTTTTCTAAAATAGCCATGTGTTACATCTTAGTGTAAAAGCCCAGGCAGAACGGGGAATTGAAGCCGTGTGCAGCAGTGTGAAGGAGAGTCAACCCTACTTAGATGCCAACTGACAAAAGAATGAAGAGAAACATAAGGGTGAGGAAGAGCTGAGTAAATATAAATCTTATCAGATATGGCAGTTGGGTCAAAAACTTTCACATTGCACTCTACCTGGAAATGGAATTGGTGTCAATTAATTTGCATAGTTTGGCAGGTTATTCAAATCATTTTTGTATAGGCAGCTTTAGGCACTGTGTCTGAATATATATAGAGGTGGAGGTTGCCCTGGGCTATACTGTTAATCCATGGAGCGTGAGGGAGAAGGGCATGATGGGTGGTTGTCTATATGACAGATTGCTGACTGTGGGTGTCTTTCACAGTCAGCAGAAACAAGCCATCGCAACGACACTTTGGCTTCTTTACGCTGCTGATACAGCCAGTACAGAGAGAGGAGAGAGAGGAGGAGCACAGGATTTTCCATCAAAACTCATCCTCACTTCTTTTGAATTTGAATTGTGCCTCCTTTGATGGTAAGTGTGACTAAAAACAGGGTTCCCGCATTCACTTGGACACCAAATTCAAGGACTTTTCAATGACTTTGGTCTTAGTTCCCTGAAATTCAGGGTCTCTAAATTGTCATGTTTTGGGGCAGACATCATGTTGGTCAAAATTAGACATCATAGAGGCCTGATATTTTACTGATCATGTCAAGTCAAGAAATACTTGCGAAATCATCCATTTTAAAACTGCTGCTATATTAATTCAAATCTGCAGGTTTTTCCTTAGGATGTGAATTATTGATGCTAAGATAGGGAGAGGTCCAGAGAGAAAACCAAAAATGTTTTTTATTTTATTATTTTTTATTTTTCTCAAATCCACAAACTTTCAAGGATTTTTGAGGCTCATTGGAACCCTGTGAAAATCACCATCAGTGTATGTGAAGTTAGGGAGTGCACTCACTAATATTTTGTGAATGGGCATGAAAACACCGTGGTGTTGTTGTTGCTGTTATTGTAGAGTATTTTGCCTCTGAATTGGTCATGGCTGACACTGTTCATTCTTGTTTATGATGCTTCATAAAAAGCGACCCTCCTGAGAAGAATCGCTTAGCCTTGGGCAAAGCCTTTGCTCTCCGCTGCCCTGATACACTGTGCATGCTGCTGGTTTATCTATAAGCCCAGTGAGATCACACTGTCATTACGTTGACCCGCGAAAAAATGTAAGTGATTGAAAATGGCTTCCATAACAAGAGGCTGTGATATAAAACGCCCTTTAGCAGAGATCTTCTTCAATCAGCGGTGCAGGTTACAAACAACTGTGTTGGGTTGCAGACCAATCTCAGCTAAATTTGAAATGGCTGCATCAAATCAATTTCAATGTCCTGCCCAGCGGCAATTAAAAGGTAATTGCACCGCCAGTTTCATGACACAGTGTGCAAAGACCAACAAGAGAGATTTGGTTTTTGGGCCGCTTTTGTCAGTGTTCAAAGCCTTTAGGAAAACGATGATCCTAGTTCACTTCTGTGAACCAAGTGCTATTTCTCACAAAAGCTGCTGTTCATAAATCCTGGTGGAGGGCGCCCACTTCCCTCCAGCTACCTGTTTCACTGCGAGACAAGACCTGTGTTTATGTGCAGAAATAAGGCTATCCGTCATCCAGTCCCAGAGAAATGGTCAACAACTGGGACAAAACAGCACACAATTTTAGATTAATTGCTCCTCTCCTTGGATGCCCAGTGAATGTGACGTTACACTGAAAAGCCATACTGGACAGACAAAAGATAAAATATTGTGAAGGAAATAAGAAAATGTCTGTTTACCTTTTGATATTGTGCATTGTTGCATGAATTCTAATGCTGATGAATCTAATTGTACTGAATCTAATTGTGTTGAGATTGCATTTCTTTATCATAATGGAAATAATTGGTTGACTATAATGGGAAAGAAGACAAACTGTACAAAGACAAAGAAAAGGGAAAAACACTCATCTGAAAAGCCCCCAGACTTCATACTTACTGAGAGCACTATAGTGCTAGAAAAACAACAAACTCCCCAGGGGAACTATAAACCCTTATAAATGTCAAGTAAGTTTTAGTAATGTTGTGCTCTGCAAGCAGCTATTTCGTTTAGACAGTGCCTCTCAACATTATAAACCACATTACCTACTGAGGTCTATCTGTAGCTAGAGGAGGATGGGGCTCACTGAAGACCCTGGTTAACCTTGAAATTCAGGCTACAGAGCTTTGATTTTCAACTCTGTTTTTACATCATTTGGTGTGTGCTAAACGTCTGTACTAAACCAACACTAGAGTACCTCTTAAAACAATACTCTCTTTCTTTTCTAACAGTATGCTATGATTTGGAGGTCAGAAATGGTCGAGAATGCAAACTGCCCGGCCTCTTCATGGACTGCAGAAGTGAGAAACTATTCAACAGAGGGTGGATGTTTTTGTACTTGTGATGCGGTCAAAGGTATTGTAGGACAAATGATAGACAAGCCGCAAGTGGCGAACAGAGTGGCTGCTCATGGGGATCATTCACCTTCAAATCGTCAGTGAACTCCATTACAAGCAGGCCCAAATCTTGGAAACCACTGCGCCATTAGTCAAACACAGACCGAGTCTGACAGCTAACCTCTCATGACGATCCACTTGCACCACATAAAAACTGACTTTCATTACCGCATAATCACGCTGCATCATGGAAATCACAGTCTCACTGCACAGTTACAGGTAGACCTAGCACAAAACAGAGACACTCTTTTTTTGTTGTCACATTGTCTTTTTTATATGTGATAACAAGCTTTTTGACAAATCTGTGAAATAGAATAACTTGAAGAAACCGTAAAATATACAGAGAATGCGGCTTGAACTTAGAGTAACAAAGGAATTTTAAAGCAATGTGATGAAGGTAAGAAAATGCTGAATTCATAATGACATTTGAAATGGCTAATAAGCTAATAATATTTTCTAAATGTTTGATGCTGTAATATGGCACCGAATAATACAACTAATGTGCATATTATTGACAATTTCATGTCTGTCTTGCGAGACTGATTCTTATTGTCACTGAGGAACTGGCCTTATATTGCTGTGCATAGAATCTGTACTGATGCATACAGCTGAGCCACAACATTATGAATTGAACAATGCAGTGTACAAATACCTGGGCTTTCACAGGCTTCCTTTGGGTTGTTGATTCCCACCATAATAATGATCTCTCATTTAAAGCCTGTACTGTTGACATCTAACACCTTTGTGGGTGAAAATTGCTGGAGTGTCAGCGGTACAATATGTTCTTCCCCTATTCTGAGGACTCCTTCAAATGTATTCTGTATAAAAGAGTGGTGAATTTATTTTTTTGAAAATGATGCCATTAATTTTCAATACATCTCTCCCCTGTCTTCCTGGAGTCAATGTCTCTAGCCGAATGATGCAGAGATTTGACCTAAGAACATTGTAATAATTAACTATGAGATCAATTGTAAAGTAGAGGAAGAGTCTTTTTCAATTAAGCATTCATTAAAAACTAAATTAAGTGCTGACCTTCGAAACATACTAGCACAGGGAAGACTACAGAAAGGCAAAGACATGTGCTTTAACACATCCATTTCTAATTAAAATGAGAACTCTCAATGTTATCTTTCAAGGGTTTCTCCTACCATTACGCCTCCATACAACATCACCAGTCTGAATTCCAAAAACATTATCTGTAGTATCAATACTTTCTCAGAGACAAATTTGATAGGCACCACCTGTTTATATCAAAATATCTAAACAATGTGAATTTGTCGAATTTGTATTTTTCAGGTACAGAGAGCAAATGTTATAGCAGAGAGATTGCATGGATGTCTTATGTGGTCTATAAACCTAAAAGGTAAGTTAACCCATGTCATGGATGAATACCCTGAATCGTCCTGAGGCATGTGGCTCTTGTGTGTTGAGGTCCAACAATAAGTCCCACCATTGAAATTCTCTATGCAACGTGTAGAATAGAAATAAATTATTCAAAACCATCATAATGGAATACCTCACAGTGATCAACTCCACAGTAGGTCATATTTATTTATGCGAAAAGATGTGCCGACAAAATAATGTTTGACTTTCACTCATACGGACGCAATGTGAGAGACGAGAGGACGCACGCAGCCAGACGCTGGAGTATTATCACCTGCCCTCACATAGCCTTGTAATCTGAGAGCTGCATCAACAATCAATGGAGGGAGGGGAAGAGAAGACAAGACCAATCGATGCCCGTTAGGAACACTACGGTAATTGTGCACTTATCAGTTTCCAGCAGCAAACAGCTATGAACTTTAAGGTGCCTAAATTGGATGACTATTCCAAAGATAGCATTAAAGTTCATGTTCAAAATAGCCATTATGAGATTTCACATTTCTGTATAGTCAAAGTGAGTGCTTTGTCCCTTTCTGTTCATCCATTTTATATTTTGCTGGTATTGATGCCAAACCTGCTTTATTTTCAGGCTGACAGTGAGATTCAGTATCAGCATCATGATCAACGGCCATTTTTCATTACACTTTATAATTTCCATTTAATCTTCTTGTGTATAACAAGGTGTAGCCTTTAGTGTAATATGAGCAGTCAATGGAATACGACCATTAGAAGACCATTATTGCAAGAGTCACTTGAATCAATACCAACACAAATCCATATAAAGACAGTTAACCTCTTACCCGGTCCCACTGTACACCCACATGTGAGCCTGGTGGCATAGGAAAGAACTGATCAATCACTAAATTCAGCTAATCACAGCAGTGCTAGTTGTATTACCAGGTGCAGGTGATGAGAACATAGCACCTGCATATAAAATGTGTCAATTCAATCTGGCACTCCCATTAAACAACATTTTCAAAAACAGATACCTGCCTGTAGCCTATATACTGTATCACACTGGAGCCACCAGACTTTGTTGGCAGCCAATGTCAGTTGGCTAGAAAGCACAAACAGTTTAGGGGCTTGGCTAGTAAATATTCCAACACCTTGCAGCAGTGACTTCTCAGCCAAAGTGCATTGTGAATTCTCCAGAAGGGTGACACTCACTAGAGGTCCGGTTTATGAGCCCATCCACTTGCCCCAGCAGGACAGTGCATGAGTAACATGGGAGGCAAAGTTCTTTGGGAAGGGCATAATAAACATCACGGACATGGCCATAAAGTGTCCCGATTTGTTGCTTTTCTGTTTAAGTCATTAAATCACAGTTTTGGAACTTTGCTCAACTGCAGCCCCACATGATGTAATTACTCCAGCCAGAGGGGCTCAGGAGACAAGACCTAAACATTATAAATCACTGTTTCACTGTTTCTCTGCCTCTTAAAGTCAAAATTGCAACACCTTTATTTGCCTTGTTGACAATAGCAAGCCATGGTTTTAAGACCATGTTAACCATTATGTAATGTAGTGTAATTAATGCAAGTAATTCATAAAACATCCAATTCTCTCCACAACAATCTTTGCTACTAAATTCCTGTCTTTGTCCACCCTTGCAATCTTGTTCAGTAATCCCTGGTTTATAACTATGGCCATAACATTACTACATTACTTTAAATTAGTTTTTATCATCAAAGTAACCGTAATTTCTACCTCATACTGCATCATAACAGATGTGAGCTAATGCCCTCACAATTAAAAACCAGAATGCCATGAAGAAAACACATTATATACGGCAAATCTTTCCACTCCATTGACAATATGTGAAATACTATACACACAACTGACAGTATTCTATTAATTATTCAGGAGGAGAAAGGCTTGCAAAAAATACTGCACCCCCGGCTATGCAGCAGTAAATCAGTGTACAGCACACCATCTGCTGCTTGTCAAAGCCAACGGTTGCTGTGTGCACAGGAGTACAGAGAAACACTGATCCTAAAGCTTGGCTCGATTTCCACTGTGAATCGTAGATTAGAAAGTATAGGTAAAGTGATGTGTGGGTCAGAATGAAGAAAATGAGGAAAACACATGGTATCTAAAGATATTTATATTGGCCTTGTTACATTCTGTCTCTCACGTCGGCCACAGTGGTGCTACAGAGAAAACATTTCTCTGGATGCTACTGAAAAAGACAGTATAAAAAAGCATCATTAAATATTGAGCCTCCACATGAAGGGAGGAAAGGGTGATTTTGCTTCTGGTCTATGGGTCCTTCTCCCTGGTTGGTCTTTATAAGCTTAGCCTACAGCTCCTGCAGAAACTAAATGTCCTGTATTTAGACTTCAATACTGCGTCGCCTTGGCTCTGAGGGCTAAAGGCTCGTTTCGCTGACATCTGACTAATCGCTGACAAAGCCTTGGATTCAGTTTGCACACGCACTTTGTGCTGACTCTTTCTGTGCTATTTTGAAATAAGCAATGGCATTCACTTGCAATAATTCACTCATTACGCGCAACGTTAATTAAAACAACCGGCATGCATTTTAAAACAGTGTATGTGAATATCAATAAGGACTCGATGTTAAGTACAAATTGAACCTTCCAAAATGAACTTGGCTTTTCTGGGGTCTTGTACTTTGTGATAGCTTTGATTAATTCACTGTCTTCATAGCACATTCGATATAATTAATATTACTTCCCTTTGGTATCTGTCAAAGGAGTAATGGCTTCATCCAATATTAACTCAGCCGTTCCAAGAACTCATTGAGCTATTTAAGGAGTGTGTTGGACCAGTGCAAAACACAACAGCCACTGTACGGTGCTGAGGAGACTGCATTATGTCCCAAAATGGCTGATATGTCACAAGAACCAAGTCACTGTGGGTTCTCATTATGTTCTTGATGATCAGTTATTCTGCATGTCAAACTCCATATTGTGTCTTGTCATTCACTCTGTCCAAGAATGACCGCTCTAATTATTTGCTATGTTGACAACATGGAAACTTGTGTTGCATTTCATCCCCCCTCTCTCTCTCCAGGCATTACAGTCATTGCTGTCTCTTCCTGGTGTGAAATGTCCAATAAAGCAGAAATGCCATAAAAATGTAAACAGAGATATTTTAACGAGTTTTGAAACTGAGAGGTTTGTCAGAGTGCTCAGTTTAGTAGTTTAGTAGTTTTTAAGTACTTAATCCATTGGTTTAACAAAATATGTTGTCCCTGATTTAGTTTGATTGTCCTTGTCTGGTCAAATAAATTGATTCTTTACTCTTCACTTGCTCAAGCCAATAGCCCAGTTTCCATCTTATTCACTAAGAATGTTTTTGCAAATCATTGTGCTGTAAATGTTCCTCAAGAGTCCTCTGCACCCAAACAGCACCACTTCATCATTAGTTGCAAGCACATTCTGCACACTCCATCTTTAAGACCAGCACCCTAGGGGCTGGTAGGGTTTAATGTCACTCAACATTTCCATTAAATAAATATTGACATATCTCCAAATGATTTCAGTTTCAGAAAGTTGGAAGAGAAATAATCCTGGGTGGTATACCATCGCTCTTGCTTGCCCGCCTGACTTGTGGGAGATGATGCCTGTGTATGGAAGCAATGATGGCAGCCATTTTAAAAAGCTCAATTGCAAAAGATGTTATTTGTGCAAATTCAGGGTGCCGTGTGCAAAAAAAAACATGTTTTACATCTGCATGACTAGCATAGGCAAAATGTGGCTGTATTTGTCTGCTAGTGCTACTAGGCATGCTCTTCACTCATTGCACATTCCAACTGAATAGCATTGCATTCTGATTTTGTCATTTTGGAGATTATGCAAACTCTACACAGAGTGCAAACGCTTCATGAATCTGGGGCTGTGTGGAGCATCTACTAAATGCTCCAATATAATGTTGTGCTTTCAATGGCAGCTCAGCTGCCAGCACAAGCTGCGTTTCCAAATATTTATGTTTAATAGTGTTCAAATAGATAATGCACAGCTACTGTAACTTCCACAGTGAGTTGCTATTTAGCTTTTCCATTTTGGGTTCATTTCCTTCCATTTTGTAATATGAAAATGGAGAGGCTGCAAAATGAAAAGAATGTTTAAGAGATTCTTAAACATTCCAGCAGTGTGCTGGGAAACTAGATAAGGAGGAAATGTCAATTTCAATGTGTGTAAGTTAAGTACTATACTCTATAATGGCACTGTGCAGTTTAGAGTCTTACCGTGCATTCAGACTGTGAGCAACACAATGAAAAACTAGCCAAAAGTCTATTTATTTCCTGTAGAGCTGAGCGACCAGGAACCCGGCCAATGTGAGGTCGGTCAACAAGCTTGTTGGCCCCAGCTGAACTTTTTGCGGTCATCAGATTTCGGCGCTTCCTTGTTTCCCTAGTGATGTGATTTCATTCTATGAACAATAGTTCTGCCTGGCAAGTGCAAAATGGGTCAATTCCAGCCATGCAAAGCTTCCCAGTTCTCAATAACTTTCATTTGAAAGACTACAGGAATAAATATCTCTAAAACGATGCTTGGAGCATGGTTGCATCCATCATTGGGGGTGATGGTAAGCTTGAAAGAAATTTTATTGACTTTTTTCTGGTTGTTTTTTTATTAAAGCTGCCTAATTAGCGTTTGCCCGCTAGCAATGTTAACACGTTAAAACAATGTAGCATTATGACTGGCAGTACCAGAGCAACAAAAAATACATGATCTGCCTGTTCAAAAGTACATAGATGCAATCAGAGAGTCTTGCACCGCCCACAGTCAGAATAGAGTGACCCATCAACAACGTCGCTCATAGTGTGACTGTTATTCCTAAAGGGTTTCACATATTTGAGTTCACAAGGTCAATATCTACAGAGAGCTGTATTGTGTTTACAAATGAATATGTAAGCCTACACATCCGTGAAAATGGAAGGTGGTATCACCGTATCACTATCTGCAGCACAGAACATTTCTGTTTCTGAGACATACTAAGTGGATTTTAACAATGAAACTGAACATTTGAGTGTCTATTTTTCTCTTACATCTGTTTTGTATACTGTATGCTCACAGAGGAAGCCATTAGAAAGAAAAGTGATGACGTTAATTAGTGTTTTGGTGTTCCATTCTAACTTCTACATTCTCATGAATTGCAACGCATTCTAGTTCTTTTAAATCATGATCTGTGTCGGTCTGCCATTTCAAGAAATTCTCAATTATCGTGGGAAGAAGATAACTTGAACAAATTGTTAAATGTATTCTCTGCGTTCACTCGCACAGATTTTAAGGGAAATTCATAGACTCTACTTGCCATGCCCGATGTTAAAAACAATTGTCCACTGATGTCCACTGCCACATTGTTGCATCATATACTCAAAATGATCTCATTGGTCAATCCTTATGAGATTCATACTCTAAACTAATGCATGCACAGTGATCAAAGGACATGACAAATCAACAGAGAGATGAAAGGCTTGATGTAAGAAAGGCATGATATCAGTAAGAAAGGGGGAAGTTTCAGCACACTTCTTTATAGTCGGCCTTCAGGCAAATGTCATTAGGACTATGGTGCTTCCCTCAGAGTCACATCTCTCTCAACACATACACACAAATCAAACATGATGGCATGTAGGAAATAACAACTATCAACATCATTGACATGCATAATGTGCACTTATCATTCTGCATGTTAACAGACAAAAACATGTATTTCTGAGAGTGGAATGGCCAAATTAATTATTCAGATTTCTTTCCTAAATAATGTCCACTACGTCAAGGAGGATTTCCTAAAAAACAAAAAGACTAAGAGAGAAAAAAACCAAAAGATCAAACTTGACTTCAAAGGCCACTTGAAGCATTTTCAAGAAGGGGGCATGAAACCCAGACATGTCCTGGACAAATGGCGGCCCACACAGCCATTTCAAGCAGTCAGGTTTACATAATTACAATAGATGGGGGTGCATATCACTTCCATGACCCCATATGAAGGGTTTCAATCGAAAATGCTACAAAAACGCTAAATCCATTAGTATATATTTCAGAAAACACAGATGATTTTCTCCTCCAAAACACAGGTCTCAAGATGACTCATAATGTTATTAGTAACTCATAACATGCTTTACCTTTGTGCCAGCAATGATTTTGTAAGAATAGGCGTCAGTTTGTTTTGTTTTGGTTTATTTTTGTTGTTTTTCTTAAATGGTAGATATCTCATTTTGGAATATGGGCTCTCAATATATTCATCCAAATGTTACTCTATGTAGACTGTGAAATTGTGTGGAGACTAACCGGTCTAGAGCAAAGCTTTAAATACTGACACAAAAATACTGTTGAGGAATACCTTTGATAGAGTTTCTAATTATACAATCATGTAGTAATTAATTTCTGAATTGCACTGTCCCTTACTTTTCCTCTCTAGGAAGGGATCAGGTAAGATACTTGATTCAAGATGACTTGAATCATTTGGACAAGGCAATGTATGGGAGAAAATGCAAAGAGTTCCTGCTTTTATGATTCACTAAACCAAGTGTGGAGAAAGATCTGGTTACGCAAGACTAATGATTCACTAATGCCTCAAATTGGTGCATGGTTCCCTCCAGCATAGAATATGATACAAGGGCACTAGAGAGGCATCTTGATTTTTGTCCTCTCTTGTTTATCTATTTTTGCCTCCTGAGCTGTCAGACATTATACAACTGCTCTCAATTGCTAGCTCTTGACAATTGACACAGCCACACTGCAATAAACAATGCACTCTTCTTTAACCATACAACAATTTGGCACACAGTAGGTAAAACCAAGAAATGATATCCAGCTTAAATCAAAGTGGAAAATGGACACGTTTCAAGATATTCAGGATGAAGATTATAAAAATGTATTCAGGAAGGCGAGCCAG
Organism: Centroberyx affinis; assembly: GCF_046629955.1. NCBI lineage: Eukaryota > Metazoa > Chordata > Actinopteri > Beryciformes > Berycidae > Centroberyx > Centroberyx affinis. Next base: position 40,353 of record NW_027279983.1, read on the forward strand.
CAAATGCTTGGGAAAGGCTCTCCAGATGAACATGCTCTGAGAGGGTTTATAGAACATGACAATGGGATGGGAGCGATTATTTTGATCAATACAGTACAATGAATATCGTGTCCCTCTTGCAAGGCCCAACTATTACCAGCTCTAGCATGGGAGGAAATAGATTCCCCCCTCCATGCTCTTGGAGACCAAGAACCTGACCAATTTGTCGTCAGGTCGATACAAGTGTTAATCTGTCTGGGAGAGATCGAATTTGCAAGATTTCTCCAATTTGGCCGGAGTAAAACGCAGGCACACACACGTCCAAAAAGAACAAACTGACAAAAGCATACGTATTCAAACATCATACTGTGCACTTTTTTAAAATCCATGGAAGTTAGATTATTAGATAATTATTTCTGGTTGTAACTCTTAACTCTTAACACACTACAGCCTGAAACAAAATACTTTTGCTGGGTACAAATGAACACCAGGAATCTATTATTCTAGGACTGGCAGTAGCACAATGACCAGAGACAGAGTGAATGGAGAAGATAGCTCAACACTCAGTGAAGCACCTTCAGCTTCACAAAACACCATAAGTGACCTGTCACTCACACAAGTTGAGTTGTTCATTTAAGACACCAAACTCCTGTCCCGCATTGGAGGTCAAACCCTTTTTCGAAGAATGCACCCTCCAGGGAACCGTGCTATTAACCTTGTGTATGTTGCATTATATCTTTAGTACTGATGAGTCAATTTGGTGTTTCTTTTGCCATTTCTCCATACAGTATACCGCACAATCTTACCCTGATCTCTTTGACATCACAAGCCCAAACAACATGTTCCACAACAAGTAAAATATGTCTTGAGGAAATGCGCCCATACCTCACAGTGCAATACAATTCATTCCTGCATGAGTGAAATATTTTATCTTTACCATCTTATGTTTTTTTTTCATTCTACCTTTGATAGCTCTCAGTTCTACCACAGGCAATGTGACAGCGGTCTTGTTGGCGCCCACAGGATTTTCTCTGTATGCTGTGTCCTTCGCCTGCTCGCTAACCTCCAAAACGGAGGGAAATGAAGCAACCTTCAAGTTTAGCACCTACTCACAGTCCTTAGAAGAGCTATTCTCTTTCCTCTCCTCTCCTCGCACCCCTCTCCTTCTTTCTCTCTCGGGCAAAAATTGCATTACACAGTGTTCCTTTTGTCCATTCCTTACCAATGTGTTTCTCTGATAAAACATGAGTCCCTGAATATTTCTGATTTATATAACAGAGTCACACGTTGCACAAGTTCTCAAGTTGCATGAAACAACCAGATTCGGAATTCCTCACAGCAACACATGAGAGTAGACTGCAGTGGAACTCATTTCCGGATATTTCATAATATGACACATACTCAAAACAAATTCAAAGCCTGAGTTTATTTTAAAGGAAAAAAAAAACATTTGTCAAGATTTTCTGTTGATGTTAGCACCGCTCCTAGCATTCTGAATGTCAGATGGGCGGATCCTCACTTGGCAATGCTGAGAAATGGCAACTCTGTTCTCATACTGCAAAGCCCCTTGGGAATGGAGAGGGGAAAAAAATGTCTCTTCATTTCTTAGATTTCAGGGGACAGAAAAAATACATTTAATGAGCATCTGTGTTGTTTTGTGAACATAGAAACTTTGGATTCAAAATGTACTGTCAGATGCCTTTTAGTGTAGGCTAGGCAGAAGGAAAAATATAGAGGAAAAATAGATATAAAACCCTTGAACTACATTTGAAATACATTGAGACCATGCAGACATATTTTGTCAGACAACAGGCATTATTGGCTGGCTGCCATGAACTCCACCATCATGGTTCAGACAGATTAAATCACAGCATCCCCACAAGCTTTATACTGCAGATACGATACACCTTGCACCTTCCTGAGCACTCCACCTGTGAGGTTCAATTGTATCAGGATTTACTTGTATTTGATAATGTTGTGGTTGTAATTTAAGTCTGATTTCGTGGCTCTCGGGAGACTGGAATGCAACTGCCTTCATTACCAGCTTCCCAGCTGTGCGCGGGGAGGCTCGGCGCAGACACAGGGCGCATTTCAAATGCCTCTGTGCCGTCCCTCAGCCCCTCTGAAACACACAGAGCCCCACCAGTAGAGGTTGGCAGACACATCTCAAAGACGACTGGAAGTGTTTCATGCAAGACGTAGTATTGCCTTGAGTTAAAAAAAACAAAAAAACAGATTGATGTAAAACATATCATTTTCCCATCAATTCCTGGTTTTGTTTGAAGTGAAAATGTATGGAGGATACTGTGACACACTGAGAGATATTGCTTACTTGTGGTTTCATTTTACACACATCTAAAACCACAGATTTTAAAGCAGTGAAGACATGAGTGCTGGGCATTCTGCACCAGAATGGATAAGATGGGAACAGCTAGTGTGATGGTGGGGTTAGGTGACGGGGGTGCAAGCAGAGCAGTATGATATGGATGTGGTCACTGGTGATGTCATCCTCAGCTCTGACAGGGCCGGAGAATAACTCGGATATACTGTAGCAGCAGCCTGACCGCACTAACCAAACCCCTCGATAAAGGCACTTATGCATGAACACACACCTATTCACATACGAGAGTGATCATCACAGACCCCGACTCCGTCTTTGTCAAACACGTACACATTTGTATGCATGTGCACGCCTAAACACACATGCACATTGCTTGCATGTGGAAGTGCCAGGCTGAATAAACGGTTGAACGGGCAGACATCTGTAACGCAGGGAAGCGGTGTTTAAAAATAAAACATGAGGAGAAAAGAGGAGAGAAGACCAAAGATTGTCTCGGCTGTGTGAAAGACAAAAGAGCCTAAAAACAGTATCTCTCATGTATGAAGGCATCTCCTCTTAGAAAGTACCTCGCACAGTCTCACCGTGGAGACAGCACTGAACAACAACCCAGAATCGGCAAAGAGGCTGACTAAATATAACGCAGGTCCACAGATTAAAGCCACTCCTCCTTTCCCATGGCCCAATTCGGATAGACCGGATCAGAGTTACACCAGATGTGTCATATAGGAAGGCATTTTGCTACAAATTGGATGATTAACAGAGTCAGAGAAGCCAGCATTGAGGCAGTTGGCTGTGGTGCGCAGCTCAGTGGAGAGTGATTGGCTTTGAGGGCCGAGGGAGCAGATGGGACAGGGACACGGAGTTGGACCAAACAGCTGAGTGTGCTTCCTCTGAATATTCATCCTACATTACCCCCCTCTGCCTCTTCAAGTACTCTTCCATTCTCTGTGATTTAACATGTCGCATTAGCACCGGGCTCGGTTTCGCGTGTTTTTGCATCAAAATATCACAGTCACTGTTACATACGGTTCTGTGCTCAGCATGCTTTCTCAAGAGTCATTTCATACAAAAATAGGCTGGCTCTGTTCCAGCAGTATTGCAGCGGCTTGCTCTTCATAGCAACTTATCCCCGCCTTTGGCTCCGCCCCCTCAACATTAATTATGCAGCTCAATGCAGCACTCCGAATCCCTACTGCAGCTCACCCACACTACAATACTCTACCTCTTTCTCCCACTCTCTCCCTCTCGATCTGTGACAAACACACACACGCGCGCGCACACACCACATAGTGTTTCTCTGTCTTTTTCCCTTTGTGACTATATTCTCACAAATCCACACTCAAGCACAGCATATTTTTCCCAGCATAACCATGTGACTAGAGAGCTATTGCATGGACTGATGACATGACTATAACAATTCTCTTACTGTTTCTCTTTCAAGATACTTGCAAGGTAAAATGTTCCCACAAAATGTCCTATTTTTTATTTTTTTGTTTACAAAAGATAAAATGATCGCAATAGCTAAGATATTGCTTGGAATGGTACCCATCAGACAATAATCACTAGAGATGTGAAACAGAGGATAAAGAGAATAATAAATCTATTTCCAAACCATTTCCTGTTTTCAGTATACTCTATATAAGAAGCCATACTCCAGACATCAAAGGCCTTTATCAGATTCATATGTATACATATATATATATCTATACATATACATATATGAAAAAAATATTTACCCAAATCATGATATATATATATATATATATATTATATATGAATGCATTTGCTATGATCATGAGTTGGGTTAATATTTTTTGTTGCAGATTGACACACTACCAGTGGATATTCCTCCCTTATCATTATCAAAGCCTACTGCTGATTTCAATGCAAATCAGAGGCAAACACTAAGATGAAAATGAGGAGCTTAGTCTCGTGTGGTGGGGTAAACACACTTAACAGCTCAAACTCCTGCCTGACAAGGTGTAATTGACTCGACTACTCCTAAAAACACAGCAAGAGACACAACATCAGACCTTGTCACAGGGAGTAGTAGAGTCTACACACCACACAATCTGAATCAGCTACATCAGCAAAGCAGAGGGAAACCAGAGAACATACAACAAGGGAACCTCTCACGCTTCAACCGTTACCCCCCGGGCAGGCAGTGGGACGGAAACGCAGCAACTGTTTATGGAAGCAGAAACGTCCTCCTCCTTCATTTCCTAGAGCCTTCACATGATTAAGACTCATTTCAAATCTGCACACGTGTGTTTGTGTGGTTGCCTGCATGTGCATGTGTGCATGTGTGTGAGAGAGAACCGCTTGCTGGGCCAAAGCAGGATTACTATAATGATTTATATTATTATATAATTAATCTGACTGAATTTAAGTGTGAAGCTATGAATAATGCATGCATATATATCGCCTACCTGTAAACTGAACAATTAGAGTGTTTGTTTTTGTTTTGTTTTTTTTTCTCACTTGGACCCACAACGGGTGACCGTGTTCACAGTTATCCATGTGATCAGTGTCATTATATCTTATAGGCCACAGAGCATCATCCACAATGGGTCAAACCAAAAGCACACAAACACTGGCTTTTTCAGGACATACACTGTTTGCCCCTCTATTGTGGCCATTTCAGTAAGTTCAATAAAGTGTCTGTCTGTGTTTGCAAAGACGCTGCCTCTGGAACAAAAGCAAACAACGGGGCAGATGTTCCTAATGAGGAAAACATGGACAGGGAAGGTGGGACCATTCAGCCGGTATCGGCTGAGGTGAGTGTGCTGTACGCTTACATAATCCAGGAGGAGGGTGAATTGACTACGCGCTCCCTCTCCACATGACAATGCCCTGGTTGTCTCTTTTTGTCAAGAATACCATGTGTTTTCCACCATTCCTTAAAACCGGCGCGTCATCGGGCGCGCAGAACGCCTCGGTGGCGGGTCAAAAGCTCTTTATTGGGTTGCTGTTCATCAGCAGGCAGCCCTCTGTGCCGTGCGGCTCGGCTGCTGCAGGGGTCTTTTCAGTGCATGGAACCGGATGGTGAGCAGAGAACACAGCGGGGGCTGGGCACTGCAATGTACTGCAGTGCTCGCAGCTCGGCTACGCACACCCACTCTCTTCCATCCTCGCTCTCTCCCTCCGACAATCTCTCTCTCTCTCCCTCTCCTGTCCATACTTGCATCATTTATCTTGCCTTCCACTCTTCACTTTTTTCTCATTTCTTTTGTCCTTCCCTGTGATTTCCATGTCTATTTTTCTCCACCCTGTTAAAGCCGACTTATTCCTCACTGCCCACTGAGTCTCTTACACTGTCTCTTGCATTCTTCATTTCAACCCTCTCTCCTCTGTCACTCACATGCACTAAGACATGCACACTTACAAACACACTGACACAATCACGCACATAAATACATACAGTAACCTTTCCCCAGAGAGTGTGTTGAAGTGCCCTCTTCCTGGTTATGAGGAAGGCACACCTGCACTGTCCTTCCTGCACACCAGTGTATTTGTCAAGGTGTCATGCTGTTGCACCCAGGAGGCTATGTTCACCTTAAACATCTGCAATGTCCTCTATTTCTTCTGTGCAACCGATACAACACAGATCCGTTTTCTGTCTGTCCACAGTCATCCAGAAGTAACATTATTTGCATTTGTTTGGCGAGTTATTTACAGTATCTCCCCTTTGTCTGACATAGAGAGTTTTGGGATTGTTTCTAACTGTAATATGCCACAGTGACAGCCGTTGCGGCTCCGCTATGTTGCCTACACCATCATTTACAGGGGCACACTAAACGCCCTGTGTCGCACAGTCTGGGACAGGGGGTGTCATATTCAGAGGATGAGCAATGACAAGCCTCACATCTGCTCTCCTCCTCCAACAGCCCAAACACTGAGAGAGAGTTACATAATGCACCTGCATAGGTGCAGAGGAATAGACGACACCAAGATAAACCTTGAAAAGCAACTTGACAGTGAACTTCTCTCACCAGTATTCTCTCTCCCAGCATTTATTAAAACAAACTATTTCACACGGACACAAGTGTTTATGTTGATTTTGAAAACTCAGACTCAAGTAGCTATTAGAACACTGAATTAGATTCAAGATTATGCAAATCACAAGATAGGCCTATCTATTTAAACTTGCCGTTCTCTCTAATGAGAAGCAGTTAAACCTCCTCTGTGTCTCTCTCTCTCACTCTGTGTTTCCATCTTAAGGAGGATATTGGCTAATTCTGGGGAACAGCGAGGAGCCTCATTTCCGCTTGCCATTAAGAACTGAGGTTTCTGATCATCACTATCTGAATGAGTTTCTCAGTATGCCAGCTGCGTCCTGCTGTGACATTTTCCTCCTCATTCTCAACCATGACACGAAACAATGCTTTGTGACACAGCAGGTGTCGATACTGTATGGTTCTAGTCATAACATATTTTACATGTTCTTTTGACTGATTTTATGGTCTCCTCCTCACTTGTTTTATGATTAATTTGTGGGAAACGTTGCTAGTTACTACTAGCAGACATGACATCTAAATTCTGCACATTTATTAATATCACCCTTGTGATTTCATGTCATCACACAAATAGTTCTCTGCAACAAATTCATGTCAAACCTAAGTGATTTTGCTGCTGCAGTCAATTTTATCCCACGGTTTTATATGTTATTTCATGCACTGTGGTGAAAAGGAAGGTAGAATAAAACCATGGAGCTGACTGTCACACAAGGTGTAGACAGTGATGATAAAGGTAGAGGAGGACAGGACAGGATATTTCAAAATAAAACAGATAGGAGCAGATGATTCAGTGAGTCTCTTTGAAACACAGTTCTCTTTAAGATGTTCTAGAAAAGGCAGGCTGCATGAATAATGAAAACTGTTTTCTCCATGTCTTCAACTGATATAGTGAAAGAATAGATACAAACAGCCACTTGCAATATCAAATGGGGACTCAGAAATGTCAATAGAAAGTCACTTTACTAGATCAGTTAACTAAACATAGTAGGAACAATCGGGTTTGCCCTAAACTGTCCTAATCAACAAGAGACTTGGTGCTGTGTGCTCTGTCCATGGTGTTGAATTTGGTTACATTTCCTTCCCTGCCTTATCCCTATCCCTGAAAATAGCTCATACTCCATTTCTGGATACATTATTTAAAAGCAACGGCTCAGATCAGTGATTTTGTTCAGTTTTTGTACGTATTCTGCTTATATCTAGTATCTGAGGGTGAAACCTCTTACTATTATTTATGAGCAACGTAAAAACACTATTTATCCCTTCTATGGACAAACACTTATTGACCTGCCCACACAAAATATACTAAGTCCATCCGTTATTTCCTCCCGTTCCGCAGCAGGCCAGTGTTTCCAGACATTTGCTCTGAGAGCTTCAACAGAGAAAACAGACAGTGCCCACTGCTGGCCGGTATCAAATCTTCAATCACAAATTATGAAGGTCAGACTTACAAGAAAAAGACAGTGTGATGCATCAACTGTGAATGTGCTTAAAGAAAGCTGATGAAAATTGCATACATAAAAAACACCAGGTGTTAAAAGCATGAATCACCAAAGGCTTCGCTTTCCTTTGCTGCCTGATCTAATCTTAGGATGGTACATACACCATCTCCCCAATGCACAAATACACTAATGAAGGTAAACAGACAATATACTATTTTTTTTTTTTTTCCGTTTCATAGGGTGCGTCCTAGTCAGTAAGCCCAGTTCACCCAAACAGAGGTTACTTTTGCTGCAGGCACAGACTGAGGGAAGTCCCAGAACACCAGATAAACAAAACAAAACTCCTCATTAGGCTCGGCCCCTTTCAGACCCAATTCACTCTGTTATCTAAGCAACCCCAGCTGATACATAGAACACATCATGAGAGTGTGCACAACAGAACTAAAAATGGGCTGCAGTCTCCACACTGAGCTTGTCAGTGTGCACTGTATTTACAGCATGAGGATGGGGTGGGGGGGGGACTTCAATCCTATCCTAGCCAGGGTTAGGAAAGTAACCCAAATAAAAATGACCATCATTTTGGTCTAGCTGGTATGTCAGGTTCTGAACCACTGTAGTAGGTTGTAGTCCCTCTGCCTGGCACTGGCTGGATGCTGAGGCAGCTCCGCTCAGGGATGTAATGGGATACTGCAGCACTAGAGAACCGTGTGCACAGAAACTTGCCTAGAAGCATCAGGGAGTCCCGCACTAACCTTCCCCCTCCCTCCCTCTCCTTTCCTCTCCCTCTCTCCTTTCCCGTCAAGTCTTGATAATGTAAAAAAAAAAAAAAAGTGCAATTAATGAAAATATAAATCCCTATGTAGCTATCATATATGGAATTACATATGGGAAACTGGGGGGGGGGGGGGATAACCCACAGCGAAGACACTGACAAAGGGTGGAAAAAAAGAACTTCAAAAGTGTAAAAAGCCACCGTACCTATAATAGTAGGAGGAGAATGTAGCTGCTTACCTTGAGTGCAGGTTGCTCTCCCCTGGACACCGGGCTCTTCCCCTTCTCCACAGGCTCCGAGACACTTTGAGATAGAGAGAAAAATAATCAATCTCCTCTTACTTTCTCTTATTTCCAGTTTTAGCATGAACAAGTCAGGACTCTTAACACAGCCCTACACACACCTTTACACTGCCTTCCTGCAAACTCTGCCACGTACACACACACAGGCACACATTCAAATGCGCCCCAACACTGGAGTACCCAAATTGATAAAGATCTGCTCAGGGGAGGGATAAAAACTACACACACTCACACACTGCAGTTTTTTTTTTCCCTTCTTCTTCTTGCCCACTCGCTCTGCTGCTTTTTTTCCTGCTGTCTTTGCCTGCACTGCCTTCTCATTGGCTAAGCTGCTCTTCAATAACATAAGCTCTCTGCTTTAATTGGAAGGGGGGCAGTTATGTGGTGCATCAGAACCCCTCCCGCCCAGCTCATCTTTTTTTTTCATTTTTCCCTAAGTGCCTGTGGAGAAGAATGCTGAGCTCTGCAATTTCATACGCAGCGAGCAAAAAAAAGGAATGGAGGACAGAGGGAGGGGGAGCATGTAGGAGAAAAGAGGAAGAGAGAGTGAGAATGGGGGAGAGCCTTAGGAGGCAAATCAGTGGACTGCAGCAGGACAAGCAGAAACTGCACGGGAACAAAGAGGGGGACTGCATGGTGGAACATAGGTGGGGCGAGGGCAGATTTGAACCACAGTGCAGCGACTGTAGGACGGACCGATGCAGCACGGAGAGGTGTGACAGCAGGTCAGATAAAAGGGAGATTTCCCTGCGCTCACTGCAGAGCAGCTAGGTGGCTCTGCTGCAGTGTGGAGTCTAATTGCCAAGCAGGAAGGGGGATGGGAAGAGAGGAGGAGGAGGAGGAGGAGGAAGAGGAGGCGGGGGGTTGGTTGCAGTGATGCCGAAGTACAGTCTTCCAGGCAGCCAGGAATACGGAGGGGAATGGGCAGGCAGCCGCAGTGTACACAGCAGCTAATGCCTTCTCCTCATGAATTATTGAAGGTGCCCCAAAGGGAAGGCATGGGTAGTGGGCGGGCCAGAGGCGGCAGACTACTGAGCTCGCTGTTCAGACCGTCTCCCTGCTTCCTAGGTTTATGATAATTACTAACATCTGAAGTACATGATTGAATTGTAATTTGTTTCCTTGGTTTGTTCAAGTACACTCACTTATTAGAATGCATTGAATGAAATACAATAAAGATTGTGTAAGATGTGGCTCTCTATGATCGACTCCAGTTTCATATTGACTTATGTGTTAAAAGGCTTTCCCATCCTGGAGAAAATGGTGTGCGGGTTTGACTTTGTGGTGTCAGATTCCCCGCCCCTTTGCCTCCCTTACATCTGGTACCTCCATTGTCTCTCAGCTGCATTAAAGTACAATACGCCGGGAGATCAATAATAGATCATACAATACCACAGCCATCTGCAGCAGCTACAATGAGCACAGAAGTTATATGATGCCCATATAGAAATGCAAATATATTGTTTGCACAACCAACATCATAATTGCCTAGTGGATGAATAGCAAACAAAGAGACACCTGATATTTCAAGTAAATTTTCCAGTGTAAGATACATTAAGCCATGTTAAACAGTAAGAACTGTATGTCAGACAGGTGAACAAATCTCAGAAACATTTGAAGAGATACTGTGGTCATTAAACCAGATTAGCATGTTTAAGAAGCAATAATTAGGCAGCAATATTCATCAGTAATGAGTCAATTACCCAACCCCCACTCTGACTAATAATAGAAAACTAGTAATGTCAGGGGTGACCTGCTGCAGGTACAAATAATAGATGGCCAGTAGAATTAGGTTATACCCATCATCTACTTTCACGAGAGTACAAAAGTCCAGGTGACTGATGTGCAAAATGTATTTATTTAAATTTAATCCATAACATAACATTGTTTGTATAACAAAACCATAAAGTCTGGGAACATACAGTAGGAATACAGAGGAAAGATGGACAACAATTTATCCTTGCACAGTGCATATTAATCAACGTAGTGAACATCTCCATCATCTGCGCAGGTGCTCCTTCATCACTGCGGTCTCCTCTTTCTCAGGAAGGCTATAGACTGTGATGAAGATATCAGTGCATCTGAAAATCTCTTCCAGTATCTCAGACACTGTCTCCCACTTTAGTCCATCAAGGCCACAGCCAATGCTGTCAGATTAGAGACAAAAACATACTGCTAAATTACAACACCAATATATCCCAATATATAATTATATAGATATGTTAAATTAAATTCCTTGAGCCAATGAGCAGTGAGGTTCTTTCATGAACCAGGTTTGACAAACTTTAATCATTTTAAACTACACATACCGAGGCATTGATATTCTCCTTACTCCATTCACCACACAGTGTGACTTCATGTCCTCCAAGCTCTGTGCAAGGCTTTCATATGTGGGTCTTTGGCTGGCCTTTTTCTTTGTGATCTGGAGTAAAGTAGGAATGCAACAATAATGACCACAACAATAGCTTCTAAAATAATTTGCTTAATTTGCCTAGGGGTCTTGTCCTGTGTTGATTGTATATCTTTACCAGATAGTACACAAAACGTCTGCCTCTCTTCAGTACAGCACACTGTCCCATCATCTTTTCTGTTTGGATAAAAAAAAAAACATAATATCCACATATCTCAGTCCAAGCTACGAGTATTGTGATTCTTAATAGGCTTCTTCTAAAAACATAACCACTTTGTCTATGCTGAACAAAATGATCCCCCAGGAGTCAACCCAAAAAAAGACATCTTCACTCCTGATGAATGTTTTATGAAGGGCTGACTCACTCTGCTCCTTCAGCTCCTCCACTCCGCTGAACTTCTTCTTGAACATCACTGCGATGCCTGCCCCCATGCGGCAGTCCTCACTGATACAGTGGGCCAAAGCCTCGTCCTGGGGGCAGGAGAACAGGTCTCCGCTGACATACTGCACGCTCCAGCTGTCTTCTGCACACTGGCCATGAGAGGGCAGCATTACGCCGTGTGACACAGCAAGGAAAAGAGTATCCTTTAAATGCGCTGCTTCTGGTAGTGCTAAACAAGAAAGTAGGGCACAAAAGGGTCTTGTTAGTGTTAAATGTACCGCTTTACCTCGGCTGTATCAGAGCTGAGTGGCTTTTCAACTTCAGCTGACATTAACATTAGTGGAACAGAGCACTTGTAAGTCAGTAGATGCGGCAGGAAGAGTCGCGCACACCTTAAAACAGTATGGGTTTATCTGCATTCAGCCGTCGCAGCAATAACATATTAACTACTTTATCATGAAAGAATATAACTTACTAGCTGTTACAACGTACAAACAGCTGACTGTCACTGGAGGTGGCGAATTAAGTTTAGTTTCGCCTGGCACGCTAGTCATCAGCCGGATACGACAGGACACGCCCACCAAAACGTCTTTTTCGTCTTCTCCATATTTTTCTTCTTCTTCTCTTGGTTACTTGCGGACCGCAGCCAACATAAGTGCATGCCGCCACCTACTGTACCGGAGGGTGTAGGATCGTGATAATACCTACTTCTATTTATTGACCTATATTCTATCCCCATCTGAAAATCTCTTCCAGTATCTCAGACACTGTCTCCCACTTCAGTCCATCAAGGCCACAGCCAATGCTGTCAGATTAGAGACAAAAATATACTGTTGAATTACAACACCAATATATCCCAATATATAATTATATAGATATGTTAAAGTCAAAAAGGCCCCGACTTCATTCCCATACCTTGTCGCCCATTCCTAGACTCCAGTTCAAATTCCATTCCCATCCAATCTCTCTGATCTAGTCATAGAATGTTTCTCTATGTGTCATATTTCCTAAATTTCAATGCTTTACATCTTCTGGAGCATTACATTTGTTAAAAATATGATGTAATTTGTATCAAGATTATTTTGGAAGTAGTGTTTTTGCATTCCATAATTATATAATTACATATGCCTACTTCCTAGAATAGATCAGATTCCCATTAAATGAAATAGGCACTATTAAATTAAATTGGACACGCTGTCATGACAAGTCACTGACAAACTCATGGATCACATGACCCGTCCTAATGGATGTGAAGGCCCCCCCCCCCCCACATACACACCCACACACACAGACACCCATCCCCCACACGGAGACATTGAAATAAACTCGAAAGAGCACAAATGTTCCATAAATCTTATTTTTAATAAAGGCTAGATACAATCTTACCAAATGGGGTCCATGGTCCAAGCATCCAAGTAAATCCAATCCATTTAGGCGTATCCAATTCTTTGGTGTTTACTTATGGGAGCATTTTAATAGATTTATTTTGATGCTCATTGCTCAGAAACACAAAACAAGAAAGAAATATGCCTTATGCAGCATCTACAAAATATAGAACAGACCTATAAGGCCATAGGCAGTCGTAGTGCAGCCAGTGTAAGAACGGCCAAACTAAATGTTACTGTAGCTCCATCGTCTATTTGCAAATGCAATACATTAATGTGGGACTTGAAACAAAATGAATGAATAGATAGCCTCATTGCAAGCATAAAATAATAGAAAAAAGCAAACTTTCCTGTTGTCACACATCTTAATCTGATACAACAGCAATACAATGCCAAAAATGATGACTGCAGAGATACAAAATGAAGACGACATCAGTCACACACAGGATGTGTGTACGTGACAGAACGACAGTCCATGCTCCAGCCTTAGAAGTCACCGCTGCGTCTTCGATCGCCCATCCAGTCCCCAGGATTGACATCCATCTGCAACATCTTCATCACCCACTTGTCCCTCCGTGCCCCATCAATGAATTCATCCAGCGAGAGCTCGCCTAGGAGGGGAGGGAGAGCCAGAGTCATTCTCTGATTTAGATCTGTTTCTCCCAGAGGTTCAGTATACATTTATTGTTATGTAACAGCCGCCATTTACATGCCTTTTCGCCACAATTCTGATATAAGACCATAATACAGTTAATACCCACCTACTCATCCAACTACTTCCACACAAGCAGGCACATATACACAAGCATGAACGTACACACACCCCACACAGCCATAACAGCATCCCTACACAGGCCTTCTAAATCACCCAAGCAGCATTTTAAGCTGTCACATTACTGATACAAACACTCACCATCTCCATTTTCGTCCACCAGCTCAAATATCCGGTCAACCACTTGGTCTGGAGTCAGCAGATTGCATTCTTCATCCAGCTCTCCATGGCAGGCTTTCTTCAGCCGATAAATAGACTGAGTGACAGGAAAGGACATTTCATTTTATGTCATTATCGTCCATTGATTTATCCTGGAAATGTTTTTTAAGAAAGATTTAAAAAGTTATACAGATCAATAATTCTATTATTGTAAAATAGTAAATATTACCTCCACAATTTCAAGAAGCTCTGTTTTGTCAATGCATCCACTTCCGTCTTTGTCATACATTTTGAATGTCCATTTGAGTTTATGTTCCAATTTTCCCCTCAAGACCAAGTTCAAGGCTGCCACGTACTCCAGAAAATCAATTGTGTTGTCCTGTGTGCATGTAGAAAAGAAATATGAAGCGTCATTTTGAGAGTCATTTTGAAAAAGTTAATAAACACAGTTTCTACATTTGGTAAATTTATCAAAATGTCTTGTGTTGTAATGTAGATACAAACAAAATAGAACAATGAATAGTATATCCCCACATTATGGACAGTAAGCCCACTTATCACAAAATACTTCTAACTACTTTCCTATTATTGTAGCAAGTTTAGCACAGTGTCAATACTAAAATTAGGCAAATTGCTATGACTAAGGCATAGTTATACTTCCATACATACAGAAGTTTGTACTTACTCCATTCTTGTCGAAGGCTCGAAACATGTTTTCAATGTAATCTGCAGCCTCCTTGTTATCGGTGACACCAAAAAAGCTCTTGAACTCGTGCATGAAGAGAGTTCCACTTGGGCATTCCACCACAAATTTTTTGTACCATTCCTGCAGCTCTGCGACATCGATTTCCTTGTCTGGGTCACTATCCTCGCTCAGACGCTGACCCATTCTGGAAATATTCCCGCCAAAACTGTTTGGTTGCGATTGAAATCTCTCACATTACACGAAGCTGTAACTCCCTGTTTCTCTTGGTCTTTTTTTTTTTTTTTTTGGTAAGCTGCCCTCTATACTGGGCAATCCATTCATGCGTTACTTCTCTGTTACCTATTACTGGAACTAAATTGGTACAAATCAATCTCCAATCCCCAAAATGATAACAAAGCCAATACAAGGTGAATTGATATTCAGCTCTCTAGTGTGGAAGTTCCCTACTGAAAGTGAGGATAAGACAAAGACTGTTATGGATCACATGATTTGGGGATTAGAAATAGACTTGTCTAAATCAATTAGTTCAGAGAGATCATCCTCTTCCCATGCCTCCTACCCATCGTAAACAAAGTTCAAATTCTGCAAAGCACATCTGTGTTAGTTTGTAGAAACACACGCTTCAATAAAAGCAGCTGTATGTTATGATGGTCCTTTAATTTGTTAACACTGTAATTACAGTGTTATATGAATATATATTTTCAAGCATTAAAGCATTATTGCCTACATATGAGGGTAAAGCATGTCAAACTAAAGGGAACGTATACTATAGTGAAGTCAAATGTGAAATGTGCACCAGCGCTTTATGCATTGTAATTGAAAAATAGAACACAAACTTGAGCTTTTTAAGTGCAATCTGTCTGGTGAAACGGACAGGAATGGATAAAAAGATCAACCACACATGAGGTTCAGGCCATGCACACTATTACTTATGCTAACATCAAGCTTTACTAACTCAAATTGCAGGTAATATACCACACCTGCTCCACTAACCTAGTGAAATATAAACACATTCATGTCAACAACAGGGTCAGTTAAGCAATCCTCCCCAGCATGGGAAGCTCCTGATCAACCTGATGAATCATACAGGCCAAGCATGTAGTAATCCTTCAGGTGCCATGTTATTTATAGAACCTTTACTGCTAGCCTTTGTAAACATTATGTTCCTGCTCCAGTCGTGTTGAAGCATATTGCAGATGTGTCGGTTTAAAAATCACTAATGGAGTACATTAAATGACTTCTTATTCTGGCATCGGGCAATAGAGTTGATTAAGGCAGTTTGGAGGTGTTTTGCTGCTGTGTTACTGCACACTTTTTGAATAAAAAAAAAAAAT
Source organism: Centroberyx affinis (assembly GCF_046629955.1). Classification (NCBI taxonomy): domain Eukaryota; kingdom Metazoa; phylum Chordata; class Actinopteri; order Beryciformes; family Berycidae; genus Centroberyx; species Centroberyx affinis. The sequence continues at coordinate 56,350 of NW_027279983.1, forward strand.
TTAATAAAAAATTGAGTGCCTTGTTAGACACTGGCAGTCAGTGTTTACAGGTGAAAGCCTGGCCTGGCCCCCGCTTACTGGTCCAGGATATCTGCTGACAACAGGGATACGGATAAGTAATCTTAGCCTTTAAGTGTCAAGGCCATCGGATGACTCACTGAATGTTATCCTCACACGATTAAAATGATTCACACCTTCTGTTCCTATAAGAGATGTTGTGACTGAGACATTTAGTTTTCCTTTCTAAATTCCAATTGAAGATATTTTCCATGCTTTGCTTACTTGGAGCAAAGTGTGGTGGAGTTTCTCTCTTGCATCCAGTGATGGTTAAGACTTGTGTCTCTGGACCGGCAGGTGTCCCTGCTCCACAGGAGACGGGGTTCAATTCCCACCAGAACCTTCTCTTGTGCCTCCACTACTCTGTATCCCTGTCATTTTCCCTACTGCAATTTGTGATAAGCTGCGAGCAGCTTGGTGCTTGGGGAAGCCAGCGTGCATGAAGAATACGGTCATGCTAAATGGACTCACTCAAGATTAGGACCCAGGATCTCTGGCATGGCAAATTTACGCTTTACCAACCGAGCTAAACTCCAATCAGCCAACCAACTGACAGAGTGACTTATACGAGCTGCTAGAAAAAAAAAAATCCTCTCCTGACTCAGCTGCTGTCATTGTACTCCAAGTGTGTGAAGCATAAATGGATTTGTAACTAAAAGTTACAACTTTCTTGACATAAATTATGCATACAACGCTTCAAAATGTTAGCATTTATTGCTTTTCATGAATACTATGATGCAAGCTCAAGCATTCAATTTCCAGCGATTATCTGTTTTACAAAGGCAGTGGACATGTATTACAATTCTACAAAAACTACTTTACAGATATGTACTGTAAAAATCCTAGCTATCAAAAAGGGACAGTTGCGCAACTAAGGTATGGCATACAGAAAATGAAAAATGAAAGTACCATGTGTTCTTTTGACACACTTTGATGCATTCATGGCTTTGCTTTTAAACTAAAAAGAATGTTCAATCCATCTAAGTTACATTTTTGTGTAACTGCTTCTGAGTAGGCCTGATTCTGGAAAAACTTAAGTAGCTCTAGCAATAAATGAAACTGAACTTGAGTGACCCAAATCAGTTACTACAGGCAAAATTCTGTATTGTTTAACTGGTTTCATACAGTTACAAAGTAAAACTGTGACATATTTTCCACATTTTTCCAGGGGTCAATGCTAACAAGTGCAAGATAATGCTACCAAATAAAACGTTACATTGTATGGTATGTGCTTCATAGAAAAAGCAAACAGACAAATAAAAGTGTTGCTTTGCATTCTTGATGGTAGGTGTCCTCAGGTCATAGATGGTCAAAACAACTATGCCCAAGCCAAGCCAAAACACAACACAAGCTGTCCAATTTATAATTTTTAGAAATACATGCCAAATAACAGACAACTGCTTGCTGTCAAATTATTGAATACATCAGTTATCAAGGTTAAATGATCACGCTCAAATATAAAAAATCAGGGGAAAAGATTAGAAAAACTTCAAGAAAAGTCAAAACGTATTTTAGTCAACGGTGAAAAAAAAGTCTCCATGATCTTGTTTAAATCATTTCCTTCCAGTTGAAAGACCAAGTGATGTGTGGTCTTCTTTGAGGAACGTGAAGCTCCACATCTCTCCTGGTCCTGGAGTCTAGAGGTCCACAGTGCTACAGAAATACCCTTGGTGTGGTATCATACAGTGTAAAAAAAGTCAGTTGGCCAGCTGGGCCTCATATTAGTCATGTTCCCCAGGCTGATTTGCAGTTTCTGTGCTGTCTGAATTATCAGCAGTGCCCTCTGTTGACAAGTCAGCTGTACTACTAGGAGAGGTGGGGGCAGGCTTGTCGCTGGGTGGGGGTGGGGGTGGGCCCTCCCCATCGCTGCTGCTGCTGCTGCTGCTGCTGCTGCTGCTGCTGACTCGGCTGCTGCTCTCCCCATTGTCCTGCGCCTCTGAGCTCGTACTCGTCTCTGACAGAGCTGGCTGCTCTGGTTGGTCCATAGTGCTGTCACTCTTTAGGCTGAGCTTTCTCTCCGATGTCTTTTCTTCCCTTTCAGAAGTCTCTGTCTGTGTGCTGCTGGGCTCTGAGGGGCAGAGTGGACAACATTTCACAGTTACATTCTAAGTACCAAAGAATATAAATTTGTTAATAAATTAGCCCAAGGAATTCCTTATTGGACAGGCCTTTATAATACATATAAAGTCAGATTCAGATGGCTTCAAAACTGAATTGGAACATTTCAGTATCATCACTAAATAACGAAGAACCTTTTCTCGATCCCTGAGGGGAAACTGGGTACATTGACTTTAAAAACTCCACCTGTTAACAACAAAGTGCTGTGATAGCACAGTGTTGTTGGAACTATGGGAATCGCTGAACAAAACATTTAATTCATGTGTTGAGGTAGCCACTACCATTCAAATCACTGAGATACTTCCTGGTATGTGGACGTACAGCGCACCAGCCTCCAGTTGGTTGATGCTTGTTTGATTTCTACCATATTGTCTGATGTATGAGCACACACTGTATTTCCCTCATGCAGGGCTCTTAGGGCTCTGTGATGCCTAATGGCTGATTTAAGGTTCTGCATTGAAGTATTGCCATTTCTATGGTGGTGCTATGGCAGTGTGAGCATTTATACATCTGCATTGGTGATTCTGTGCAAAGATCACCGAAACACTAGATGGCAACGTTGTGGTTTAGTAGCACAGCAGTAATAACAAAAGAAGTAGTAGTGTTTACATTCGCCGAAATCCAAGTTGGAAGCCATTTCTCATCACAAATTCAGTGACATCTGGTAATCTTTATTCTTTGGGGATGAGGTGTCATACAAATGAACATATTTGCGAACCACCTCAGCCGGTCTCTCTGTGATCTGCTCATTGTTGTCTTCACTATCGACGTTAACAGGATACAGGTAGGAAGAAATACGAAGCGGGCCAACCACAGTTCTTGCGGTCTTGCATTGCCTGACGCGCAGTTACATTTTTGGGGAAGTGCACGTATGCTACACCACAAAGATCCTACGACGTAGCTAAGGTGAGACGCATGAGTGTAAATTGGCCTTAAACAGTGCATACTGTAATTCCCCTATACAGTGTGCATGGTAAAAAACACTGAATGAACGTACAAGCAAACAGACAAATGCACACACAGAGCCCGGCTCTCATAGAGGTGATGAGTTAACACCTACCATGATCCTCTGAGGTGGTAGGTGTGTCAAAAGACATGCCACTTTTGTCCTCTTCACAGGCATCTTTTGAAGATTGCGGTGTTTCTGGTAAGCTTTCTGACCCTTTAGAACAAGGTGGCTCCTTCTCCTCACTTTCCTCTTCATCCTCTTCCTTCTCACCAAACTTGAGCCTCTTGACCTCGTGTTTGTCCGCCTCAGTATCGTCCTCCTCCTCGTGATGTTTGTTCTTTATCCCGCTGCTTGGTGTACTTTCACCTTCTGATAGTGAAGAATCGCTGAAATAAAAAACGGAGGGCGTCAGTTCAATCATGTACCTGCTCCGGATCAATTTATTGTATAGCCCACATGCATTTCTTTCAAAGATGAGGGCCTTTAGAGGATCTACTTGAGTGAAAAGGCTCTGCTCCTATCATCACTGGCTATCTATGCTATCTTCCTTTCTGTTTCCCTACTGTTTGTCTCAATACTGCATGGACTGTGGACTGCCCACTCTCCTTTAAAAAAAAAAAAAAAAAGGTGTCCCTTCTGACTCAATTGTTGTTGTGGAACAGGTCTACACCACCATATACTTTTTACAATTACCTGACATGATGCTCCCCCTCCTCCTCTTCCTCTGTGGTTGGCTCTGGCTCTTTGCTGATTGTACAGTCAGGGAGGCCATTAGTAGAGAGTGAAGTGGTCAGTGATAGCTTTGGTCTGTTGAGAGGCTTTGGTGTGCCTGGTCCATTCACATTTCGACTACAACAGAAGGAAAGAACCATTGCTTATCTAAGTCAAATCACTAAGTGCCTGAGCAGCAAAACTACCAAGACACAAACTAATAGGCAAGATAGAACGCCACTTATTATTCCCTGGTTGGTTTTTTTGGGCATTTGGCTCTTGATGAAAAGACTTAATTTGACCTTCAAGTCGCTGCTTTCCGAGGCAATTTTAGGTTTGTGGAAGTTAACCATTGACAAGTATGTAGCTCCCACCTGTCTGAATATACAGAGGAGTTGCCAGGGAACATCACTCCATTCATTCTGTTTACACTGGTTGCCCCATTTTTCCTTCAAAAGAAGTAGAAAGGCACAAAAAATAACTGGCTGTTAATTGCACCTTTGTTAAGTGTGGCTCTGAAGGAGCTAGTTCAAGGGAGCTGTCAATGTGTATTTGAAGCAATTCAGTAGAAACACTGTGGTCAACAAGGGCAGCAACAGCTTAACAGGTGATGTACTTACTCTGATGTAGGGTAAACACAGCTGACCACCATTACATTCTGAAATACATAAACAGCAATCCTCATCAGTATTCAATGTAAGTCCATGCAAACTGAATTTCAAACAATGAGGACAAACATGCATAACTACAATCTTTGGTCTTGGCTGCCTGTATATATCCTTAAGAAAATCTTTGATACTATGATAATAAATAAACAAAGCAGTGCAGAGTAGTGCTTACCTTCTCCACACCCCGGAGGAACTTGTCCGTTCCTGTATAGTTTCTCTTAGGGTCCGTAACCAGTTCACATAGACGCTGGATAGTGAACGGGATGCTGGAAAAGTTATCAAGAGATGTATTTATCTCTAGGCTAAAATACTGAAGAACAAATCATATACTCGCTTGACTCCGTGACAGCGACTTACGCCTTGTCTCCACTCGCCAAAGTTTAGCCACATAATAGCCTGTCTGGCTCACAGCCGGCATCACTACTGTCTTTGAAACCTCGCCAAACCTGGCAGCACTGCAGCTGAACAAGCAAAAACATATTAACCTGGCTAGACCTGGTCATAGCCGGCCATAAGCTACTGCATAAAAGATTAACCGTTATTCTTAATGGTATGTTATGTTGTATATGCTGGGGAACATTTTCACACCACTTTAATAGCTGGAGGTACTAAATTGAGATCTGTCTCACAAGTGACTGGGAGAAACATAACAATGAAAAGTTGTTCCTGAATTGCTTTGTCAATAATGTATGTAACTCAAATCCAGCCTGCCATAAATTTTGATCTGGCCCACATATGAATCTGGTTTGTCAGTTCATTCTGGCCCAGTCCAAAAGTTGTGGTTAGTGGGAATGCAAGTCCCAGATGACCTTTTTAGCTTAAAATGGCAAAAAAAAAAACTCAGTCTTGATAATGAAGGCACATAGTTTCAAAAGAAGTGGGAGACTTTTTTTAGTGGGTGTATAGAAAAGTCTATGTCTCATTTGCCATGAGGAAAAGCACTGCACAGATTCTACAAGATGTATAAAGAAATTGCTGAGCTTGAGGATGAAAGGTGGTTATGCAACTAGGTTTTTGGGAGAGCCAAATGCAAGAGAGCAACTTGGCTCACTTTCTGACTTGTCTGTCAGTGGCAAACACGCCGACTGCCATTACTGAGAGAAGAATATGTGCGCAAACTGAAGCCATTCAAAGCAGAATATACTGTGGCAAGGCATTTTCTGACACTAAGAAACTTTTTTTACAAATCCAACTCCAATTTGCAACTGATGTGAAGAGAACACCAGAATACTGGCAGATAAAACTGAATGAATGACGTGCATACAGGCAAAGTTTGATTTCCTTGGGGCAAGGGAGTTTTCCCCTTTAATCCCAGACACAATGCCAGAGCTATGTATTCATGTCGTCCAAGGGCTGAGTATACTCCATAGCACCTTTCTGTGTGAACAAATTTTCTCCACGTTGGGCGAGGATCATTAGCGGTGTTTAATTACAAGATAATTAGGAATAAATATGCAGCCTTCGGCTTGATTCTAATTTCTTAATGTGGTCATCACTGAGATTGAGTTTGACACCCCTGTGTTAATGTAATGGCTTTGTTCTCACATATGTCAACGTGAAATTTTTATGAAGCTATAGCTAAGGAAAATTGCTTCTGTGGATTTTCCAGAATTTTGACCCTGACTCTTCTTCACACATGATCCCTAAATGGAAAAGTTCCATAACATTTATGGAAGTATTTGTGTGCATGAAAAGTGTTTTTAGCTGCCTATTTGAATAATTTTTGGCTCATCAAAAACAAAACAACAACAAAACAAGCCAGATCAGTACCCCTATTGATTGAAGATCAGCTTGCCATCTTTTATATAATTACATCTATGCATCTGTCTTTATTGGGAGTTTTTGATTTCATTCACTTGATAATGTGTGAGAAGAAGAACACTGACAGATGTTGCAGACAGATGTTGCTGAATAAAGAATGAATTGCAGGGCATTATGTATTTTTTTGCAGATGGGGAGTGAGAGGGCAATGTTCACATTTTGAATCATATAACTATAGAACCAGCCAAGAGTGTGACTCCTGCAATGATTTACTGTGGGCAAAATAGCTCCCTTCTAAAAATGTGTGAATTCAGTTCATTTAACAGCTTTACTCACCCATTGTACCCATCCACTATTTTTAAGATCCTCTTCTTCATCTCGTCAAAGGGAATATACTCTACATTGGGATTATGTGGTCCTCTCTGTTCTGGTGTTGAGGTGTGGAAATCATCCATGACTTGTTCCAGTTTAAACAGGAAGTATGTTTTGAACTGTGACCATGGGATCCTGAAAGACATTGGAAATCTGCATATCACCCACACAGAATGATTAAGTCCTGGGCCCCAACTTACAAAGCATCTTGACAAGAGTGACAAAATAAGTTCACTGAGCAGATATGGTTGAAGGAAAAATGTATCCTATCAGTATTCTCTGTGACAATATGAATGGGTCTTGTTCTATGGTAGTCGTTGTAATTGCCACTCACATAGTCTCCCCCGTCTTAGCGACATGACACAGGAATTGCTCTAGAACAGAGCAGGTGTCTTTCTTCCCTTTCTTCTCAAAATCTGTAAATAACCACATGAAAGCAGAAAAACGATTTAATTTATCGCACACAAGATACACATTACTCAAACCTATCCAAAAGCACTTTTTGTGCCAGAGTAACCTTAACCTGAAGGTAAAAAAAAATCAAGATAACCTAGAAACATATGACCAATTAGAGTAAAATGATTCTAGAACTATCATTCTAGAACTATCACAGACAAATTAAATTTATGGAAAAAGGCTGAATCCTGTTTATGGGTAATTCATTGCACGCTAGGCTAGAGTAATTGTCAGTTGACTAGGAGGAAACATGTTGTGATGTGTAACGATGTAATTTGAAACACATTAGCGTTACTTTTTAACATACATGAAAACTAACTTGTATCAGAAAATCGTCTAACGTTAACTTGCACCAATTTCGATTAACGTTAACTGAATGTTAATGGCCATGCTACCAAGTTCTTGTGGAACTTATTAAGTTACCAGGCTAGCTGACTGAATGTTCATTAGCTACCAATGTGGGGATAAACGGGCCAAAATGTCAAATAAAACGAACATCTCTCCTGTCATGGATAACATTATAACTAGCTAGGCCAGGCAGAGTGTGTCTATATGCTTCTTCTAACCGCTAGTCGTTGGCAAGCTACGCTAACCTAGTTAGCAAATATTAGCAGTTGTCGCTAATTATCAATCTCTCTATCTAATATTATCAATCTCTCTATCTAATATTAAGTCAGTCATTTCAATTGTCAACGTACCTTTGAAAGCTTCCAACACCGCGTCGATGTCCATAGTTGTGTCCAGTCAGTGGCAGGAAATACTTGCTAGCTAGCAGTAGCAACTCAACAAAGCTGGTGGCGGCTATGACTGCGCATGCGCACCCTGTCCCTTCTTGCGGAAGATACGTTCCAGTTAATCAGAGTAGCGACTGAATGCTCCTGCAGCAATGGAATAAGTAGCACCAAATTAACTATCTTAATTGTTTGATTTACTACGCACTTAACTGCATTTTTCCATCAAAGTATTTGTAGGCTGCTGGCACAGAGATTGGGTTAGCTCCCATGTGTTGACAAGTCGACATTGCTCTCTCGCGCTGTACCGCAGACAGTCGGCGGGCGTCATCATTTTTCTGTTGTTGTGACGGCGCAAACCGGTGAAGCAACCAATGAGTCAGCAGCTGATCGGGGTCAATTTTACCTAACTACCTAGATAACGTGAACAGCTCTAACAAGGACGTTTGCCCAGAGATTTGCTTGATTTCAGAGAACCAGTTATCTTGGGTTTCAGTCGTAACAATGGCAGTCCCAGCTGCCACCACATTGCAACTGAGCACATCAAGCCCAAGTCTGCTAAAGCCTCAAGAGCACAACATTCACATTGATGAACGAGATTTGGGAAACATTGCAAGTAGCAATGAAAACGACACCCTGCCTTTACATTCTCCATGGACTTTCTGGCTTGATAGGTAAGGCATTGGTTAGTTATATTTCATCAAGCTATATTATTGATGTTGGTAGCCATTGTCAAGTAGGTTAAGTGTTGGTAGCTGAGCTTTGAATAGAAACAAAGAAAGAAGACGACGAATTTAGCAGGCCGTGTGATCATTGCACCTAGCTAATGTTAGCTGTGTTTAACAATAACAGTACAATAGTCTATATGTCTCAACGACTGAAAAGTACGATAACAACAGAATGCTTGTTAATGATGTTGATACAGCTTTGACTGAAGCTGCTGCCAACGTGTTTTCTCTCTGACCTACATACCCAAGTCCTCCGCTTGGTAGTATGTCAAAACAAACAAACAAAACAAAAAATAGCACATTCAGATGATAGATGAATCCTTTGACAAAACCAAATCATTGTACCTGATTTTAAAAGGATGGTGCTCAGGATCTACTGAAATTGATCTTGTCTTTTGTCAGGAGCACAGGTGGTATTGTTTAAAGCTTGGTGAGTCACCATGTGTCAGTTGCCATTGTTTGGTAAAGCACTTTTTTCTTTTACATTAACAGTTATCTGTTTCAAAACTGTCATTGTCATATGCAAAACCCACATTTGATGTTCAGCCTACAAGATGATTACAGGATTAATAAGTAGTAATCACAACTGAGTATTCTAGTGAACACAACAGCAACAGCAAGTTATACAAGTCAAATCATCCTCCACGGTGTGTGCAAATCAGAGGGTGGTGTGGTTAAATGGGGTCAGTGCTGTTTACTGTTTACTGGGTTATTTGTCATCTGATCCCCCTACTCCAACCTGTCCCCTCTGAGGACAGCTTTTCTCAAACTTTTCTTTGCACTGAACAAAATGCATTTCAGAACTTGTAATTTCTAATAAGGAAGAAAAAGTTATCTAAATGTAATTGAATTAAATGTCTATATCTGGATTTGTCTAGATCTCTGCCAGGAACAACAGCAGCTGAATGTGAGTCAAACTTGAAGAAAATCTACACCGTGGAGACCGTCCAGGTAAGATGCTTCACAGTCTTGATTCAAGAGCACAGTTCTCAACATACTTACGATAACTCGGTGCTTACAGGAAGAAGCAGCCATTGCCTTCGTTTTCTGCTATGTAGCCGCTGTCTTTTAGAGAATGTATCCTACACATGGATTCGACTGATGATATTTTCTGATGATATTTTTCAATAGTATTATCTGGCAAGTTTCCCTATTTACATTCAGAACAAGAATGTGTGGTGTTTCTATTGGTCGTATTTACCTCTGTTCTGCGAGTGAAGTGGTTCCTCAAGTGCACTGAAACTACAACCAAACTCTCATACCAGTGACAGAGTGTTTATTTAAATGACTCTATCAGGAGATATGGTCTGTTGTTCTCTGATGTTTTTATACTTGAAACCAAACGGGCAGGGTTTAGTAACACCACAGTAATAGGCCTACATGCAGCCTTTACTAACAGGTCAAGGCACATTCTATACTGTGATCAGACTGAGGTCAAATAGTTTGCTATTTAAAATCCTCTCAAGTTGTTTTGAGTGTTTTAGAGTCTTGTGAACACAATAACTCAAGAACAATACGCGATAGAAACGTCATACTCACACCACAGGTTCCTATAGACGATATAGATGATCTGATTAGATTTTCGAGCACCTTGCTGCATACATTTACATATTAATGAGGGAAAACTGATTTTCTTGAAACTACTATAACTCCTTAATGCTTTAAGATACAGAGTTCATATTAATGCCACCATGTGCTATGTGAAGACAATATTTACTAATTAATGTAGTAATTACCTTAATGAATGACCTCTTAAGTATAACTGGGTATGTTCAATATCTCATGGTGATTATGGCAGGACATCAAGCAGCTCAAGTGCATCTTGTTTAAATTTTGTCCAGTGTAAATTGTGTCACATAAGGAAAGCAGCCTACTCTTGTTATGTGGAAAAGTAGTATGATCCCCATCATGTTTTTCTGACAGGCCCTTTGCTTTTAAGTCTGTCCATGAAATTGATGAATAAAATAACCTGTCAGTCCTCTATTTACCTTTGCATTTGAGTAGAACTTTTGGAGGGTTTACAACAACATACCTGGCGTGTCCAGCTTGCCACTGAGATGTAGCTATCATCTAATGAGAGGAGAACGGAGACCACTCTGGTGAGCTGAACTTGGAGACAAGTGTGCATGCTTATTACTTAAAATTTGATTAAAAATAGTCTAATTCTAGTTTGTTGCTGGTTTGCATACAGGGAAGAAGAAAGCAATGCCAAGGGTGGTGTTTGGAAAATGAAAGTACCAAAAGAGTGCACTGTAAGTGATACAGTGGCCGATATTTATTACGTATTTATTCTGTGCTACTTTCATGCCAATTTAACAAGCTTGTCTTCATGTTCACAGTCTGCTGTGTGGAAGGAGTTGCTATTGGCTACTATTGGAGAACAATTCAGTGATTACTGTGCTTCAGGTATTAATGTGAAAACTTAAAAGAAAGAATCATGTTTTACAGTAATCTTATTGAGTTAAATGTAAAAATATGGCTTTGGTTCTGGGAAATTCATATTCTGTTCAGTGTTTTCTACTGAAATTGCATTACTGTAGTATCTACAACATGGATCTGAAATGTGTCATTCTCATTCTCTGGTGCTCCTCTTGTAGAAGACGAAGTGGTCGGGGTTAGCGTCAGTGTCAGAGACAGAGAAGATGTCGTTCAGGTCTGGAATGGAAATGCGTCTTGTGCTAATGAGGCAAACATCTTAGGAAGGATCTATGAGCTCCTTCCACAAATATCTTTTAAAGCAGTGTTTTACAAGCGTGAGTATTATCTTTGTACTTTAACAATGATATAATCGTTTTTTTAAGATGGATGGACCATAATGCCATAAAATGTCAGTAAAGTGTTTGATTGTTCTGTTTATTTATATTTCAGCACACGAGGAGCACCATGCCTTCGAAGGAGGCCGTTCAAGACATTAGCACATTTTGCACATCAGACACTTTTTTGCTTATCAACATGTGTAGGACCATAATATTTGGGCAAATTTTGAAGCGGTGAAGTTAAAATTCATAGTTGGCTTGATGGATCATCTACATTACTTCAAAATGTTTCCCATGTATTGTGATCTTCAATCGATGGAATTTCCCCATCCTCTGAGCACTACTGTCATTCATAAATATGATATCCAAAATACTTTTATTTGGGCAGAAAGCAAAAAGCATTTTGGTTTCATTTTTTAGCTATGGCTGTGTTTGTATGTTTTTTATACTACAACATTTTGCAAATCCTTAACCAAAATACAGTAGATCATGTACAGTCAGATTTTTTTTAGATATATAATAGCATATTTTGGGCAGTTTCCTGGGCACAGACAAAGCTAGGTCTTTGAATTCCATCTCATTTTTGGATCTAAGAATAGGCCTAGTTCCAGAAAGCGAACCTTTATCTTGACAATGCAATATAAGGCTTTTCTACCCGTTCTTTTCTCTGTTTTGTATGTTAGAGCCTACGTATTGCTGTCTATACTGGAGAAAATTAATATTTAGTATGTTGTTATGCTAGTAACATTTGAACAGAAAATTGCACATTCTTGTTTTTGATTTTATTCTTTAGGATATGAGTGGCTTGTGAAAGAAATATGTTCCTGTTATAATAAAACGAATTCAGTACACGAAAGATCACATATAGTTGCTGAGAAATATATGCAATCGTTTCCATTCAGTGGATTTTTTTTGGGACAAATTTGCAGTGTTATGGTTTTTATTTCATTTATGCTTTTGTCCTAAATCAAGCACTTTGTTCCTTCTGTATAAGGCACCAGACAGTCCCTCCAGGATGACATGGAGTTTATTTGTGATTACTGAGACCAAACCATGGCGCCTTTTCTCATCAAGTGAAAGACTTTTTTTGTTTGTTTTTTACAACTTGTGTTAATGGTAAATAAAAAGTTTGATGAGAATTGTGAGAGACAGGAAAAAGTTGAGATGATGCTCTTTGACAAATATTGATTGGACAATTGTGGTGAAATTGTATGAATTTGTGAAATCCAGCATTTTTAAAGCACATGAGGATTTTTTTCTTAGTAAAAATGTGATGAATAAAAAATACAAGCTCTTGCAGTATTTGCAGCAATCTGCCAGGGTGGAAAAAAAAAAAGAAAAATCTTGCAATCGCAAAATCTCATTCCTGGAGGGACTGATCTGGGCCTATTTTAGTGTATTTGCATAAATTACTAGAGTTTAATAAACTGATCCATTCACTGTAACAGGGTCAAAACTGTATGAAACATATCCCTTAATCATCTTAATTGTATCTGTGAAAAGAGGAGAGAAAGAGAAGAGAGATTGCATGCCACTTCAATACAAAAACACATTGTCACTGTAATCTCTCTAATCCATAGTTTGAAAGCTTTGCTTTTTTGTATGTTCTTATATTTAATAGGCTGTTTGTATTGTTCGAATTAAAATCAAATTAAGAAAATATTGAAATTTAGGATTGGAACTGGAAACTGGATTATGGTGTGCTTCACATCTCACCAAAGGCGCCTTTCCTGTGTGTGTATGTGTGTGTGTATGTGTGAGAGAGAGTGTGTATGAGTGAGTGGGACAAAGACTTCTCCAGGCTGCATACAGTAGTGCAGATTTCCATACTTATAGGTTAGTGACATAATAATAATACTAGACATCTGAGGTCATTTCTACAGAGGTGTACAGTATGCATTGAACACCACAGAAAGACCATTGATATGATTTAGTAATGACTGTAAAAACCAAGTTGAATGTTTTAAAATGTTAAAGTATTTGCAATGCTGGTAGCCTGGAGTGTTCTCTGTGCCAAAGCAAAAAAAAAAAAAAAAAAAAAACATGCACAGGAGGGAAGTAATAAGTTTAAGTGCATGAACTTTGCCAAACTTGTTAACATTGCTTTGTTATTGAAGTCCCTATCCTGCTCTGTTGTTCATGTAATAATGTTAAAGCACATACTGTAGGATAAGAAATTAATCGTACCCTTGCACATGCAGCTGAACTCTCAGCTAGGAGTTCAGACCTTGTAATTGATTGTTCATCTTGGAATGGTGCCTTGTGTTTACCAGCAGTTTAGAATGTTACGTTCATGTGTTCAACCTGTTGGAATTGTATCCAATTATGTTTCTCTATTAGTTTTACACATGTTGGAAAAAAAAGAATAAAGTACTTCCACCTACTGCTGGTTTAATGTCCACATGCAATAAGAATATCAACATTTTTGAATAAATCCCAGCATATTATTTTAAACCATAGATCAAAAATTCAATTTCCATTTGCGTCTTAACGTTTTTGAGGATATCACCTTTTTAACTTTTTTTTTTCTAGAAAAGATGGTCAAATCATTTTCAGACCCTGATAATTAGCTGAATATTATCTGAGGTTTTTTGCAGTATTTCAAGATAAAGTTGTTTACATGTGTTTGACCATTTTCCATTAGCACATATCACAAATTGTATCAGTGAATCAATATAATTAATCAATACAATATAATTAGTAATGTATTTGTCATGCAATTCAATGATGGCCCTGGATTTTGAACTGAACCAAAAATTAAAACGTTCACTGGAAGAGTGCAAAGTGGGGGGGCGGCCCAAAAAAAACACTGTAACATTTCATATTACAGACTGGCTCGTGCCGCCCTCTAGTGGGTGCTTCAAAGCTCAGCGACACAGGCAAGACTTCAGGTAATTTCATCAAAACCCTTTTTTCAATGTTTTATTGAGTGAACCTCATAGTTTTAAAAAAAATCTTAGCCTATTAAAAATCGAATGTTCTGGTAAATGTCCATGCAGTTAACTGCTCATGAGAAATTATTTTGTTTTTGTCAATGAGAAAATTAATGGTGATTTTCATGGGAATTAGGGCGAGAGTTGTCACCCACACCCATGGTAACAACTCTGCATAAAAAGTATCTTTAATGGACACGTTTTACATTTGTTTAGTTAGGCTACATTTCTGGATATTCGTGCACATATGATCTAGATTATCATAGGCCTACGTTTTTTTCCTACACATTTGCAAAGTTGTCGTGCTTGCACAATGTGATCTGCATCTATGCACCAGATCTGCTCATAGTACTGAGCAGGCTACCGTGGATCTATTTAAGTCTGTGTATGGTCTGTACGGAAGCGTATTGCAGTCACCAAAGAAAAAAAAATCGGAGATGGTTTCTCGTAATTATGACTTCTGTGTCTCATAATTATGACTTAGTATCTCATAATTACGAGATAAAGATCTCGTAATTATGAGATAACTTATCTCGTAATTACGAGAAAAGAATACCTCCGGTTTGGTCGTTTAGCCTTCAAAATAAAAGCGCAAGATTTTAAACTTGCAGAAATACTCTTTTAAACCAATTACCTTGTATTTAATCGTCAAATTCAACAAGTGAGCACCCATTTTAATGTTTGATGTCATAATAATAATGAACAATGCCATAATATCTGCCATTTGTAACTGTAAACGCTGCATATATTACACTTGCAGTATGGCTGACTTTGAGAGCCTGCCATGACTTTTTTTTTTTTTCCAAGCACTTGGGCCTAAATGTTACTGTGTAGTGAAAGTTCAGTTCTGCAGGAGTGTTTTGACATAGAACTCGTGCTGTTACAATGAAAGGTAAATTGTACAGCGTCCAATTTAGTCAGAAAATGTCAGAATAATATATAGTTAAGAATGGCACATGTTATGGCATTGTTCATTATTATTATTATGACATAAAACATTAATATGGGTGCTCACTTATTGAATTTGACGAGTAAGTCCAAGGTAATTGGTTTAAAACAGTATTTCTACGTTTAAAATCTTGCGCTTTTATTTTGAAGGCTAAACGCCCAAACCGGAAGTATTCTTTTCTCGTAATTACGAGATAAGTTATCTCATAATAATAATATAATAATTATGAGATCCTAAGTCATAATTATGAGATACAGAAGTCATAATTACATCTCCGATTTTTTTTCTTTGGTGAATGCAATACGCTTCAGTAGGTCTGTGATACAGGGAGAGAAGATTTGCTCACCCTGGCCTGCACATAAGCCCTTGCATTGGACTGTATAGCCGCCCTCCATGTGTGAATCGGGTAACCGCAATCCTTGTAGGCCTATCTGTAAAAAAAAAAAATATTGGTAGCAAATCAAAGATGCTGCTTATCTCTACCTTACCTTGATTCACTGTATCCTAATTAATTCTATCATTATCATTAAAGCTTCAATAACAAGTTACAGCGATGCCACTAGGCTACTTTTCCTATAACTTGCAATGTAGCGGACTATTATTTAAATACTAATATCATTACTAATTCTTACCAGTAAGAAAAAGTCGTTATACTTTTGTCACCCCCTCTAAATATCAAAATTAGCCGAAAACGAAATCCCACCTCCCTCCCCCAATTCATTTGTATTATCCTGTCACCCTAAAGCTTAGATGTGAAAGGGCAGAAATTGTAGCCTACTTTCTCTGGGTGAGAGTGGTCCCAGATGAAACATTGTCCCATTGACATTGGACATCAATGGATCCCTGATCAGTTCATAGTCAGAAGAGGTAGCTGAACGTTGAGGGTGTAAATATAAGTAATATATCGAGTAGTGTAAGGAATTGCTGCTCCAATGGAATAATTAATAAAGCAATTACACTACTTTTGAAATAGGTGACGAGTAAAGAGTAATGCATTACTTTTTCCAGTGACAGGCAGGCAGCCCAACACGCTTTGCGAGCTCTAGTTTCCCTGGAGTTGCGTCAAGATTCAAGACGATCTGAAACCGTCCCGCATGTGAGCATGACGTCACCATTGTTTACTTTTACCTAAGCCCCGCCTTCTTCTGTTAGCAACTTGTGGCTAGCTGGCTACCTAACAAGGCTCTGCTCCGAGGTTTACTCTCCAGACACCACCCCGACCTAAAGATTGTCCACATTTTTTATCGGTAAGTAAATGTTAATTCAATAGTGCGCCGAAACTCGTTTGAGTGAATTTCTAATTTCGCTTCACTGTTATATCACCGGGTGGTGAAGCAACGGAAAGAGAGAAACGTTTGCTGTAAGCTAGCGTTAGGTGAGGCTGCTAGCTTTTGTTGTACTGATAACGTAAACGTTACCAGCAAGGTTTGGTCGAAAACTGTTTTCTAGTCTAGCTAACCGAGGTTAACAAAGGACAACGCATATATAAATGAGCTGTACAGTTGGCGTGCTAGTCGTCACTACACATTTTATTCCGTTACAATATAACTCTGGTTTTCTCTTCGCATCTCCACCTCAAGTTGAGGCTCAAGTCCTACCAACGCAAATCTTAATTAGCTCAGACCAGATGGCAAATGTAACTGGATAACGACTCTACTGGTGTTATAACGTCAACTTCAGGATAAGTTGCATGGCTTTACCCACCAACACTACATCAGATGTTTTTTTAAATGAGTATAACGTTATATGTCTTGGCCTAGTGGATCATGAACTGGTCAGATGTGCACAGTGCTTAGGTGGTCGGTGTAACATTATTGATTTTGAACCCAACTTCCTATATGTCACTTAGTAATAGGATTGATAGGTAGATGTACTTGCAAATACTCCACCAGACAAGTGAGTGTTTCTTAATCGGACACGTCGCACCCAGTTGTACACGTTCACGGTGAGATAACGTTACTGAGAGTGGACTTTCGTTGTCTGTCAAGGAGACAGAAGTTACCCCTTAAATCTGATTAAAGTGTCCTTTCTTCATATTTCCTCCTACATTTTTCCTCATTGCGAAACTTGGCATTTCTGGTAGTTTCCAGTTATGCAAAACTAGAGACCGTTGTTCAAACTGAATTTAGCAGAGATTAGATCTTCCTGTAATCTAAAATCTTGATTTACATGGGTTGAGTCAGTCCATTGCTTCTGAATGATTGCACTGGTGATCATTATCAGGCCACCGAGAAGAAAGCTGTGTTAGACCTCCAAACCACCTAAGAATTTGCTAAATTGGTTGTGGGCATGTCAAAACAATTAGACGGCTTGGATCCAGGCAAGGAGAAAGTGAACAGGCCATAAATATTGGGCAAGCACTGACTGGATGTTGGGAAACAACATGTCGGCAACAATACGGTGTACATGGTGAAATTTCTTAATACCATTTAGTAATTAAGTAAGGAGTCAATAGCAGGGGTCCAGTCCAGTTTTTCCACACTGAAAAATTTGGTATTGGTAAAGGTCATAAATGCTCAGTCAGTACTAGTAGAATGTTTTTGATTATGCTGACATTATGTTTAATTCCACTGCAAAAAAAATAATTGTGTTTTTTATTTAATTACATTACAGATATCATTGTCAAAATCTGTTGTTGTCAGTCTTAAAATTGGCTCTCGGTATCGTGTTAGTACTTGGTCAGCAAATGTTAACACAGAGACCTCAAGTTCATTATGATAAAGTGTGGATAATTTAATGAATTTGTTTTATCATGTATATCCGCTTTTTCAGTATTTAAGCATCATTTATTCAAGAGTGTGACTTTTATTATTGAAGGGGATTTCATGGTTTATGCTATTCTTCTAAGTAATCTTGGCCATTTTGATGGTACATTTTACTTAAAGTTGCTGTGAGATAGCCTTGCATAACACTAGTTTTCTAAAAAAAAAACAACAACTCTGAAGTCTACCTGGAGAGAGGAGGAGGATGTTGTTTGCTCTGCCATAAGGCCGCTTTGCAGTGTTTCCTTTACATTCATTGAACAGCAGTGGCCCCCACAGCGATAAAAATGGAAATACAACCGAAAATTCATCATATGGGTTTATTTCTTAGCCTGCCGAAAAAAAATACAGTTGCATTGCAGTACAACTGTCCATTTATCATGATAGTAGTATCAAAATAAAAACTTTTTTTTTAAAAAGTATAACATATTCTGGAACTGATCTGGAATGGGCACAGGAGTGAATGTGGGTCTTGCAACCGAAATTATCCCCAACACGGACAAAAAGTTATACAGGAAACACTGCTCTTTGTCTATATAGACATAATCCTGAAACCAAAAGTAAACAGAATGCTAGCCTCAACACTGATGACCTTTGACAGGATAGGTTTGGGTTTGAATCAGCAAGATATAGGATCATTTTAACCGTCTACATAAAAAGTGTCTCAATGAGAATGTTATAGAGCTCTCAATCAATCAGTTGTTAGACCTAATCTACTATTTAATATCTTTAACAAAGTAAAAATCCTTTCATCATGAGATATTCAGATAGTTATTTTTCTAGAGACTAACAGTTATTAGATAACATGGGCAGTATAAGGATTATTTTAGTTTTTTAACTAAACTATTTATTTATTTTTTCATATAGTGCATAGAATACCCTTAGGCTAAACCGCCATCTGTCAATCACTGTGAACAACAGGAAATATCCGTTAAACTGTTTTTCTCCTGTTTGTAGCTAAATGTTTGTACAATTTTAAGAGAGATTTCAAGAAGTTGAGTTGTCCTTTTAGTCCGAATCAGTTTCTCTGAAACTGATAAGATATTCTTGATTCTTACTGAGCTATTCGTCAAATTTAGGCTAACTTTTTATGCTGGCTTTTAAGGATGTCTTACACTCAGTTGATTTTTATATTATGGTAATGATGGTAGGCTATACTTAAAACTTATAACATTATTCTTGAGGCAAAGCGGTCTGTTCATATCGGTGCAGGATCACCCACCAACAGTTTCTGCCTGTAGATTTCCATCAGCTCACATTAATTGTTTGCCTTCTTTATTTACTTTTGTTTATGCTGCTTAGCTTTTGACTCTAACACTCCCAAGCTGTATACATAAAAGCCTACTTTTGCATTGTACTACCTGCCAGAGCCGTTTATCGCACCACCTGGTTAATGGTAAATTGTTCCAGAAGGAAGATGTGTTTGCACATAAACACGGACCCAGGGCCCCTGTGTTTACAGTAGTCATGGCAGCAATCGGTTATTCAACAAATAGACCTAGCGTGTTCTTCTCTCACTTGTAGAGGAGAATGTTTATCTTTGTGGGGAGAACTGTTCAAATGTAGAGCTTAACTTTTAGTGCTGTAAACACTGTCATACAACAGTAAAGTTTTTTTTCACATGTGGATGACTACATTATAGGCCCATTCCAGAGATATATTGGATAAGGCTGTTTAATTGTGCGTGGGGAATGGACCTATCTTATGAAACTGTGTTGTAGTACTAGCCTTGTAAGAAAACATCCAGAAGGTGGAAGATATAAGGTTTGTCTGCTTTCTATATTTCTTTAGATTGTACAGATTTTTCCAGTTGTATTAATTTGCACTTTTGCACATTTCCTTTCCCAGGTCAGTGAAGTCCAGATGCATGAGTCTGGGTCAGATCAGACAAGCCACGCCAGCCCAGCTATTCAGACAGAGAACGGGAGTAATACTGAAAATGAAAATCGACTGAGCAACAGCCAGACTCCTCCTCCAGAGGAACCCAGGGTCAGTCATTCCCAGCTGCACCAGATCAACACTATTTCACTGGTTTATCCTGCATCAAATTAGCATCGGTTTCAAAAATGTCATTGTAACAACTATAGTATGTAGGACTGGCTATTGGTAAGAAGTGTAAGTGTTTAAAGAACTGCTGGGTTAGATAGAGGGTTAAATAGAGCTTTTTCGAAAAAGTACTTGGTTGGCCTTATGTTAACATTATTTGGTAGTAATGCTCACACACTTACCCTGAAGGTTAGAGCAGGTAGCTGTTGACTGCTGCTGCCTGTCTAATGGTCCTGTAGATTTATGACTATATAGCCTGATGTTTGTTACAGTCCTCATTTGCATGGTAGTATATCATTCTGTTCAGCTCTGAATCGGGCCTCTATATGAATGCTCACCATGGATTATGGCACAGGGGATAGTAACATCATATCCTGTGTACTGATAAATGTAAAAATATTATAGGTTTAGTGATAACGCTGTGCATATCCAGTGGTTTTGAGAATATTACTATTCTCAATGTAGTGGGATTTGTTTTATTGCTGATTTTACAAATGGAAACAGAAAAATGATTAATCCTCTGAAAAACAGTTAGTCAAGATAAGCATGACTGGATTTTTTTAAAACTTTGGTGAAATTGAAGACCATAAAAAAAACAGCAAAATGGTTTTGTTATGATCTTGGCCCACTCGGTCTTGATTTCTGAAGATGGATGAATTTCAAACCAAGACACAAGCGAGCCAAGACTTTCATGATGATGCCATTAAGAAACAAATCCTGGAGCATTGGCAGTGAATGGAAGGCAAAATTTTGTGGGCACTATTATGGTACCCAAGGTGGTTTAATGGCTCATGCCTCTAAGTGCTTTAGTGACAGAAAGCTTATTTTTATGTACATTTTTATTTTTATGTTTATGTGTTTTTAAGCTCAAGTAGAGATTCTATGAGTCCATAAATTCTGTAATTTATTGTCAAGCTCTAAGTAGTCTCTCAAATTAAAGCTCCGGTTTTCTGGTTTCAAGCTTTAGAAAAGAGTTCTATAAAAAAATTGATTGAACTATATTGATCTAAAATCATAAGCATAACACACTATATATAAAATTTATCATAGAGTAGATTTTTGCATGACATTACATTCTGGATATACAGGTAGAGTTTTATTTTTCAGTTTTAGCTGTTAGGAAAAGTGCTAAAAACAAATACAAAAAACACTTTTAGAATCATAATGGGGAATGCACAATATAATTATTCAGATACATCGGAACATTTTTTTTAAAAAATGCACCAAAAAAAGAAAGATTTTTATATATATATATAGAGTCCTATGGTTATGGTTGCCTCTCTTGTTAGCTTGCTTATTGGGTTGCAAAATGGCATGAAAATATTGAAAAAAATGATGTTGTATGCAGAAAAATGTATCTTTCTGTTGGTGAGTACAATTGTATAAGTTTGTAACATTTATACGAGCCTTACAGCTGCATAGGGGCTTGTGCAAATACTTGTTCTTAAGGTTACTAATTTATGTGGTGCAACTGCTCTATTTTAGTAATGTGTGACTCAGAATGTATTAAGTAGTTGTGTTTATAATTGTGCTACATTTTGAATTTATGTGCAGCCGGTATAACCAGACCCTAGTCTCATATCCAAACATCATATCTAGTATATCTAGTAGACTCTGGACCCATAGCTTACTTTCATTTGAGAATTTAGGGCACTCTTGAGACGGCTTTGTTTTGTTGTCATATAAAAAAATAACTACCTCTGAACCTCTCAACTCGTCTGTCTCATCTTCTCCAAACTGCACTGTTTGTATGCCTATTCATATTTATGCTGTAGAAGAAGGATGTGGGGCGGGGGGTTAGGTTAAGCTCTGTTGAAGGGGGAGGGAGAGCAGAACTCCTGCTGGGCGGGTGGATCAGTGTTATTTTGTTAGTTTTGTTTATGCTCACATCAAGTAGGTTAGCGAGGCTCTGTCGGACTGCCAGGCAGCACACTCTTGCTGAGCAGCACTTGTTCTCGTCCCAGCATTGGTCCCCAGACATACTTTTAAATGGAAATTATCAGGTTTGTCTGATTCTGTCTTTATTATTATTGGGAGGTCATGCTAGCAGGCTATTTTTAATCAGGATTTAATGATTTGCTTTGTTGAAAGGCATATATGTGTCTATTAAGCAACCTAATCACATGTCTCTGTGCTTGTGTGTGTATTCTAGTTATTTTATCTCATTCTGTTAAGTCATAGGTTGAGTGCATTACCAAGCATGTGTATTTTTATGCATGATTTACCACTCTTTTCTAGGCTACACTAATCAGGATTTATTAGTCTGTATTGTATCTCATCAGGGAAGGGAAGGCACATTATATTTGTTTTTCAGCAAGCCTTGTCAGCCTTTTCTTTTCACTGTCAGTCATCTCAGAGTTCACAAGACCAGTCTTGCGAGAACAGATCCGTGTTTACACTCTGTTGCTCACTAGTATGACTTTCGACAATAACAACAACAGAAGATGTTTGGACTTGCTGGCTGCCATGGCAACAGGGATTAGGCAAAGTCTGTTGTTGTGTTGATGGTGTCCACAGGAAAATAGAGGGGCCAACTGGCTCTGTCTGTGGGATAGGCCTATTTTCATTGCTTTGGTGGCCACCTCTGCAGCATTGAATTTCATAAGAAAGGACAAACTCGGAAGCAATCATCTGTTATTGTTAGCCCAGAGCCTCTGTGAAATTCGCTGTCAGTTTGTTTACCCGATCCAAAACAGACTCGGCCTTGGAGAGAAATGTTTGTTTGTGGTTCAGACCTTAATTAAAATACGAGTCTCAAGTTCTGTTTTCGTAAACATGCTCTGTATGCTTTTTTATTCATTATTTATATCTCTATGCAACTTTGATTACGCTGTTTATGTTTACTGTAAACATCCCTAGAGCTGTGAGCGCTTGACAGTCAGGGGGAGGGTGTGGTAATTGCTGGATGCCTAGCAGAGGTTGTTGTTGTTGTGGCAGTGGCTGTTGTTGTTGTTTTGATGGAGCTCTAATTCCCCCAAGACACCCAGTGTTGTTGTTTTTCTGTTTGCTTTATTTTTAGTTTAAACCACAGCAGTGCCCAGTTAAGCTAAACTGACCAGTCTACTGTGTGGGGATAATGAACATATAAATATATATATATATTTTTAAGTTTGACCAAGAGGTGCTAGTATTTTTGATTCCTGGTTTAGTCAAGTATAGTTCAATGAATGTTTTGGCTGTGTGTATGCTTCCTCAACATCTTTCCAACATTTTCAATCTCAATGGTAGCAACACACACACACACACACACACACACACACAGAGAGAGAGAGAGAGAGAAAAACCTACATATCTTGTGACTGTGATTTGTTGTTTTTCTTGTTTGTAATTGGAATGTTTGTGTCCTTTTTTATTTGCTCTATAAAGCGCTCTCTCACAGACTTGTTTTGAGAAAAGCACTTGGTAAATTTATTTCATTTGACTTGATTTTTGCCTTTGGCTACCAGAGAGTGGGTTGTTTTTTTCTGTGGAATGGATTTTGACTTCCCCCTCTGTATTGGTGTGTGGGTGATGCAGGTCCCAGCGTCACTATCCATGATGACCCCTCCAGCAGAGGCTCCACAGCAGCTGCAGCCGACACCACAGCAGCAGATCCTCAATCCTCAGCAGCTCCAAGTCCTGCTCCAGCAGCAGAAAGCACTCATGCTACACCAGGTAAATATGTGTGTTTGGTCAAGTTGCGTGTGTTCCTGTACAAATCCACATTTAACACGGTGTTTTTATATTTCTTAACTGAATTTTATTGTCATGTCTGTAGCAACAAATTCAAGAAGTCTTCAAGAATCAGCAAGAGCAGCTCAATATACAGCTGCTACAACAGAAGAACACTGGGATTGTTAGTCAAGAGGTAAATCTTCATTATTATGGCAATATTTATTGTGCAACAAGTGTGATCAATTGCAGCATTAGAGATGAGTCTAATTCAATTCAGATAGTTCTCAAAGTTAAAAGAAAATGTTGTAACAGGCAGTGAATGCATTCTTAATTAGTTTGTCATATAATTAATGACAAGTCTAATTCAATTCAGATAGTTCTCAAAGTTAAAGGAAAATGCAGTAACATAGGCAGTGAATGCATTCTCAATTGTTTCATGATATTATTAATGACAAAAAGAAAACACAAAAATTCCCTTATTCAAAATTTTAGATGAAAATCCCCTTACTTTTCCTGAAGCAAAACTGCTATTGACTCCAACCCAGAACAAATTGTATCTTCTGCGGGGAACTGGGAAGTTGTTTACTGGCTAATGTGTGTGTGTGTGTGTGTGTGTGTGTGTGTGTGTGTGTGTGTGTCCTGTCGTCCTGCTGTCACAGCTGACAGCCCAGCAGATGGCCATCCAGCAGCAGCTCCTTCAGGTGCAGCAGCAACATCTCCTCAACCTGCAGAGGCAAGGCCTGCTCTCTGTTCTTCCCACCAGCCCCGCCGCAGCCCCGGGTATGCTGCGCTCCTTCATCCTTTACTGCATTTCTCCAAAGAGTTTATTGTTGAGGAAGTTCAACCCTTAAGTGAAATAACTGTATGTTTAATAGTCGTGTCTGCTAGTGCTTGACGACATTTTCAGGCAAGGCACAATATAAATTTGCAAACGTAAAGCCTTTCTAGGTGTGGTTTGATATATGCGGGACAAGACAAAAATGTGTTAACCTGGAGAAAACATGCATGACCTCATGCTAATTTGGTTGACATTAATAAGCCATAGCTAAAATAGTATGTGTGTGTGTGTGTGTGTGTGTGTGTGTGTGTGTGTGTGTGTGTGTGTGTGTGTGTGTGTGTGTGTGTGTGTGTGTGTGTGTGTGTGTGTGTGTGTGTGTGTGTGTGTGTGTGTGTGTGTGTGTGTGTGTGTGTGTGTGTAATTTCAGGCTGTGAGAATGGTATCAGTCTGTCCTCTGGTGGAGAGACAAGAGAGTCTTCCTGTCAGCAATCCAGCACCAACGGGCATCTTGCGCTCCTGAAGAAGAAAGAAAGGTGCTTTACCCTCTACCCTCTGGCAAAACCTTAATCTCTATATATCCTGTTTGTGCTAGAGCAATACCGTCATGTCATTAATGGTGCTGTTGTATTCTTTGCAGCGGGTCACTGGATGATCACACACAGAACAGCCACCCTCTGTATGGAAACGGCATGTGCAAATGGCCTGGCTGTGAGACAGTCTTTGGAGACTTTCAGGCATTTCTCAAGTGAGTGGTGAAGTCTTGCATGCCTGTAACCTGGCTTGATGTTTATTCACATGTCTATCAGGATGTGCAGTGGCATGGATATACAGTAGTAAGGACTCAAGAATGAAATTTGCATTTTCTATCACTCTCATTTGCATGTACACACAGAAGCTAAGCAACTATCACAGTTAAGTTGTCTACCTTTTGTGGTGCAGGCCTTCAATTTTAGTTTAAACCACACAAAAAATGAAAACAAGGTCTTCCTAGTTACAATGAAATTATTCCCAAGGTGATTTGACATTATGATTGTGTCTCTGCAAAATTTATTACATTAATTACATATATTACATACATATTAATTACATATATCATTATTATACATGTTGTTATATGAATTACATTAGAGCATATAATGATTTTGACTTTAATGTGTTTCTCTGCAGACATCTGAACAGCGAACATACACTCGATGACAAGAGTACAGCACAGTGCCGTGTGCAGATGCAAGTGGTCCAACAGTTGGAATTGCAGGTACATCTTTGGTTTATTACTGTTGTGAAGATAGTTTACCCATTGTTTGGTAGTGTGGGGTACCTAACATTTCCATTTTTAAAACTCTACATTGAAAAGAAAAAGCCTGTGAAAAACGGATGGTGGTGTATGTTCACACCCGGCCTAGAAGCATAAGTGACAACTTTGGATAATTACACTTCTTCACAGGATGCCAGGAACCAAGCAGTTCTCACACTTATTCTTATTATATTTTGTCATTTAACACAAAACATGAACTACCTCTCAACTTCCATTTTGGTCTTCTCCCCTAACATAGTTGAAAAAGGACAAAGAGCGACTGCAAGCTATGATGGCTCATCTCAAGTCGTCTGAACCCAAACCAGCAGCACAGCCTGTAAGTATAGTTGTTTCCTTCGATGAAACAAATGTTGTTTTGTCTGTGGTTATATTAGAAGTTTTCCTGATGTGACTATTTTTATTCTTCTTTATTTTTCAGGTGAATCTGGCATCTAACATATCCTTCTCCCAGGCAACACTGGGTAAAGGCCCTCCTCCTATGAGCCTGTCCCAGAGTGCCACAGCACCCTCCACCCCCCTGACACCGCTGTCTGAGTCCCCTTCAGTCCTCACACCTAATGGCATGTTCACTGGAACCCCTGTCCGGAGGCGATACAGCAGGTCTATGAGCCAAGGTATCAATGGTATCATGAACTGTTACCAGTCAGTTATTCACATGGGCTTGATACTTTACTGCTTCCAGGTGCTGGTCTGACTGAAAGCACTGGGACACAGTGCAACGTGGTGATGTTATATTTATGAATCATGTTTGTCATTGTCTTTAAACAGATATCATTGACAATAAGGAGTTCTACTTGAGCACAGAAGTTAGGCCTCCATTTACATATGCATCGCTCATAAGACAGGTAAAGTGTCATTTTACACTTTCACTGCCATAGAAATATTGAAATAGTGTAGATTTGCATCATGACAGTTTCAGTTTTTTGAATCGGAATGTTGCTGTTGTCTTTTTGTCCCCAGTAATTCTTGTATATTCTATCTCTTTTAGGCAATATTTGAATCACCTCGCAGGCAACTGACATTAAATGAAATCTACAACTGGTTCACAAGAACCTTCGCATATTTCAGGCGCAATGCAGCTACTTGGAAGGTATTAACTCTACAGCTTTGAAGAATATTAATGTCAGTGAATTATAGGAATATCATATGGACACATTTAGCTGACATTTACATTTAGTGTTAGCATTTTACATGTGATACAAGTGATAAATATTGCAAGATAAATCTGAAAGTGGCTTTCGCTCGTCCCGAAGGTCTGTTGATGACGGGTCCTTATTTCGCTCTTTCCCATAATCCTCTAGAATGCTGTGAGACATAATCTCAGCCTCCATAAATGCTTTGTCCGTTTGGAAAATGTGAAGGGAGCTGTGTGGACAGTGGATGAGATTGAGTTCCATAGAAGAAGGCCCCAGAAAACCACTGGCAATGGGTAGGTGTAACATGGACGTAAAGCTAGCACCCTCACAAATGTTTCTAGATATTACCAGAAGTCAGATACATGACATTAAAGTTATTTGACGTTGTAGCTCCGCCTCCAAACCACACAGAATATTTACCCTAAATAAGTCATAAGAATATGATGCTTATCTCAGGTCTGACTGGTGTTAACACTAAATTAAGTATAACTTGTTTCATTGTGCGCTGTACCAACAGATCCCCTATGCTGAAGAACCCTCAGAACCGTCATGGTCAGAGCTTAGTCACGTCTGCTCCCCAGGTAAGAGAAGTGCAATATTTCAAACTCTGTGGTAGCGTAGTTTGAAGTAAGATATGTAGAAGATGTATAATTTAAGGCTGTAACAGTGGAGGGGGGAAAGGTGCATAGAGAGCACAGCAGACATAGCTGTGCATTGTTTTTTTAAATGTTAAAAAATAAAATGTTTGCAACATGATTCCTTTCTGTAGGAAACATGCGTCCAATTCTTTTTTTTAATCTTGTTTCAGTGGTATAATAATAATGGTGTATAATAATTGCTTTTTTTTTTGTCAGAGTGGTGGTCTAGACTGCAACATCCCTCTATACAATCCAGCCTGTATGGGCAGCATCCCCATGCACTCCCTGCCCCATGTTCTCCAGGAGCAGGTGAACGGAGCCCTCGCTTATGGAACCGGATACCAAAGTGACAGCAGTGCAACACAGTCCCCTCCGCAAGCTTTGTAAGTGTCACGTCCGGAAACCAAAATGGGCCACAGCTCTGCGTCCAACCATGTTCAGTTACCTGTTAACAGATATTTAGCCTTGTATATTTTAGTGTATTTGGCTCTGTGGTGATGTAATGTGATCACAAATCTTAACACTATATTTTTTCTGCATGCATATCAAACCAGCATAAAAGAGGAGCAGGAGGATGAGGAGATTTGTGAGAATTTTCCCTACGAGTCTCCAGAGAGCACAGATGAGCACAGTCACAGCCCAGAGATGAACCAAGATGAAGACAACGGCAGCCCACAGAGGCCCAACCTTCAGCTTGACCGTGTGCCTTCTCTCTGACTGTGAGGTCCAGCTTCTCCACTGCAAGGCCCCCTGCTCACAGCCTATGTGACTTTCTATTACCAAAAGACTCAAAAACAACTGCTTCATCTACATAACCAAACATGTTACTTCTGGGGGGGGGGGGGGGAGTACATATTTTTTGTATTTATCAGCATTTCTTAGGTTATTTTGTGTTCTTAATCTAGCTCTGAATTCTTATCTGTACAGTAGAGTGAGTCCACAAAAAGGCCTATGTGAAACTGTCTGTTGTTCAAAACATAGTCTCATGATGTATCTTATTTTATACCTGTACACGGAAGGACCATGATGACCAGAGAAGCCAAAGGAAAGGGAATATTTATGGTTAGCACTTGACAATGAAAGATTTTCCCTCTATACGTATGGCTGCTTCATGCTATGTTGGGGCCACACAACCTGATTTTGTTTTAATTTTCACAATATTATATGAAATTCTGTTTGTAGAGGAAGTTGAAATGTTGCTTTAAAAATTTAAATGTACACTGCCAACATGATCTGGTATATTTGTACTTAACATATAATCAATTGATAAAAAAAGATTAAGTATCTTCTTTATATTTGTCTGTCTTTTTCACCCCAACCATGAACATTGCTCTAATTGAGCTTGTAAAGGTAGATGTTATAGTCTTACCATGAGTGTAAACCAATACATCTCTATGAGTAATAAATTCCTCATGTAAAATGTGTGTATGTCTCTTCGATCTGGTTTGATGTAGCGCTAGGCATTCATCATGGTTTTGTATGGCGGTTTAAGTTATGACTTGATGCTGTATTTTAACCGTGTGATAATAGCCCCACTTCTCCTGGTCAATGGTAATGACCACATAATGGACGGGGATGGAAGACGCATGGTTTGGGAGGGAAAGTTTCCAACGTATTGTGGTGTGTCCACTTTTGCTTCTCTGCAGATAAACCAGTCTGCTGCCTACAGATGTGGGATAAGAAATGGTTTACAAAACCATTGTGGTATGAAGAGCACTCATTGAGGCAGGATAATAAAACAAGTGGTAAGATAATTCTATGTAAGTCTTGTCTGTCATTAATTACTTAATCCAGATGTCTGATGAGGAATGAATGCTCTTAACTAGCCTTTAGCTTGACAAGGCTTTTCTATTGACCTAATGGCATAATTGAGTGAATCTTATATGTGTTATGCCATCATAGATTTGTAGATTTGTGCTTCCCCATTGGCCAGTATTGATCGATGTGGAGTCTGCACACACTGTGGGTGTGTGCATGATGATGTGAGGTGCATGAGCTCAGACTCAGAGAGCTTCAGCTGCAGATGCTACAGTTTCCACTGCTGGATTGTTGTGTTCCCAGTGCAGACAGGTACTTTTTTCTAAGCAAATTATTGGGCAGAATTCACTAAGGACTCATTGCTTTTTGTTTATCTCCAACTATCTTAGTTCTGTTGTCTCATCATACAGTCACCTTGTTGGGTAAACTTATTTTTTCTTGCATGCTTCAGGCAGTCCTAGCACTTAGAGCATGTTGCAGTGATAGTCTGTTATTACTGTCTGTGTAAGATGACAACTCTATCAGGTCGCTGTGCTTATCTAGTTGAGATTTGCATGAAATGAGCTGTCATGGTTTGGATGTTGTAATGCCATTGTACAAGCACTGCATTGCATTTATATTCCATTCACTCTACTCTGCATAAGATGACAACTCCTTCAAGGAATCCTGCAAACGATGGTGATTGTTTCAAGCTTGAAAACTCAGGGAGTCCTGTGTCTGAGGGTATGTTTTTCCATTCATTCCATTGTTTCCATGTTTGATTAGGCCAAGTAACTATTGCATTGTTACTAACTGCTATCCTGAAAGTAGGGAAGTTGGATTTGCACTGATCACTGATTGATAGATGTTGATCATGCCAAGTAGTCTAGAATAGCCATGAGAGAGAGAGTACATTTTCACACAGTACATTTTTTTTCCTCTGGCCCCATTCAAGCCGGGAAACTAGATCCAAATAAAAGCTTGCAAATCAATAACCTCTCCTCATTGAATTTATATGGAGCAAGCTTCCTCTATTGTGCACTTTACAAGTCTCACCTCCCTGACGTACTGCATGTTAATGGTGCGTTGAATAATTAAAAATCTGCCATGGAGAGGGTTTGATTGAGTAACTTGTCATATGGAGGCTGGACTGGGTGTTGAGACAACATTGGATTCTTCTAACATCGATAAGATGTCAAATCCAATCAAATTAATGACTATAACAAAACTCCATCCACATGACACACTTTTCCATGACTGCAATATGGCCTAGATATCAACGAAAGCTATAAAGTGATATGGAAATATGAGAAAATGTACTTCGGATTTACTTTTTAACATATCTTTTCTGTATTGCTTGTATTGTCCTTTTAAAGGATCCATCCCTACGCCAGTAGGCCATCCATCTAGAGTGATGGGCAAGTCGGTGGTGGTCAGTGTGCGCAGGCTGAGCACCATTTCAGAGCAGGAACCAGACAAGCTGGATACTGATCTCAGTTCCCAGGATCCCCTGGGTGGCAGTGAATGGGGTGGATCCAGTTTCTCCTTGTGTTCTGACAAGTATAAGAACAGCAGCAGTCGCTTTTCCTCTGATGCTTCGTATCAGCCCGACTCTGGAGGTATTGCCTGACTCTTCAGGAAAACAGTTAATGCTATAAGGGTTACATAAAATTGTTTGATTAAATTGGGAAGCCCTGACACTGCAGCATTAATATTGAAAACAAATTTATGAATGTTGTAGTGCTGAAGTTGATTTAATTTGTGGTCAAAGGTGCAGTAGATGACATTTTTAGATGTCCTGCTGCTATTTCATTAAATGCAATTTGTGTCTTTGGCTAAACATTTTCATTGATTTCCATTTCTTTCCTCTTTTTGATGTCCTTTGTCACTATCACCAGATGACTGTGCAGCTATTCTGCTTGCCTGTCTGCATTGTCGTTTCCATGACTTACTAGTCATGCTGCCAGACACATGTGAAAGGGCAATGAGCCGCTGCTTCCCTTCATACAAATACGTCAAGGCATCCAGTGAGAAGGACCAGCAGGGAAGGGGCTGCTGCAGCTGCAACCTGGAACTGGACTGTGGCTGCTGCAGCTCCTGCCAGGACACAGCAGAACTTCTGGAGCTGGCCATGGAGATATCAGAGATCTGCTATCGCTGAGAGGTTCCCTCTCAGTCTTCGTCTCTGACCTGCTCACAGGATCAGCTCAATTCAAACTGCTGTAAAATCCAAAGGCCTGTCTTGTCCCTAACATCACAATTCTCAAAAAAAGAGTGCATGATACTCAATAAACAACTTAACTCAACTCCACTTTATTGCTCTCTTATGCTGTAAAGTCAATCGCAAATATGTTATTAATAAATCGCACACACTACAAAGGGTTTCTTTATATCAGCCTTTTGTTGATTGTCACATGTTCTGTAGTGGTAGAGTTGCTTGTTATTCTAAAAGAAAAAAAGCCCATAGAATATGCCAGAAATGGACCAGGTGCAGAGAGATGGCAGCCTCCTAGTTTGTTGTTATGACACACTGGTCCTACAATGCAAAGTACCCAAATGTCCACATGCAGTCCTGCCAGAATGGAAGAGAGGACAGAAGGAGCAGAGAGAAGGCAGAAGATGATAGCAGAGGATGTGCTGGAAGAACTAGATGACTTCAATCCAGTAGTCCACATAGAGAACATATAGGCTACTAGGTAGCAGCTGACTGATTTGTTGTCATTACTTTCTTTAAACCAGCCCCACAGTGTGTAAAAATGTATGTTACAACCCAGCTCAAGGAAGCAACAATGACGGAGCCATACGACAAAGTAAAAGTTAAAACAATGATTTATTAACTAAAACTAAGGGGTAAACAAACTACATCAAACCAAAAGAACAGAACGAAAGGTGTGCATAGGTGAGGAAGGAGAGCGACACTGATGTCTTAAGGCTTTTTAAGCCCAAGGAGTACACCGGGCCCAGGTGCACTCCATTGGCACTGATGACGACCCCACCCACCAGGCTCCTGCAGGACAGACAAACGTGCACAGCACCAGCAAGCAGAGCAGGAGAGTCGTCGTCACACCCCCCTCCATAAAAACAGGGTCCCACCGGGAACCCCTGTAACATCAGCAAAAGACAAGTTTACAAAATGCATATAAATTCTCCAGCCCGCCTGCCCCTGGCCCGCTTCTTCCTCATCCTCAGCGGACCTCGGTCCCTAGGCAGCCGTTTAAGAAGTGGGTAAGAACAGCACAGGAGATAAAACAGGAACCAGAGACAAAAACATTATAGTTAGGCTTCAAGGGCTGGGACAGCATGACCGTCACCATGTTGTCTGTCCCTTAACATGGTGAATGTTGAGGTTGTATGATTCAAGGACAAAGACAGAATAGCAAGACTGTACATCAAAGACATACTGACAGATGACCAGACATGATCAATTCACCAACACACTCCCACCCCAAAAGAGATGACACTCACACCGTCATCACAATGTCTACCAAGACACAGTTTCCCAATCCTCAACACGAGCCATACTTAACCACAATACAACCACAACAAGAAGCCTAATTACAAAGAACCCAAAGGGACCAAAACATAGCTACAGTGCACCCAGCAGACATGGTCGGGCAGCCTACCCAAACGGAGCTTCCCCACTAGCTACCTAACCAGTAACTAGCTACAGACAACCCTAGTCTTCATGGGACTACTTGTGGTGGGTATTTATGCACTAAAACCCGCTGGTGCGAGAAAAGCAATCAGCAAGCCGACAACCCTCGAGACCAGGGATATGCTCCCTAGACAACTGTTCCTTCCCCGTTCGTCACAACACTACCAAAAGGAAACCAGTGAACCCAAAGGGGAAACGCTGCTATGCCTAGCAGGGGAAATTAACAATGCTCCAAAACTTACCAGGCTACCCAAACCAGTACTGCTACACAAAGGCCATACACCACTTACCGAGGTCCCCACAAACAAACATCTCCAGCACTGGCAGATACCAGAGATGGCTCTCCCCTCATCAAACACAACAAAACTACTGGCACATATACATTCTACTAGGCAACCAATGAAACAGGAAAAACTTACCAGAGGGAACACAACAGTAAGCCAAGCCATAGCACAAACTGAGCCAAACAAAACCAAACACTCTGACGTAAACTCCCCAAAAACACTACCATTGCAGCGCAGCCTCTCACTGACCATGCTAGTAAAAGGACTGACAAAGTTAAACAAAACAAACTGAGCGCAAAACAAAGAGTACAAGATCTTAGGATGAGCCCCCATACTGTATGTTACAACCTGCTCAAAGAAGTAACAATGAGGGAGCCATACGCCAAAGTAAAAGTTATAACAATAATTTATTAACTAAAACTAAGGAGTAAACAACAACACAAACTACATCAAACCAAAAGAACAGAACAAAAGGTGTGCATAGGTGAGGAGCAACACTGATGTCTTAAGGCTTTTTAAGCCCAAGGAGTACACCGGGCCCAAGTGCACTCCATTGGCACTGATGACGACCCCGCCCACCAGGCTCCTGCAGGACAGACAAACGTCCATTCGTCACGCAAGCAGAGCAGGAGAGTGGGAGGGTCGTCAAATTTATTATTGATAATATTGAGACGGCTACTGTATTTGGTTAATTGGAATACATTTAACTCTTAATTTTAAATCAATAGTAACTGAGTCATTCCTAGCATTCGGTGCCATTTGAGTCCCCATGACATACTATGGTATATTTTGTGTAAAAATTGGCTAATACTTATTTCTAAAAGCTTGTCTTACATGGTTAACCCCCCTCTACCATAGAACACAATGATATGTACCCAGCATTAATTAAATTTAAAATAATTACTTTAATTTTAGCACAAGTAAGCTAAACTGCCATGTCCCCAATCATGTTTGCGCAACTTCAGTTACAAATATAAGTAATAGAAATCAAACAAATTCTACATTTTTCATTATTGTTGTATAGCCGTATTTATAATATTCCTCACCAAATGTTATTTTTTGTTATTAATACATTTTTAATGCTTAAAGTTTTTAAAATACGTTGTTTCCCTGAGTCGACTGTCCCCCCTGTTACTCTGATGCAAGTCCCCCTGAACACGCCCCCTGACTATTCCTCTAGTCACATGACTCAGGAAGTAGCATACATTCTTTGTGGGAAAATCATCTACATGGAACCAAATTCCATTGAAATTCCTTTTTACTCTAAAAGAAATGTGTTGAAATTACATTGTGCCTTAAAATAGAACAAGTCTTTTTTCAAGATAATGCTTGTTTATGAATACTTTGTTAAAATATATTTGAAGGGTTAAGTAAAGGACATTTTAGCTCTTAGAAAATGTAAATATTACTGTGCATTCAAAACACTTATTAATAGAGATGAGAATGTCTTGTAACAGGGTGGACATTTGGCCTATGTCACATACGAAGAATTTGGTCAAAATTATTAGACCATAATATCCTGAGCTGGACCAATATATTTTTCTTATATTTTAACAAGCCCTCCTTCAGATTAAATAATAAAATCATGGAAAATTTTACATTTTTTGATAGAAAGTAAACCAGGCTGAATGGCACCGAATAGTAGGAATGACTCAACTAGTATGTCTCAAAGCTGTTGACTACACTCTCCCTCTCAAATCGATCATGTTGCACCTGTTGAGCCATGGTCACAGTCAAGTTTCACTGACTTCAAGCATGAGAGAGTGAGAGAGTAGGCTGAAAATATGGGAGACAAATGTTCTGAGAGCATGCTTTCAAATAACAACTCAAGCCAGCAACAAACAGAGTTCAATCTGGTTCAAGTGAATGGAACATGGATTCGAAATAGTCAGCACTGCCAGCAGGCAGAGGGAAGGTCATCAGCTGCTAAAATGTAAGTAGGACAAGGCATGGAGAGAGACTGACAAAGCTTTGCATAAAAACTATGCATAAAAAAAAAAAGTATTTTGTAATTCAGTTTGAGAGATTATTCTACAATATGTAATATTAAGTCATACAACTTGCCAACACAAATAGGTTTATATGTTCAGTGGCAATATAATGTACTTAACCTGTTACACAAATTAGATCACATATTCAACAACCGAACGTCATGCCTATAATTTGCCCTCTTTATTAAAACACGTTTTCATTTGTAATTTGTTGACGTGAATGGGTTATAAGTTCACTAGAATGCTCCTTAGACAGGGAGAGCTGAAATACCTTTCTATTTTTGACACTGAGGTCATTCCAGTGTGAACATTGCTTACAGTGAGTTACAGTATGTGATGGTGTTGTACCCCTGAAAGGGAGGAGAAAATGACAGTGACTCGACGCAGTGTTTCTTCACTAAAGCCTTTATCACGAGTCTTATGAAGTGATGACAATACATTCCATACTTTCAATATCCTAGAAACATATTCCATTCCTAATCCAAATAAACATACGTTTACTTTTTGTTTCAGTTTGGATGAAATAATTGTCTAACTAAAGCTTTTACTCTTTTTTTACACTTACAAAATATATTTTCTTTTATAAATGCTAGAAACAACACAAAAACAAACATTGTGAGCTAGCAACATGTACGCCTCTCATGTGCCTACAGTGTAACAAGATACAGAAACTGTAGTATTCTCCCTTCATCTACAAAAGGCAAAACTCGACGGAAACACCACAAAAACACTCAACAGTTACTCTCCTGTGATGACAACATATACACAAAGAGTCTACAACTATTTTAACACTATTAAAAGCAACACTGAAAAGGGGGAGAAAATGACACAGTGACTCGACGCAGTGTTTCTTCACTAAAGCCTTTATCACGAGTGAAGAAAACAGCGCGAGCTCCCCCTACTGCACAGAGGCAGGCATAAGCACTCAATTATAGATTGTCGAAGGCTTTTCAGTAGATTACTGATTTTACGGATTACTGAAATTCTTAAAAGATACATAACAGAACATAACATAACAAAAAAAAAAAGTTTATTTTAACTTGTACTCTCATGAACTGACATCAACCATGTAATACCCCTATATAATAAAAACATGTTAATTATTATAGAAATTAATAGGCTACATGCACACATTGTTTTCAACTATCACAATGGCATGTTAGCAGTTGTTTCTGTCTGTACCTCTCTAACCATACACTGCATCCAACTTTAAGATGGGGTATATATATTAATTGTATGTTTTCTTTCTATTGCTTTATTGTGAATTATCCTCAGCTATGAGAACAAGTCAGACCATGGACTCTCCTGGACAGTGGTCAGCCCCATCGTATTCACCTATAGAGTTATCCAGTGCAAAAACATACTGGATGCCAGAAATGACACACTGCTATGGGGTCATTTAGGAGATCAAAAACTCAAAGACACGATAAGTAACTCCAAACCTGTTAAGCGTTTTGTTGTCATCGATGAGACTGTCAATCAGCTGTATGGCTCCCAAGTTACTCAGTACTTTGAGGCCAGAACGGTTGTGCACAAGATCCTCCCTCTGCCCACCACTGAAGAGAACAAGTGTATGGAGCTAGTGACCAAGATCCTGGAGGAGGTTCATAGCTTTGGTATTGACAGGCGCTCTGAGCCTATCATAGCCATCGGTGGAGGGGTCTGTCTGGATGTGGTGGGCTTGGCGGCATCTCTCTATCGCCGGAGGACTCCGTACATTCGGGTGCCAACCACTCTGCTGTCTTACATTGATGCCAGTGTGGGGGCAAAAACAGGGGTCAACTTTGCCGGGGGCAAAAACAAGCTGGGAAGTTACATCCCACCAGTGGCAACGTTCTTAGATCGCTCTTTCATCCAAACCCTCCCGCAGCGCCAGATCTCTAACGGGATGGCAGAGATGTTAAAGGTGCTCATCACTGCATGAACATAGAGGGCTTGTACTGTAGGTGATATAATGCAACCTCTGGCGGCCATGTTGGAGGTCCTCAGTTCCTGGCAACAAAGACTGAGCACAGCTGATTGCATTTCTAAACTTATGACTTGGCCCTCTAAACAGTATTGAATAGACTTGGTTGATGTTTGTGCTCTTTTTGACTGGAACTGATAACTTCATCACTGATCGATTTTGTGTTTGGATATAACTAGTTAGCCTAATTTAATTTGCACAATAGCTAATATATCAAGTAGAAGTTAGTGTTAGTAGTTGTATGTTCACATTTACATCAGTTGCTTTGCAAAATTAGGCTGCTGGCTAGTTAGCTAGCTAACAAGCCAAAAACCAACAGTTTGCTCAGGCTAACTGAGCTACAACTCATTGGATTACTTGGAACATTACTAAATGGACATACTGTATATGTCTGTTCTAACCAGGTCATATATTTATACATTATTTTGTGCACAGCCAATCCTTCTTTGGTCCTCCATGATGGTGCAAGCTGTGGCTGATCGAGCTCTGACCTAACTGCAAAGCCTCTATTGGTTTCCACTAGCCAACAACCCCAAACTAGGGGCAGATTGTGAATGATGCATGTACAGAAAGCCTCCTGCACCCATAACACCACAGAACCTCTTATGCATGTGAGTGATTATCACATCCCAGTCCTTTGGTAAGGGACATTCTAATTCACTTTACTTAGCATTTTGTCTCCAGCTAACCGTGTCGATCATCCCACTGTACCTCAGATGGCTCTGATGAAGCACCGCGGTCTGTTTGAGCTGCTGGAGGCTGAGGGCGGGACGCTGCTCCAGTCCAAGCTGCAGTCCTGTGAGAGCAGCGAGCGCTCTGAACAAGAGGACAGCGCCACAGCATCCACCCGCATTGCCATAGAAACCATGCTGGAGGAGCTGGCTCCCAACCTGTGGGAGGATGATCTGGACAGGCTGGTGGATTTTGGTCACCTGATCAGCCCTGAATTAGAAATGGTCAAGAAGCAGTTTACATTTAATTTATATATATTTTAGAAGAATTGAGATACCAGGCCATGGAAAGTCTCTAAATAAGTCTCTAAATTATGTAAACTAAAAATTTGCTCAAAACTTAATTGAACTATTATGTAAAACCTTTTAAACTAGTTATAATGTAATTTTAAAACACATTTTTAATCTATCTATCTATCTATCTATCTATCTATATATCTATCTATCTATCTATCTATCTATCTAATCTAATGTAAATCCTTAGTATAAACTTTAGAAACTATTTAAGAAATTGTTAAAAACTAGTGTAGATCTAGTTTATCAAGAGATTTAGATAATAGATAGCCATTTATAATCAAGTCGTAATGCTCTATAAGGTAAACTAATTAGGTCATATCTAGCCTATAACTGTTTTTTACACATATAGCATTAACTGTCTATAAGCATTAATTGTGGATACAAACAGTTAAAATTTACTGATGAATTTTTGAGAGAGTTTCCCTTCCCACAGAAATCCATAATCTGTATATATTCCTAACCCGTCTACCTTCTTCACACACTCACAGAGCGTGTTGCCAGCGCTGCTACACGGGGAGGCGGTGAACATCGATATGTCCCTCATGGTGTATGTGGCCCAGCAGAGGGGGCTGCTGACAGCAGAGGAGAAGGCCCGCATCATCCAATGCATGCTGGGCCTGCAGCTGCCTGTGTGGCACCAGGACTGCACCCTGGCCCTGGTGCAGAAGGCTCTGAGCGAGCGTCTGAAGCACTCTGCTGGCTCTCTGAGGATGCCTCTCCCCACAGGACTAGGATCTGCAGGTATGAGACTGGATCATAAAACCTGTGTTTGTTTTCAACCTGTTTATCCTTTACTCACACTTACAAGTCTTTAAGAGTGACGACTTTCACATAACAATCTTTTGTTTTGAGCTTAGTAAATACAAGTAAATCACATTTTGTCTGTCATGTAATATGCTCTGATTTATTATTTATCTTTTGTCATTGATTTTATAGAAATCTTCCATGACATGAGTGAGGATATCCTCTGCAAAGCTTACTGTAAATGGACTGATGAGCTATCTTCTTCTGGAAACAAATGAAAACATCAACCATGATATGTGCCACTTGAATTTTATTTATCTATGACTATATGAACCAAGAACAATGGCTTCAGTAGAGTCCAACCTTTTGTGGCCTGTAATTTATTATTTTTAGGAGTTCAATTTTGATTGATTTGTGTTGAATGTTCATAGTTGAACAGAAAATTGCTGCAATATTCAGTTACTCTTTACAATTTTGTTATTCCAGTGTATTAACTTGTGAATTGACCCATGGAGTATTGTAATTACGTAGTAATACTCATCAGAAGTATTATAAGTACTGAATGATAACTTCGCTGATACATAATGTACCAATGGGGTATGAGTGTGGAAACAAAATGTACTAAAATTACATGGTTCCAGCACCTGACATAAGTCTTGCTAAGCAATGTGTTGATTCGCACTGTTTTCTTTGCTGAAATTATGTCTCATTGAGCAAAGGTGCTTCAGAGAGAAAAAAAGAGAGAGAAACAGAGCAAACTATATGAACATTCAAATAAAACTTTTAATATTTCTCACAAGATAGTTTCCACATTGAGTACCAATGAGTTTGAATTCACCAATCTGAAACCAGTGCATAACTATTGCTACATTAATCTCTCATATAAATTGTAATTATAAGAACAGTAGCAACATCAGCAGAGAAAGTGTCTATATGAACCATAGGAATAAGAATGAGGAGAATAGATGTAAATTGAACCAACATGGTTCTGTATTAGTGGTTTACCCATAATGTGCCATATTTAACAGCTGGAAGATTCAGCATGACCAATCAATGATAGCTTTAAATTAAGTGCCACCACTACATTTAATGGTGATGTCCATTCTAACCACTCACATTTCAGGGTCTAGGAGATTAATCCATTGGAAAATAAACTGATTTGGGTTCAGTTAAAGGGCAGCAGCCTGGGATCAGTGAGACCGGATGGGTCATTCTGCAGTCCACCGAGGCTGGACTTGACCAGTTTGTGCTTTACTTGTGGCCTGATTGCCATTATTCTTAAGTTATTGCTTTATGACTGAGGTGGAAAAACACCAGTTAACAGGTGCATCAGCTAAACTGTTCATAACATTGCTACTTGTGTCTTTGCGTAATTTAAACTTCAACTTCATTTTGGCAGTCAACACTGTGAATTACATTCAGGCAAAAAAAAAATTGTCTCAAAAAAAAAGCTGAACATTCAGTAAAGCTTTGGGATTGTTGCCTTCGATGTAGAATTTTGACCTTGATGAAACATGAAAAACAACCTAAACATAATGCATGGCTGAGACAGAGCCTTTCTTACAGTCCAGTGTTAAATCCCACATGGGTCTGAGAGGCCCATTGTGTTACTGTCAAAAGGCCCACTTTCCTACTGCTTCCCTTAGGGACCCTGTAGCTCTACAGTCACTCCACGAAGCACCAAACACCAGGAAAAACATCAACAACTTAATGTATCAGTGTCTACGACTCCTTTAACATCACCATGGTAACAGAAACGACTGTAAGGCACTTCAATCAATGAACAGAAAATCACTTGGCTAGTTTAGACTAATCACTACGACATTGTAAGGAGATCACCAGCTAAAATTGTCAACTGTCCCGTGAGAAAGACATGATACTGCTCTACAGGCACAACTGTAACCATTGCATAGTTCCACAGAATGGAGGCTGAGTTGTAACAGGGCTCTCAATGTATGGCAGGTAAGTTATTAACAAAGGCATATTTACGCAATGTGCTACAACTGTTAGAACTGTCCAAATATACAATAACCGTACATCTTAAAGAAACTACAATCAATCATACAATAGTCTGTATGCATTTGAAAACCCAAATACAATAGTTAGTATATGCTTAGATAAAAAAAAGGTGAACAAACCACTTTTCAATTTACGGACGTCATTCCAGTGTTTTGACAATGTCATGCATTTCATACAAAATCCCATAGCAGTCTCCTTATATTCCTTGGCAATATAAATGTTCACATAATGGAAAAAAAACAACAAAAAAAAACATCCTGAATGCAAAATGGATTGACAGTCATGTGACACAAAGGTGTAACAAAACACAATAATTTAGGAAATGGATGGACAATATTAAAAACAAGTATTTCTCTGCAACACATTTCTGAAGTATTATATTAGCACATAACGTATATATACGTTATGTGCTGAAACAGTAGCAGTTCTACCAGTATTACCAGTCTGACAAAACATGCTTTGCACTGTGTTCTCCTTTAGCCAAAAGAGGCAACTGAGACTAAAACTAAGGCCCAGATCTACTAAAGGTTTGCGCCACCGCAAATCGCATTGCGGGTGCTAAAACCTTGTTTTCTGATCTACTAAGACGGCGCACAGGGCATTTGCGCCTGAAATCATGGGTTTGATCTGTGTGCGCCGTTTTTTGCGGTTTGGTCTAATTATGCATTTGTGGGTGTTCCAAGGCTGGGGTGCAAAATAAAGGGAGGGATTTCTGGAAATTGGCAATGGACATGATTTATCAAGAGGCGGTGGCCGTTAACACCTGCTGATTGCGCACGGAATTTAAGACCTAGAAAAAGCATGTCTTATTTTGCGCATAGGATAGCTCTGCTGAAACTGTCTCTGGAACAGGCTCTAAGATCAAAGTGACACAGTCATCTACACAGCATAACATGCAGTCATTAGATCGCAGGGTTTAAACGAGTATGCTGACTTAAAAATGTACAATTTAAGCC
The DNA here is from genome assembly GCF_046629955.1 of Centroberyx affinis. Classification (NCBI taxonomy): domain Eukaryota; kingdom Metazoa; phylum Chordata; class Actinopteri; order Beryciformes; family Berycidae; genus Centroberyx; species Centroberyx affinis. The sequence goes on from NW_027279983.1 coordinate 98,248, forward strand.
TCATTGGCAGACAACATGCAGACTATTACCTAAATATACAAAAAAGAAAAGTTGCACGCTCTTCTCTGGATTTGCTGACACTTATGAGCCAATATCGACATTGCATTGATGAAAACAATACAACATGTGTGCGTAATAACAGTCACGACAGTGGAGAGGTGTGTGCGCGGCTCCTCCAGCTATATGTAACCATACCTTCACCCTCTCCATCTCTCCCACACCTGGCACCTGCGTCTCAGTCTCACTCTCTTGCACTTGCTCCTCCGAGGGAGTTAAGGCTCCTCTTTGGCTTTATTATGGTCAGCATTTTGTTTCACCTCCTCATATCATACCAGCGCTTTTTACCTCCACTAAATAGCGCTTGTGGTGCCCAACTGCATTCACTTTTATGTCATTCCAGAGTGACTTTTTACGCGCAGCTAAAACATCTCTTCTCTGCAGTTCTTTGGGGATTTCTCTGCCACCAACACTTCCAGCTCCACTGGAGAGACATTTGCGCTTCTTTTCCCCATCATTACGTTGCCGCTAATGGGCTATTGTGCGCATTGCTTGGCCCTTGTATTAGCGCAGTCGCTCATTTGCGTGCGCTACTTTAGTAAATACCATGCGCTGGCGGTACCAATTGCACCCGCAATTGCTTTTGCACTGCGCCGGTAACTGCGACATGTTAGTAGACCCGGGCCTAAATAGACTACAGACATGAAAAACTGAATCCATTCAACCTGTGTGCGTTAATCACATAAAGACTTATAGAATCATATAATAATTTTCAGATCTATCAAGTTGAGATATTGAGTTTGACATCAGTTTCTTTATGTACAGCATGTGTGTGTCATAGCCTTTACAATTACTATTAAGTCTCAGATGTGATTCTGATAGTTTTTACTCTTCTGTGCTTCACAAATGTTTCTTTTTAGTTTGCATTTATTTAATTGTTTGAGTTTTTCACTGGTTGTGGCAGTGAGGAATGTATTAGTATCTGTCTGGCGCACACACAGATAAAGTGGCTTTGGATGGGGAATAGTATGGTTCAATGTAGTGATAGTTGACTTTGCTCATTCTCAGAGGATTGTTGTGCTATTTCTCTCTCATTATAGCACAGATCAAAAGACTAAAACTTGACATTATTGTTGATTTTGTATTTTATTGTTTCTTATTTTATTTGAATCATTTGGAAGCTTAGTTTCAGTTTAGATTTATTTCTTTCACGCACGTCATGTTTGGTTTCTTTTTAATGCCTAATTTTAATTTTGATTTTAATTTCGGTTATTTTTAATAAACTAGGTAAGGGGAATGTGTACATAAAGTAATGTCTACATGGATACGTAAATAAGATCAAATCTACAAAAATGATCAATATTTGTCGATGGAGAAATTTCAACTGGAAATTGACTGACTGACAGAGACTCAGCTAACAGCCAAAATATGTGCATGGCAAATACAACAGCGATGCATACACATCTTAATAAGGCATTGGCACATTCAAGTTCAATCTAAGACACAAGGAGTGTAAAGCACTATAGTAATAAATAGATTTATTATCTCTTCTATTATTGCTAGTGATTTAAAAAGCAGTGTTTATCGCACCACAAAATATCTATTTCTGACCATGATTTCTAATTTCCCTAGATTCTTTGGAATCAAAAGAAATAAACACAATCTAGCCTCTATCCCAAGATAAATGCATATTTTTAAATATAAAAACGTCTATTTTTTTAACTCATTGTCATCAAAATATTGATTAAACCAAAAAAATGTACTTTAAAATCAGTCCTTGAAATTAAGGTTCAGGGCTTGAAAAGATATCACAAAAAAACACATGAATGGAAAAGATTAAATATATGTAAACGGGGGGGGGGGGGACAAAAACACAACAAACCGACAAATAACATTAAGAAGAGAAAGGACATCCCAGCAGCTGAGAATGTGTTAGCTACTGACACGGATACTTGCAGCAGGGTGGAGGGAGGAAGATGCAGGCGGGGGTTTTCCAGTAGGGGATGCTAACAGCCCGGCTCATTCTCATCCATGCTTATGCTGCTCTTGCGGCTGCTGTCCTTTGAGGCGTCCGGGGAGACGGACGAGAGCAAAGGGTCTCCCCCTCTCACCGGTGACAAGGTGTCCTCCATTAGGACGTCGTTGAGTTTGGAGGCGACCTTGCCGTGAGCGGCGTAGTGACCTGGGTTGCCCTGGCCCTCGGGGAAATTCGATTGGCCTTCGCTGAGCTCCAGGCCGGCGGGCTGAGCCGGGTCCGCGGGGCAGGCGGGGTGGTGCTGGTGCTGCGGGTGCAGGGGGTACAGGTCCCGGTGACAGTCGCCCAGAGCCGGCTCCTGCTTGATGGACCGGGCCGCAAGCTCGGCGGAGCACAGCGCTGAAGATGCAATGGCCAGGCCGTGAGCACGGGCCTGCATCTCCAACTCCTGCAGCACACAGACAGGGACACAGAGAACAATCAGCATTTTGATCAGATTAACTTGACAAAACTCCATTTACCCATTTACCTGTTTTTGACAAAGCTCCATCAGGATTATTAAAGTTGTGGATTTTTCAGTAGTTTTTATTTTTCAGTAGTTTCATTTAATTTCATTTCCATTACAGTTTAGTTTTGGTTAGTTTTCAGTGTGGGATTGGTAGTCTTAGTTTAGTTGTTTTTTTTTTATTTTCTAAACAAATGTTTGGTTTTAGTATTTTTGGTAGGGGTGCAACATGAAATGCCTGAGCTCTAATCGCTCCTCATCTTGGCTGGATGACATCTGGGGGGGACGGATCACCATCTTGCTACGCTGGCTCTCTGGCTATTGTCATGGATCACTATCTTGCTACGCTGGCACCAGGATGAAGAGCTTCACAGATCACAATCTTGCTTCACTATCTTGCTATACTGGCCCTATGGCTACTGTCATGGATCACTATCTTGCTACGCTGCAACAACATCAATTACGCATCAAAGCCGCAGAACAGGTATTTTGTATTGCAACAGGTATTGTTTCAGACAAACAATAAATCATAAATTCTTTATTAAAAAAAATATTTACATTAATTTTTCAATACATCCTGAACTAACTTAAAGTTGGGACCACTACAAAATTCACTCTCTTTTTTACCCTGCACATAAACAAAGACGAAAACTAAAAACATTAGTTTTGCAAATAGACACGATTTTCTTTTGTTAAGTTTTATTTTTTTCACAATCTTATTTTTATTTCGTAAAACTATTACGAAAATTAAGGTGTTCAAAAACATTGTCTTAACCTGTTTAAGACAATGTTTTTGAACACCTTAATTTTCGTAATAGTTTTAGTTAACAATAATAATAATTGAACTCCATATTCACAACTCTGCTTTCCAGTTCCTAGGCTTAATGACAGTTTCTTACCTGTATCCTCAACATCAAATGTCGATTGGCATGCTCGAGCTTCTTCTGGCGGTTCTCCAGCTCCTTGGCCCTCTGCTGTTCCCGCTGCAGCTTCCTGATGTAGTCCACTGACGCCTTGAGGATGGTGCCTTTGTTCCAGCGCATGTCCCTGAACGCCACACAGGAGCCGTTAGCCTCAGATCCTAAACTGCTGCTGTTACATCAGACAACTGTCTCAACTCAGCAAAAATATCAAGGGTTTACATTTCTTGACAGCAAACTGACTATTTATGCGCATTTATGGTAGTTATTAAATATGGCACATCTTGGAGTTGAATTAGGTAAATGCTTATAACTTACGGGTCATTTGACTTTGGAATTAAGGTTCCCAATTCCTTGATTCGATCATTGATGTTAAACCGTCTTCGTCTCTCAACTACAGAAGAAAAATAAGAGAAAACTAAGAAACAATTGTGCAAAAATCACAATCATGCATAGTCTACACTATGTGCAATGTTCAAAATCATTTATAACTAATGCAACTGCATGGAGTATCTTAAGTTCAGTATTTAGCTCTCCCTAGAGGAAATCTGTTTCAAATCAAGACAAATGTCTGTAAAACATAAACTACTAAATATTGAGGAAGTGAATACATTAAAACAAAAATGTAAACTGTAATATAAATAATAACTCTGACTTCACACAAATGCCTCATTTAATTTATGTATGACATATCTACAAGTATACCCAGAAGTTTGTTATTTATCATCTGAAATTTAAGGCGTTTCATTGCTTTATATCAATATTCACAAAGTTAAGTCACAAATTAATGTTTCATGTTTTAAAATGATATTTTCTTCACTGCAGCACAAAGCCTTTCCAAATCAAGTGAATGACAAGGTTAAATAGACGAGTAGAGCTGCATGAAAGTTATTTTCTCAATCATCCCAGGCTAGAAAAAAACACTAGAAATGAACTCAAAGCCATCTCAAGTTATTACCACATGGTCTGTGATTTATTTTGTTCAATGGGAAAATATTTAGTTGTCCTTACAACTAATGAAGTAGTTACAATGTAGAAGTTCAAACATAAATTAGCTGACTTAACTCCATTTGATAGTTTGTTTTGATTATATTTTACAGTGTAATACATGAGATGAAACTTTGGTATCTATAACGCCCAAATATGTTCAAACATACCCATTTCAGGAATTATAGTATCATATAAAAGTGCAATTAAAACTCACTCAAGTTGTGGTTATCCTTCTTCTGCCTTTCCTTTGCCATGGCTCTGACTTCAGACTCTGTAAAAAGACACTTTGAATTATCAATATGCAGCTTAACAATACAGTGTAAGTATAAACATGTGTAACAACTAATATTTTGAAGCTAAATAACCAGACATACCTACAGGAAACCCTTCAGGCCTTTGATAGTTGTCAAATTTGCCACAGGATCCAGACTTGTCCAGCATGTGCATGATGGCCGGGGATTGCGAAACTATGTGATAAATAATGTTTTCAATATAAAAATGTACAGAATAGATACAAATATATGAAAAAAATAATCATTTGTGTCATAAATTGCATGTCATGTTATGATCATCAAACTATTCAGTTAATCCTCTGTTGTTCTCATGCTGGCTGTGGCCAACTAGAGCGGTTTATACAGGATTACAAAAACTGGACTAATTATAAAATGCTACAGTCTAGGCTACACAAAGGCCTGGAGAGTAGAATTTTATAGCTAATGTTTGAACCTGGATGTTTTCCATGCAACATGGCAAACTGAATGGACATGGCATTTATTCTTCTCAGGTCACAGGTCAGTGAACTTTTGCCACATTATGTGTTGACAAGAGCAACCAGGTTTCCTTGAGAGTTTGTGTGTCTCTTGTTGTGGCAGATTACAGCTGGTGTGTGGTGGACGATGTGCTGTGCTGCTCACCAGAGAATTCCCTTTTGATGTTGGGTAGGTTGGCAGGACAGGAGTTGCTGATGGCCAGACCTTGTGGGGGTAAACCCTGATTACCATACATGTCCATGAGGTTCGCAGGAATCTGAGGGGACGCACCAAACACATTAACCAAGGACCGCACTACTTTACATGATGGCTTATCAGCATTACAGTAGATGCAGACCAGACGCAATATCAGGAGGCAAACAGTTCACCTCCATTTGCCTTCTCATGAGAAGCAAATAACCGTGTGTGCACGGCATGATGGGATAAAAAAGCTGCTGATTGTTGGTCGGTGTGTAATGTCACCTGAGGTAACCTAAAATCTGTTAACTTCCCATCCCATCACAGTCAAATAGCTGTAGCCACGTAGCGAGTTAACTCACTATTGTAAAGCATAATATTAAGATTACATTTTCCATAAGTATGCTTTTGGATTGTATTTCAGCAAAATGACATTAAGAAAATAATACAATACATAGTACAGGTCTCCACAAACAAACAATGTTAAACAAATAAAACACACCCAATGAAACGGCCACGAGCGACGACTTAAGCCAAGTCGTCACGCTTGGTCTGCATGTACAGTTAGTGCTGAGGATAAAGTGACATAAACACACACATACCGTACTGGCCATCTGAAGCCCTGGGTCCATCAGGCCAAGGATATCATCACTGTAACTTGACTCCAAACTAATAATGTCATCAATGACATCGTCCATCTAAAGCAAGACGACACAACAAAAAGGAAAATAACGTATGAATAACTACATCGTAGATCAGATGAGCAAAGATAACTGCCAGTATCGCTGTGAGAAAAGTCTATGTGATGAGGTCAAACACAAACAATCTCGAGCTACAGTACTACAGATGCCTGCTGGGTGAGCTACATTCTGGAGGAGAGGCCTCTCACCTCTTTCTCGCAGTTAGAGTTGAGGGTCAGTAAGGCCATAGGGCTGTTGGGGGCGCTGTTGCCCGGCCCGGGCGGCATGCCCCCGTGGTCAGAGGACTGGTTGGGGCAGGGCAAGCTCACCACCTGAGAGCCGAGCTTCCCCAGGTACCGCTTCACCTGCTGCTGCTGGGACTGCTGGATGTGGTACTTGGTCGGGTTCTCCAGGTGAGTCTGGACCTGTTGGACAGGAGTGGAGGGGAGAAGGAAGGGAGCAGGGTAGGAAGACAGACATGTGTAGGAGAAAAGGGACAAAAAACAGAAAGAATTGAAGATATGTATTAGTGGGAAGAACAACATCTGGGTTGAAAAAAGGTCGGTGGGTGCATTGGTGATTATGGGTGGCCTCCGATCCGAGGAACGTTGTTGACTTAAGCCAGAAATCTAAGTATATGTCATAAGAAGTCATAGGCAAACAAAATGTCATTGAGCTGAGGAAGTTAATAATTACACCTTAAACTGACCAATATGTCATGCTTATAGTCGCTGTTTGTTTATTTAGTTATTTGCTGTGCAGTAAAACAGCCATCCTGCTGCAGAATAGTCTTTTGTTCGAATGAAATGATAGCAAATAAAGTCTTTTGTGTTCTTAGTTACAGTATTGATTATAATACGAAAATAAACTGGACACAGTTCTCAAATCCAAAGATACATTATGTATCTTTCGTTTGAGATGTTAAGTATCGTTATCACAATATGAGTCTCACTACTAGTCCCAAACAATTCTATAAATATTTATCTCAAATTGACGCCAATGTCTGCTTTTCTATATTCAGAAAAATAAAAATGTAAAAAAAAAAGATCATACGCACATTTGTATCTCTTTTGAAAACGTTCCCGCATAGCATTAATGATGCACAAAAAATACTGCAGGCAGATTAACAACAGTGTTTGTCTGCCTGAAATACATTTTGTATGGAGTTTGGGCCTAATTTTGAAAATCTATATTTAAACGTTCCCATCTTTTGCCTGAGTTTTTGATGCCATGATCGACTGATGGACTGATTTTGCAGTTCGTAAAAAAAGACAATGCGTCACTGGATGGAAATACATAATACATATACATACATAAACATTACTGTAGTTAATAGTAGATTTTTAAGATGTTTTTTTCCAGTGATAAATTAGGTAGAATGCAAGTCTGGTACTATTTCATGTCATTATTCATGCAAACTCAATTGCTTTGAGTGTCTCCCCTGCAGGGAAAAAAAAAATACATAAAAGACACAGTAAGATTAATTTAAAACATACCTGATGAGGATAATATCCAAGCATCTCAAGCATATTTTCAACTTCTTTGGTCCAATTTAAGAACTGTTTGCTTTAACTTCTGACTTTGTTTAACAAGGCTATGAAGGACTGTAACCTGGGACAGTAGCTGGTTCTCTCTTGGTTTCACCAGAGGAATAAGCCTCATAGTATGAGGACAGAAACATCCAGTTAATCTTATAAATGGCAAGAAAAGTAATTAGATATGCATGTTAGGAAATCTCAGTAAAATACAATGAGCCTTTTCAAATTTGTGTTGTTTTATGTAAAATCTGAATTTATGCCTTTATGGCTCATCTCTTGACGTCAGGATGTGGCGCTAACAGTTAGTTTCTTTCTTTTGCAAGGCCACCTCATTTACTGAAACATGCCTTGGGCCTTTTAAGTTGCCCCATCCACTTCAACCCTCTGGCTGGTTGGTGTGTGTTCCCAACTTAACTCATCACAAAGTAAAGAGTCCATTACATCCTCATTTGTCTGCAGGGTGTTTTCCTGTGCCTCTAAATGAATTTTGTAATTGTTAAGGAAGTGCATACTTTGCCTCAAAACCAGCCAACATACACAATGAAGAATAAAAGCCTACGCTACTTCATTTTTTAAATTGATGCATTTGTTCTGCTAAAGCCCAAGGGATTTGTGTTCATTAACGGAGCTGCGGAGGTCACAGGCTCCAGACGAACTCTTAGTTCCCTCTGACATTTCCTCCGCCGCCGGCTCATTCTGTGAAAAATCCTTGAGCCTGCACACTCCATTCAAGAGTTGAAATACAGCTAAGTTGAAATACAGCTAATGAACTGATGTAAAAATCAACTGATAATGACGACAGATATTTCAGGACACATGGAGCCTAAGGAAATTTCACAGTTGGTTTGTGCTATTGCTAAGCATGAATATTCAATATCTGTGGAAATTGACTGCTAGCAAAGCATAGCGACACTCTAGAGAGTAGTCTGCCTTACCACAGGCCCACATGTTTGTAACCATGTAATATTCTGTAGATAAATGCCCACAAAGTTTGCTTTTCAAGCCACGCAGAGTTAAGTCTTGTAGTCAGATTTTTTGTATACCAACCGGATACAGTAGGCTATTTCAGTCTGCATTTTAGATTTGTTGAGTTAAACACGTAACACATGGCATATCAGATAATGCAGATATTTGCTGAGGCATTGGGTTGCACTCTCAAACAAGCCCACTTCAATGTGGATATGCACAAGAACTACATAAAACTACACTAAAATGTCTATCAACTAGTTGATCCAATCAATTAACACAACAGATAACAGCAGGGAACAACAGAGAGGGACATAAGCCTCATTTAGTATTCAAAGGTTATTTTTTATGTTATTTGTGTTTTCTTTCAGGGAGCAGACTATAAACTGGTGCACTTACCACTTATACCTGTCATCCCTACTAATATAATCTATTGATATGCCAGTCATTGAGGCAGTCAGTCTATCTGTCTGTCTGTCTGTCTGTCTGTCTTTTCCAAGCCTCTTTTCTCTCTGTTTTTAAATGCATACTGAAGCGAGGTACATTATCATGTTTATTTCTTTCTATTCACACAGATGCATGTGAATTGATTGAGTCTGTCCTGCAGGTCTGACTGAAATGATCTTGGGATGTAACTGGTCATTACAGGGTTGTAAAGCTGTCTCCACTGAGGGGGCCACATTTACATTGTCAGTGACCGATTAAGAATACAATACCACCCTCTGGGCAAGTGTAAAAAACAATGGGATTTAGCAGAGGTGGTCACTAATAGAATGCTTACTAGGTTTCTAGTTTCTTCTGATCATGGTATTTACATTTTTATGATACGATTATTGATAATAACAACATTTCCACTGTTAGCATGCATCCTTTCATATGAGATCATGAACAGTCAATCAGCTCTTCTGTGGATCCACAGTCATCACTGCTATTCAGGCTTTTTTTCTCACCCAGCATTCCCTTGCTCAATTAAAAACCTTGGCTAAAACTGATATGCTTAACACACTTGCAAACTACAGCAATGCTGATCCTGATAATAGGAATGATCCTATGTATAGGGTAGCAGTTTATAGAGAAACCTAATCCGGATATACTTGCGCCATAAATGAGCAACCCTATTACTTACAGTCTCGTATATTCATGGCATGTAAACAAACCAAGACTACTAGCTACTTATGTCATTTATCAACAAAATTCTGACTACACACAAAGATAGTATAGTATAGTAAGACTGTATATTAGTGTTTGATTTTAGACTAGTTTTTAGATTTCAAAATGAAAATGCCTTGAATAATGTTTTCATGTCAGATATTAAAATGCAAGGCTTGTTCTTCTGGAAATGTGTGCAAATCCAGACAAATCCAGCCATCAGTATTTCAGTGTTTGCTTTTATGTTGCTTCCAGTCTGTGAGAGGAGGGAATCTGCGTAACATGTAATGGTACCAAGTGCATAAATAATCCACTATAATGTGCGTACAAGCACTTAATAAATCCAACACATGTGCCGCCACATAGTATGTCTGTATGCAAGATGTCTATTGTACACATGCACACAGGCTCTCTCTCTCTCTCTCTCTCTCTCTTGAATATTCACACATATCCACAGAACTGTAGTTGTCCCTTTCCTGTCTAAAAATAGGAACAAAGATACAAAGGATTACTGTCCCCATTACAGCCCCATAAAACTGTCACACACACACACACACACACACACACACACACACACACACACACACACACACACACACACTGCATGTAATTATCTGTTCCCTGCCTAAAAATAGAAACAATAAAAACAAAAGGGTCATTAATGGCATTCTCCACACAAGACAAAGTAAAATGTGCTCTCTTAATACTAAGAAAGTGTTGAATATATATACTACTATATACTGTGCTAGTATGCTTACATGAACAGATGCAACAATTGAATTTCTGTCTTTCAAAGTCTTGAATCCTTGTTGTCCTCCTCTCACAGACTTATGTGCTTTCCAAACTCAATCTCAAAGATTATCCCATAATAATTTCCTGACCTGATGAAATTCTGTTACTTTTGTCTTTACAGTAATCAAGATTGGCGGTTCTCAAGCTTGCTTTTTCCCCTCAGGTCCCTGCTTAACTGTCATAGATAATTAGATGGATGTCCCTCCCCTGAGTTCATTGAAGCCTCCTGGGGGCCACAGACCTGAGGCTGGAACCCACTGGCCCAGTAAATAAGTTAGTAAATAAATACATAGCTTTGGTTATGACAAATCTCTCTGAGGGAAGAGACATATCTATTTTGAAGGCCTAGACATGGGACAACAAACAAATGCTCTTTATATGGTATATGTACAAAATAGATGCTTCTTCAATCTATGGACTTTTACTGGGTTTGTGTCAGAGCATATAAAGCAAGGTGACATGGTGTCACAAGGTGTGTAAAAGCATGGGTCTGGGATGTAGAAGAGTCTTAGATACACTGCAATACATCTCTAACACTCTAATTAATTTAGTCAGCGTATATAAAAGCTGTATTAAGGACGATGGGCTGCGATGAATTGCTGAGAGACTCTAGTGTCAACAGGACTTGAACTTTGCCTTTGATCAACTTCAGTTAATTTTCTCATTCCAAAATATACTGGTGGAAACATGAAATCAATTGTTGACTCACAGCATCTGCAAAAGCAGCAAACAAGAAAGTTTGTTGTTTATCGGCTCATTTTTAGCCGCCAACAGTCCGGAGGGCATTAGCAACATAACCCCCAAAAAGTGAAGACGGTTCTGAAAACAGCACAAAGCCCATTACTGTACTGGCTCATCAGCGAGAGGACGCAGGGTGAGAGCAGAGTGACAAACGGCGATCTGTATTTTTTTTTACTTGTGTGCTTTTGGGCATTCGATGATGCTCCTACCAGGATACATTAACAGGAATGTCCCATTCGCTATGCAGGCTTGAAGAATAGGGCACATTGTCTCACAGTTAAGCTGCTAACGTGGCCTCTGGAACTCGCAAACACAACTGTGATGCTAATGTGAACAACTACATCTCTCGCAATATGGATAGAGCAAGGCTTTGGCAAACTATGATCCCCTCTACCTCTGACAGACATGTACCTAGTGTGATGCTACTATGCAAAATCCTGTCAGATTTGAAATGAAATATTGTATGTGTCTTTAAAACATTTATGTTAAAATTAGCATAAATCCTCAGAAAATAGTTTTTGAAAGTGTGGTTGCAGCTTCATCCAATCAGTAAGCCTGATAATGCTGCTGTGATCGTGATATACAGCATTTCCCTAAGTGCAGCATAGTCTACTGTTCTTAAATATTCTTATTTTATTATAATGATTTATAATTAGCTTTCTAATTAATTATAATTGTAAGATATACAGTATATACGTACTTTTGCAATAGGCTCAATTATTTTTACGGTGAATGCTACCAGTTTCTAAAAAATGTTGTGTAATCTAGTATAAAGACTGCAAAATATGCATTTCTCTTCAATACACTGTTGCATTAATTGACAAAGCAATTTAGCCACCTGTGTGACCTCCATGTATACTTTCTGATGCACAGTGGTCACAAGCTACACTAATGGTGTAATCCAAAAGAAATGTACATTTTGTACAGAGCCTTGTCAAGTACTTTGTTCTTTTCATGGTACCATAAATCCTTTGAAAAAAAAAATCGAGAAATCATTTTTTTTTTAACCCTTTTAGGAAGTGATCCTACATAAATTTCAAAGCAGTGTTTTTTTTTCTTAAATATGCCATGGAATGAAAGCAGTGGGGGCTAATTACGAGCATTCTTCACTGAATTAGCGTTCGGTGTGTGGTAAGGCCGTGCTTGCCTTTGTCTTGATCCCCAAACTGATCCCTTACTTATTCCCCAGAAGGTCAGAGGTCACTTGGTTAATTAAGGGTCCAATCAGTCTTTAGATAAACTCATCTAAGCTTAATGTTTGCACTTTTGAGGTCCAGCAGCTCTGCCTGGTACCCCTGAGCTTTGTGTGGACTGTTAATCTATGCACAGACAGGGGAGCAGGTTAACCCTGCTCAACAGCGCCAGGCTGGAACGGCCTTTTCTTTTCGGGACTTCAGTCAATGAAGAATGTCTGTAAGCTCTCACCAAACCAGAGAAATTACACAAACTTGTCGTATTGTACAGGGGGTGAGAGTTTTGGGAGGGGGAGGGGGTGTCCTAAACCTCTCAAAGAGCAGCAGATTGAGAGTAAGTAATGTTTATGCTGCATGAGGAGGGCAATGGTTTCAATGAATATATTTGTCTTTCACTGCTGGCCCATGCCACACACGTCCAGGGTGATGAAAGAGTGGCTGAGCAAGCTAGCCATGAAATCTCTGGATATCCCCCGATGTGTTATGCCTGGTATTTGGTTAAATAAGAATTATCCACTCATTTATGATGCATTGATACTATGTACTAATACTACATGTGAGGATAAACAATTAATACTTTGATGTATAAACTATTCAAAGCCAGTCTTTTCCATCAAGGGGCCTAAAAGACTGCCCACAGTATACAGTCTGTACAGCCTGTACAGTAGGTATGTTTTCTTTGTAAATGCATAGTTTTGGGATAATAACAATCTCCAAGTTGACCTAAGCACATTTTTCTTTCACATATTTCACATATTCTTTCACATTGGATTTTTTGGCACCAAAGAATTTCCACTTTTTTGTAGATTTCCTGATTAAAGTCTTGAAAAGTCAAATGCTCAGATGTAAATATACTTTTGTACAAAGATTCCCTGAAGTGTCGCATTTTTTTGAAAAACCTATGATCGCACAGCCTTTCAGGAATCAATGTATTGAAAAAAACAAATGGAAATGACAAACCCAGTGACAAAACTAAAAGATTGTTTTAATGTCTCTCGCAGAAATGCAAAGTCTACAACACACGAAAATTTAGATAGATACGCAAACACCTCACAGGCATACATGAATTTGCATGGGTCGGTGTGACACACTTCAGACACACTTGCATCACCTTTAGTGATGCAAAAGCACGATTTTCTCAAGTAAAGCTTGAACGCAAATTTGAAATTGGAGCGGTTCACTAAAAAGTTTTGTGAGGAACAACAAAATATAATCCTAACATATTTTTATCATGAAAATGTTTCCAATCAAACAGGGGAGATCTTTAGACCCTTTTTCTACTTTATAAAGTTAAGTAAAAAAAATGAATCTATGTGACCAGAAAATAGCAACAATACCTAAACTTAATCACAGACACACATGCTCACTTACACACTTGTACACACTACAAGCGACAATATGTTTCTATATATATTTCCTTAAGGTTACATACTTTTCCAAAAAGACATGCAATAACAAATAGGGAAACTTACCAAACTGCCTTGTTTAAATGTGTTCTCATGAAGTTTAAAGTTGCGCTGTGGCAAACACAACAGTCTCTCTCTCTCTACTAGTACAGAAAATCTTAACGGTCTCTTGTCCCTCGGACTGCCAAGGAATCAAAGCTATGAAAAGATGTGAATGTAGCTGAGCAAATAGGATTAAAGATGGCTAAATCCAAATGGCTGGAAGCACAGCATGCATTAAAGAGGAATTCTCTCAGGAAAGATAATCCCCATATACGCGTTTTAACACACTTCACTCACTCCTGTGTTTTTTTACACCCTCTCATAGTAAAACCACAACTGCCTGACTGTGCACCAGAGCGGCAATCAATATGAATCTATAAACACAGAGTTGCCTGTAGCATTCGCACACATGCAACTCCTACTTCCAGAGGTGGCAACTTCATAATTCCTAAGTATAACAGCTTTAACAGGCAGCCGCCCACTCTCCTGCCCCGCCATCAGAAACAAGGAGCATGGATGCTTACCTTTAGCACCTCCACTGGCACCTGGGCAGCGGGGGGTAAACTGGGCGGGACGCTGACATTGATTGCGGGGGTCTGGGCCGTTGCGGTCTGGGGGAACTGGGAGGCCTGCTGTCTCTGCTGCTCCCGGCGCTCCTGCTCCTGGAGCTGCTCGCGCATCAGCTGTTGTCGCAGCAGGATGCGTGATGTCATGGCCGAGGAGCTCAGCGGCGGCTTGGAGGAGCCATGCTGGTCCGACGGGCTGCTGGGAGGAGAGACGGACGGCAGAGGGATGAGGAGCGACGCGGCGTCAGAGGTACACGGACAGAGGGAAGAGAGCAGGTGAGATGTAGAGAGGAAAAGAAAGTGACAACAGAGAAAGGTTAGAGAGAGAGAGAGAGAGAGAGAGGTTAGACGAGGAGGGAGAGGTCAAGCAAAAGAGACAAGAGAGGAGGAAGATTAGCAGGAGCGGAGAGTAGAAAAGGTAGCAAGACATGGAGGGCAGGAGAGATGGAATAAAAGGTTAACATGATGAAAGAGATTGTCAGAGGGGATGAGAGAGAGAGGGCAGGGAGATAGAAAGGAAAATCTCACTGACAATTATATTTCTTAAAAACAGATAAATATTAAAACAGCTTCAAGATCAAGGCAGCCTGTCTTAATGACATCAGTTCAATAGTTATTTCAAAAATATGAACCATCTGATCATGATGACCCAGGAGAAGCAGCTGCACTCACTGAGGCTTTGGGGATTAATGGCATGAAACACTGAACAATACGAAGAGAAAGAGGAACAATTTTCATAAAAGGTTGTTTCAGTTTTCCCAGTCTCTTAAATTTAGATGGCTACTCCCCAGACAGAGTCCTGCAGTCCTAAAATAGAGAGGCTCTGCTGAAGCAGAAGTTGTCGGGATGAAGCCTTCATCGAGTGAGTGATCCTTTTGATAAAACTCGGTAAAATGTCTAGCCAATCCAGCTGTGCAGTAATCGCACTAATTAGCCAGTGGAGTCAAACACAGCTTCGGTCTACAGCGTATTCACTGGGTGTTGAGACCTCCACATACCATAATTAGCCCCTTACTGCATATAATCTCATTGTCTAACACCACACCCACTAAACCCTGTACAAGAACAAAAAAGTGTTTTTATATAAAATGAAGACCACATTTCAGAGATAATAGCAAGGATTTTTTGGAGAATAAGCAACTTTATATTCATTTTCAGAAACTGTCTGATTCATTTCTGAAGACCAGGATTGTCTTCAGAAATGAATCAGACAATTTCTGAAAATGAATACCCTAAGGGTTATACCCTAACCCTAACCCTAACCCTAACCATGCTGAAACCAAAGTGGAATTATAAACCCAGAACAATCATTTCTGAGCTCTAGAAGTTGGCAGAAGTGCAGGTACAGTCTGTACTTATTCACTCTTTTCTGAAAACTGATTTGCTCGGGTGTCCGGAGAAAGTGAATCAACTCTTTTGGCTGGTAGACTTCATGACTGACTTACATAAGACCAAAAAACTTCTAATGGATTTAAAATCACCACAGCAGTTAGCTTCTCTCAAGCCATTATCAAGTTCCTTTATGTTTCTCCTTATAAGTAGCTTCGGGGTTAGTTTTTTTCTCTTTCATCCCACCAATTTCAAACAAAAGGAAGTACATCTAATGTTAAATGCTCCTTTTTTCCCTCTCTTTCAAAATTGTATTTATTAAAATTGTTTTATTCAATTGATGTTGTTATTTTGTTTATTATTTTCATTTGTTTTCCTTTCATTTCTAAAGATTCCAATTACCAAAAAAGTGATATTTGAACTATTTTATTTAGGACTACAGCTGAAATTACCACAAACCAAAATGTTATTATTTTTCGAAGTAGATAATGATGGCATTTGTCAGTTGGGGTGGGATTAAATCACAATTATTCTGGGTATTCTTTATGGGTAACATTTTACCATACTACTTATCATACTACTACCATACTAATCTTTGCAGTGTCTACCTAAACTTAATCATTTTAAGAATGACGATGCTGTAAAAATGTTTTCCAAATCAACCATTTTCAAATGTATTCTGGAAAAATATACCACTCAACTGACACTATATGACATAGTAAGAGTATTCAGACAGCCTTGTGTATACATTGTATGCATGCAGTACATTACTATACTGTACCAAACACACAATTATTGAACATTTCCACTTCCACCAGGGGGAAACTCTTTCACTATTTACTGTTTACAGCAATAAGGGAACGAAGTAACTAAGTCTTTTGATGCTACTCTAACAAACACACTCACATACATTATAGATAGACTAGTAGCAACTGCTGACTTCTCTGCCCAGCCTTGACCTATCCTGTGTTTGTACCACATGATGCTCCAAACAATTCCTCATGGGGGTGGAGCAACAGCAGCAGGTAGATAAAAGTCTCTCTCTCTCTTTCACTCTATCTCTTCCACACACACACACACACACACACACACAAACTCCCGTCCTCTCTTTCTTCCACTCTCTATGCCGATCAATTAGGTATTTTAAATGTTCAATGTTGACCCTGAGTGAAAGAGTCAAGCCAGAAAAAAAATCTTGATATTCTTTTTGTTTAATTTTTTTTCAGTTACAGTAATTGTTGGCTAGTTTGATCACACAAGATCATACAACTTAAACATGAAATTCACTGACAAATCTCAACAAGCTTTACAGCTAAATGAGGAGGTGGAGCTATAGGTACCAAACCTTTTTTAATATAGGGCACAAATGATGCCAGTCCATAAATTATTCCAACAGACAGGATGACATTTTTACCTGTACTGTACTTATATTGTGATTGCTTCCATCAACATCTTCCATCATCAGTGATTTGATCAACTATTCAACTTGAGTGCATGAACTCAGAGTCCCTCTATATTTTTACCTCTCAACAGCTTTGTGTCTGTTGGCCCAAAGTTGAAACACAAGGCTCTTGCAGACAACAACATTAGAACTTTTTCACAGCCTTCCAGGCAATTTGAGCAAGAAAACAGTTTCCATCACCATAAATACAACAACAACCTGGAGGGAGGATACACCAGATTCTGAGAAGAAAACAGAAAACAGACACATGCACTCCTGCAGCTCAGCACAGCCAGTCTAGAGCTCCACTGGGAACAGCAGAGGATAAACTGTGCTGCTCAAAGACACTCAAAGACACAGTGACTGAAGGATTTGAACCAGCACCTTCCCAGTAACCCAGTAACCCAGTAACAAGCGGTCTTCTTTAACAATCAGCGCCATTCCAAACATGGTGGCAAATATTAGAGAATGACATTTAAAATGTATGGAACCCTGGTATCACCATGTTGGGACTCTAATACCCCTTATATTCCTGATCATTCAGGTAAATATATGTGTGTGCATGTGTGTGTGTGTGTGTGTTTGTGTGTACCTGCATGACCAGAAGCTCTCCTATGAAGCAAAGCTCAAGTGCTCTCCCTCCATTTCTCCCTTCTGACTGTAAGGTGGCTTTTTGCCAAACAGACCACTGAAACACATAAAAAGCTCTTTTGTCCTGCTTAACTTTCCACTGTTTGTGTGTGTGTGTATCAGGAAAAAAACAAAACAATGGCTGTACAGTCTCGGAGCCACCCCCCCCCACCCCCTTCCGCCCCCCACCCGGCTCATGATTCTTCTGATTCTGCACACTACGCCACTCCTTCATGCTCCAGCATTAGTCTTGCAATCTCAGCTATCTCCAAGACGCAGACTTTAATGAGTGACGGGCGGCAGCATCAATCAAACATGAAAAGGAAGTGGCTCTGAATCCGTACAGAATTGAGAGAAACTGATTGAAGCTACAGAGATCTTCTGCCCAGAGCCAAAACACTGAGCAAAGGGGAATAATCCTTGTTTCGTCATATAAGTGGAACAGAGACAACTGTCTGCACCATGAGAGAAATGTTTCATTAGCTACTTAGGTGGTAGAAGGAAAGAAGCCACCTCCTTATTAACATACTGTAACTTAATGACCCTTTTCTGACCAAAGAATAGCTCGGCCTAATGGACAATAATGGTATAACAACAACCCCATCTAAAAACAAATGCCATTACATTACAACCATAAGTATAAGAAAACATTTTATTGTGACTTTACATTAACTTCCCATCTATTTCAAATAACCTGTTTCAAACTGTTTTGTTAGTAACTATTGAATCAAAAAGTGTTATGTCTTCTGTCAAAGTGGCTGTGTTTACTCGTACAATATTCTCATGTCAAGACAGTGCTCACTATATATATGAATTATTATTGTCAACTGCAATTAATAAGGACAGTATATCCATCCAAATTCCAAATGGTTATTAGCCAGTGAAAACCTAAACCACTCAGCAACAAAACACAACCTATGATAATATAACTGCACAAGGAGAAAGCTATTAATAGCTTTGCATGTATAGCCTATACTTTCAACACAGCTCTGCACACACTGCCCTTCATTTGTGCATCCAGTATATTGTTGTACACACTCACACACACTCGAGACTCACACTTGCCAAAGTCATGCCTTAATGCATGTCCACAATGCCACAGATGCGGAGGTGCCATACTCACAGACAGTAAAATGAGCAGGGTGTGTACACTTGCACTCCTACGGCCTCCATGTTTGTTTGTTTTTTTCCTGAAGGTGCACCTCCCGCCCTTGGAGAGCAGTGAAAGTCATGCTGGTAGCGCAGCGCTGAAAGTGTGTCACGAGGGGGAGGCTCCGGGGCCCGGCCAGGAATCTCCAATCGCCACACAGAGTCGCAGACAAGAGGACCGGCCCCGTCCCAGCAACCTCAGGCCAAGAGCAGAGGGGATGGAAACACACACTCCATCCACAGTGCTTTAAAAGTACAGATAGTGTCTCACTAAGAGACACATATGCGCACACAGAGTAATACTAAGTCATACAGTACCCAGTATAAGTATACATGCACTTGAGAGCAAAGCAGAACACAAACACACTGTATATGCACTGTTACGGATTCAAGGATATATACTGCAGACGGGATGAATTCATGAATGTAAGAAAAAAATCACATCTTTCAAGAAACCCCTGAAATCCTATTAAAATATAAGCAATGACATACAGCAAGTATAGAAAATGAATGTCATTGACGTCCTTAGGCTTTTTCCCACCAGAGGGTGCACTTTAATCTCTTCGCTTACTGTACTCTTTCTGACCTATATCCTACTGGAACTGCAGGTTGAGAGGAAAAAGCAGCAGTGCACAATGACATATCAATATCATACAACTATACTGGGAGTACAGGGCATGCACAGTGAGGAAGGACAACCACAGGTGAGAAACTACACTGTAAGAAATAATGTATCCTGAGAACCAGCTGCTAGTGATGATGATACTGTCGCCTTCTGCTTCGTTCTGGCAGACTGCAGGTGCCTTGTTCACAGAGTTGATCGGGACGTCCTGGCAGGCTACACAGCCTCTCTGCTGGAATACATCTCTGTGATAATCACCCTACATGACAGTACATTGATCTACTCAGACTCCCTGCTGATCACAACACCACTGCTTGTTGCAGCTGGCACCCGATTATTAGCAAGCACATCGCTGCTAATGGGAAGTTTCTGTGTGCAAGTGTTTAGTCTAGACCAGTAATTCTCAACCAATGAGCTCAGCAGCAAATATAAAGAAATATAAAAGAAAATCAATGCCAAATTCAATTAACCTTATTAAACCCAATGAAACCAGCCTAAAACATTTTCCACAAACAGCTTTTCCTTATTTCGGGTTACAACATTCTTTTGATTGTGTAACTTCCTCAAACAAGAACCTATGAAAAGAAATGCTCTTTCGGAAAAAAGTAAGGAAAAAATGTCAAATTGATAGAGATTGCTGCAGGTGTAAGACATCTTTCCAAGCAACTTAACACTGTGTATGCATATCTGTTAAGTAGGGCTGCAACTAACGATTATTTTCATTGTCGATTAATCTGTCGATTATTTTCTCGATTAATCGATTAGTTGTTTGATCTATAAAATGGCAGAAAATGGTGAAAAATGTTGATCAGTTTTTCCCAAAGCCCAAGATGACGTCCTCAAATGTCTTGTTTTGTCCACAACCCAAAGATATTCAGTTTACTGTCATAGAGGAGTAAAGAAACCAGAAAATATTGACATTTAAGAAGCTGGAATCAGATAATTTTGACTTATTTTTCTTAAAACATTACTCAAACCGATTAATCGATTATCAAAATAGTTGGCGATTAATTTAATAGTTGACAACTAATCGATTAATCGATTAATCGTTGCAGCTCTACTGTTAAGATACTGCGAGGGAGATGCATGGCTTCTAATGCCACAGGAAAACAAAGTGGGGTACTCCATGCAGAGAGATAATCAGGTTCTTTGCTGTGGTATTTTCAGGAAGCCAAAACTTGGTTGGGATAATTTGAACTTGCCGGGTCTTATTTCTGTAATTAGGTTTTGTGCCCTTCATAAGTCTCTTCACTTGTTTACAGTAGGACGGCCTGCTCCTGCTCACTCTCTTCCCCCTGTGCTTTGACTAGGATGAGAGTACAGAGCATCCAAGGACAGACAGCAGGCCAGACTCAGATCCTAGTTCCCGCAGAATGACTCCATAAGGTTTTCATGTTCAAGTATCCAAATGAAAAAGATTGGTCTGAATGTTGCAGGGACACAGCCAAACAATTCAGCTTTTCTCATGGTTCTTAAGACAGATTTGTTTAATGATCCCTGAAACCGTAAAGCTGACTAGACATCTGTGGCCACCAACACATTCTGACATTGTACGGGAATATTGGTAATGATTCATGGTCTGTGTTGATAAATAGATAGCTGAAGAATATGACTCAATCTTCATTTTTTACACAGAATAACCATGAACTTGAACTAATGATTTTGCCAGGTGCTGAGATTTATGGCTTTCAAAAACTCACCTTTCCAGCAATACATCCCCACACATTGGAATTTGACACACACACACATTCAATTTTCATTTTTCAACTGCTCAACAGGAGGAGGATGAGTAAGAAGCGACTGTCATTGTAAGATATTTCAGCTCGCAAGACTAAAAAACTTTGTTTTCAAGCTACAAAGGCAAATGGCAAAGCAGTATTATTATTACAGTATTTTGCATGGTGATATATCACCTCTTCAATAGATATTTCTGTTGGATCTCTCCTCTAATTATATAGCTTACATGTCTCTATTGTGGCAATGTGACTTATTGTTTGTGTCAATTACAGGCCACTGTAAAGATTTGTGTAGGAAGAGATAAGTTCAGTGTAGATAAGACCAATGTTGTTGCAATTCCTACTGATCGCCAATAGAGGTCAATAAATATTATAGATTACTTACAGAGTAACTAAACACCAAACCCAAATCTGTGTAAAGCCTAACATCTAATGGTAAAAAGCATGAGACTGAAAGTGCCATCTGCCATTGGCTAATCTTTGGTGCCAAGTGATGTCACCCCCTGTTGTACTCTATATAGGCTAAGGTGACATCACCTTTTGGTGTTTATACTCTTTAATGCCCCTTTAACAACATCAAAACTCCAGAGTCTACGGTTGTTCCAAGGTAGAGATGCATTGCATGCTTGAATTTTAAAAGCCACAGAGAGGTACAGATGTGGCGGAGTGATGATGACTGCACAGTTACTAGGTGTGGCAGCCTCTTACTCCAGCCACACCTGTCTGTGTCGCTCAGCCTGTGTCCTCTTGGCTCCCTCTGGGATCAGGGTGAAACACCCCGGCCTCTCTGGCATCTCGTCCTGGGACACCCCAAGGGAACAAGCTGCTCCCAAGACTAAGCATTCATGGCCCTCAGCCTCTGACTCAGCTCTCTGTCAGAGGCTGTTTGCTCTCCCTTCTTTTGACATCTCGAGCACTTATCCTGAAATGTAAATACATACTGTGCAAAATGTGTTAACTCTGTGTGTCCATTTATGTTAATTGACATTCTTAAATGTGCAAAAGAGTCTGTTGCACATGAAGAATCTGTCATAAACCTACAACACCATATTCTATAAGCAAATAATTATTTTCATAATCGATTAATCTATAGATTATTTTTTTAATAATCAAAAACTAATGACAAATGCGCATCACAAGTTACCAGAGCTCAAAGTGATGTCTATTAATTTTATAATGATATGAAACGGAGAAAAGCAAGCAAATCTGTAACCAGCAAATGTTTGGTATTTTGACTTGACTAAAATGATTAACGATTGTCAAAATTATACTTCTTCTTTCTGTCAATAGACTAATTGATTAATTCATGGTTTCAGCATTAGATTCTATTCTATTCTATTCCCAGTTATCATAAACAAAGGAAGTTTTACATTTGACAGAATCTGCTAAATATTGATGCTCTGAACGTAGTAGGCCACAACAGTAAACATGTCATTAATATTGCAATGTAAATAGTTTGTCAACAGTTGTCACACACGTTAGAAAACATAACTTAAGCTGCTAAGACACTCAGTATGATCTCACTGTTGCAGACTGTATCTCAATCGGTTTGCTTGCCAAATATCACTGCAATTTAAAAATGATCCCCAACTCCCAGCTTCAGAGATAACACATCCACTGCTAAATTTACACAGCTGATTCACACTGCATAGAAGACTAGTTTCACCGCCGGTCTCACATCTATATTAGGCTCAAAAAGTCTGGCACACCGTCTGTTGCAGTTTGAGCGCTCTGTCAAGATGATTTGGAGAAAGCAAGAAAACAAATGTATCTATAAAAGCTAAGATGGCATATTCTCATGCAGAGGATTTCAAATATAGAAACACTGAGGGCGGCCACGACAAGACATCAGACAAGCCAATAATCAATCAAACTAATTATATCCATTTTGGACAAAAATGTCTCATAACACAGTCATCGTGACTATTATTACGCTGGGTCATCCTCATGTGATGGGAAACTGAAGAGGAAGTAGAATACCTTCAATCGAAACAACTTTTCAGACAAGTTCACATAAACCAGTGGAAATGACATTACATCAGATTGTCTGTGATTCACCATCTAGTTCTGATAGCTCAGTGATACTGGGAATGCTACTCCTGCAATCGTGGCCATGACACAAAACTGCTGGGAGCACAAAAATACGATTCAGCTTGTGTATGTGTAACAATGTAATGACATTTCACTAATGAAGAAATTAGTTTAAAAATCCAGAATTAGGTTAAAGGCTAGGGCAGCACAAGATGACCGTTTCTCCCTTAGTGTTCTGGCTGAGTTTAGAGAAAAGGGGATAAACTACAGAGCGCTAAGGGCAACAAAATGCCAAGTGAGGAAAAAATAGCTTGAACCTACCAAAGGTCTGCAATAAGACCTCTGTCTGAACACAGAGGCACACTGTCCTGTCTCTCTCTCTCTCTCTCTGTTTCTCCCTGTCTCTCTCTCTCTCCTTGACAATGAGGTCATATGTTACTACCTCCTCCAAACAAAATAATGGAGAGAAGTGTAGACACAGAACACAGATAATCAGACAGCGTCCTTTAAATAGATGTGTCATCATCACCTTCATCTTCTTCATCACCACAGATGTTCAGTGCTAAGTCTCACTACATACAGAGCGTTCCGGTTGTCTCACAACTCTCACCCTTAATTAAGATCGCCTAAAGAAGGGAGTCACATTCTATTGTCACAAGCTGAGAATAAAATTGAGCATATTCTAGTATTTCATTGCACTTTAGAAACAAAAAGAAGTTGTAACTTATATATTTGTAACTTATTGTGCAACTTAACTCGCAAAGCAGCACGGCAAATAAAGGTCCTGTGATGTTTGTAACTTGTAAGATGGAAGGATGTTCCTGTTATTTTGGAGAGCAGTGCATGAGCTCATACTTGGTTCCTCAAAAATACCAAAACTCCCTAAACAAGTAATTAGTAATTTGATTGCACTAATGGCATTTGAATATGACATTATGCAACCATATATTCACAAGAGGAACAGACATAACATCAGAAAGTACAACCACTCAGTAGCAGCCGACTCCCAGCAAAAGGGTGAAAGGTCAAATCAGACTATGGACCTGACTCAGCTCAATGGCGATTGTTTGGAGAGGCCTCAACATGCCACGGCTGGAAATAGCTTTTAATAAGTCAGTAGTAAACTACAGTTGAATGTGGGTTTGTGGTTTTGCTGATGTTCTGAGAAGCCACAGGAGCTCTTAATTTGCTCTATGTGTGAAAAATCTGTTTCACCAGGCTGTGGAGAGCATTTTCTCCAAAGATTACATGCAGAACCTAGCTTCAGTTTGGCAACTGTAAAAGCTGCCTGGGCTGAAGCTGGATTTAAAACCAGCTTCTGTCTGTTTACACTACCCAAATAACAACTGGACTACACCTCTCTTCAAGTCCTGAACTGAAAAAACATTCCACCCCAGTGAATAGGACCAGTGAATTTGTATTGTATGGTTTTTTAGAATGCATTTCAGAAATCCTACATTATGAGGAACATCTATTATCATTTTCACTATAAATGAATATTGAGTAGCCTATTTGAGTAAAACTTAATTGAGTAGAAGACAGAACATTATTTGACACACCAAACCACTGTCATTGATTTTACTGTTGCTCTTACAGACTGCCCAGTAGTGACACTTTGGCACAATTATTTTTCCATGCACACTGACTTGCATATAAACCTAGTCTAAATATTTCTTTGGAGACAGACTGCAGAATGCAAATAAAAGCCAACTTTGTGATAAGTCCTTAAGTAATAGTCAACAAGCAACACAAGCTAAGTAGGCTACAGCAGCACCTCATCAAACTCTTGACCTCTCTGTTTGGTTAAAACACCTCAATAAACCACATTTCCTCCACAGGCTAATATTTGAAGTTGATGTTGACAAGACAACACCCAAGTGTTGCATAACTTCAGGCCAACAGAATAACCATAAGGAATGAGAGACAAGCTGGATCCTTCTCCAGAGCTCAGCCGGACCAGCTCCAGTAACATCACCTTAGACGCGTTGTATTAAAGGATTATGGACAATATTCAAAAAGTCCGCAGCGTAATTAACACCTAAATACCAAAACCGCTTTGCCATGGGAAATAACTGTCCACAGGCAAAGAACTGACCTGTTTTTCAAGGGCTGACTCTTCAATTCGTAGTACGTTTTAGGTTCCTCTTGAAAATCCTCTCCAACCTCGAAGTCGGGAACTATTCCCGATTCGGCTTGCATGCTTGCAGATGTTAACTTTTGGAAAGGTTAAACTAAAAAAAATAGACAAACGATATTTGCGCCGCCGTAGTTTGCTCTAACACGCTCAGTACCAGCCGCTGTAAACGCAAGCCGCCTGTCTCCAGACCCACAGCTCTGTAGTTCTCCACAGCAGCAAGGACAGCACGGCTAACGGGCTGCACGCGACAGAGAACTACAACTCCCATGATGCCACTCAACTGTCAATGTCAGCACGCTTTTCATTGGCTACAATACCCGATGGGATTTTGCCCAGCCTTGCTCGCTTTACTTACTTTATACAAGTTTCATTCAGTATCGCTTCCTTTTAGATTAAAGTGATTAATTCGGGTGGAAAATAAGCAGCTAGCGTTGCAAATTACCCTAAGGATGTGTATACAAACAGTGATTCAGTGGTAAAGAAAAACAAAACAAACCCTAACTTTATGGGTTATTATGGGCTATATAAAGATACAGTATCTTCATAGCCTGAGACTGAATTTTAAAGGTAAGAAAAAGAAAAAGAAGAAAAAAAAAGCTGAGGTCTAAAAATGTGAGTAAACTGATTTTAGGTGAGTTTATCCTCCATTACATCCTTGTGCAGTTCCACCAACAACGAATAGACTATTACATCCAACCTCAAGTGACTCAGATAAAAGCTGTTATCAGTTTTGGGAAAGCACAAGAGAAAATAAGTCACAGTAAGACAAGATGCCATGAAGGTCAATAGTTGGACCCTCTGAATAATACAGTAGGATGACCTTGAGTGGAAGAACCGCTACACGATACGCCTGACCAGCTGCTGACCATGTAGGCTACAACCTGTTAACTTTAAACACACACATGAATTTCCATCAGGAGACTGCATCTCTGTGTGCAGGATAAACAAGAAGATTTTGTTCAGTTGTTTACTGGCCTCCTAAATGTGAAAATGAATTGTATTTTTACACGCTGTGACGTTCCTTCTACCTTCTACTGAATGATCCAAAAAACGGTCCTCCATCCAAAACAGCAAAATACAATCCATCACCAAATCATACTTGCACAGCACACATTGCATTGTTAATGATTTCTTAAACAGTTTGAATACATTCCTGTCGTCCCCTCACCATCTCAGCAGTTCAATCTGCAATTTGTGAAGTCATGCAGTTATTGCAACCTAATTATAACGAACCTGGAGACATTTGTTTCGACCCTCATTCCCCTGCTTCCAGTACCAGCAGTTTTAGCTGACTTGCTTGTCGCCTCCTCAGCTCACACTATTCTCTGACTCTGCTCTCTTCAATGGACCCTTAACCGTCACTAGGGGGCAGTATATGGCTAGGAAAACGATCTGTTGTGAGTAGGCTACATGGAAGGCACTTGCTTTGACAGAATGGAAATGCAAGTTCAATATTTGCATTTGCCTCATCCTGCTGAACTGGTTCAATTCTGCATTGTACCATGCAAACATAATGCAAACGCACATTTACTGGAAAGCACAGCCTTAAAAAGTAACCTAATAATTCAGCATAGTCTTTTTTATATATATAACCCTAATTAAAACCAAAAAACGGTATAACAGAATTAGGAAGAGAAACAGAATCAGAATGACTTTATTTGCCAGATCACCAATATTTATACAAGGCTTTGCCTTGGTGACATTGGTGCAGAGATATATGAAAAGCAAATTTAGTTACATAAGAACAGAATGGAACACATGGTACAGGGAAAACAGGGCTTCACATCCAGTGCAAGGGGGCAGTGGAAGACACAATAGACTACATATTACTCTACATATATACACCCAGCATTCTGTCATTGGGCGGTGTACCATGAGATGATTAATCACATGAAAGAAATCCTGAGCATTACAGCACATGGACATAATAACCAAGTGTCATAGTGTGGAAAGTCTTGTGCAGATGTAATGAGAAGTAATGAGTAGTGCAAGATTGTGCAAACATTGCTGGCTAATAATAAAAATGATGAACTAAAAAGTAAGAATAGTAGCATCCGCTCCATCTAGGGAGGTAAAGGGGTGGTGGAGGGTCTTGGTCTTTTATCTTGGTCTTCACACTGGCATCATACAGCTCCTTTATGGAGGGCAGCTGACAGCCAATCATCATCATTCACTCAGGACAGTTTGCCATAGAGCAGTTCCAGTACGATGGAGCCAAAAGTGAAAAAACAAGATCCTGGAATAGAAGCCAAGGGGGTCCAGGTTTTCTGGGACACAACTGATGGGTCACATTGACGGCATCATCCACTGAGCAGTTTGTCCTGTAAACTGCAAGCGGTCAAGGAGAAGGCCTCTGACACACTTGAGCTGGGACAGTGCCAGGCAGACAAAAGGCTTTATTATGTCTGAGGTCAGTGCCACTGGCCTGTAATCATGATGAATTCATAGTCGTAATAGCATATTCCTTGTATGAATGATGCCCTATGCTGTACTTAAATTGACTAGCCTACTGTGAGGAGTTGCAATCTTGCTTCTTGAATATGTTTTTCTTGGGGCACAGTGGTATGTATGCGGGTAGAATAGAATTTCAACATCCCAAATCACATATTCAAAATTCTCTGTGTAACCTAAACTGATGTCATATCCTTGTGTATTGTTAAAGAGGAAACTAGTGTTAAACCAGAAAGTTAGCACAGCTCAATATTAGTATACTATTAAACACAATAACCCTCTTCTAAAGCATTTTTTGTCAATGGAGCAGCTCCAAGTGGAGCTTGATGACATCACACATTAGACTTTTGGACTTTCAGTCAGTTTTACACCACTCTGATGGGCACCAGTGCCCAAAATAAGTGTCTCAGTATTGTTTCTATTATCACATTTGAACATCTTGTCATCAGGAAAAGCTAGAATAGATTTTTGATCCTGTGTCACACTGTTTCCTATTGTCAGTCTACATTGCCCAAAAATTGTCTAGTGCATTGCCGCTCTTATTTCTCCCTTGAAGAGAGATTTGTCCATGTACACAAAAATGTCCAAGGTCATAGGAATAACATTCTTTTTCCATAACAGGCTCAAATGTGTTTTAGAGTGGGTTTAGAGTTTTCACTTTTAATATTACATTTCTGTATCAATTGTTTACACCAGCCTTACTGATAGTACATTTCTATAGAGACGACCACAGAGCAAGGCTGTATGTTTTTTTGTTCATGATTTCAGACCTTTCAGTTTGGGGGTTGAATCTGTTGACTTTTGCATAAATCTTCTGCGATGTGTAGGCCTACTGTGGTTTCATTTGCATAAATGATCTGCCCACAAACATTTGACTATGCTTAAAAGTGATTGCAGTGGTGGGGAAGTGTGCAAATCATTCCTCAGAGAGTAATGAATGACACCAATTGTGACAGGTCTGTCAGTCAGAAAGATGTGATGTGAAGTCTACTTTCAACCAAGCCTCATGTGAGATCGTTTGGTTTTTGAGGCTCACGCTCACCCATTAAAGACTTGGGAACAGTTTATCCAAAGGCTTCACAATCAATTAAGCACAATATTAACATACAGTACATCACCCATGGCAGAATTATCTCACATGCAGTATACATGCAGTACATATTGTGTTTTTAATTGTGCATTGAATCAAATTTAGTGACTGCTTTCTGTGAAATAATTTTTGATAATAGCTTTCTTCTCTAAGAGCTTTAGATTTATCAGTTCACAGTACAGTAACATTTTTAGAACAATTTTATACCACAGAATTCATAAATACAACATTTTGCACAATGTCATAACAATGCAAAGGAGTTAACCACATAAAACTTCAGTACGTTTTTTTTTTTTTTTTAGATTGTGCATTCTATTGTAAAATTACTGTTAACAACACATTCCAGTACTATCTGGTTGGGCAAGAGTCTTACATGCAAGTTATTACAAAACAGCACTGTCTGTACCCCAGTTTCCTAACTGTATCCAAAATACAGCTTGCCATTGACTATAGTGTAATATTCCTAATGAGGCTAATGAGGGAATCCTATTCTTTTGTTTACATGAGCATTTTCCTGTAAGGAGGAGCCTCACTGGACAGATGGTTTTGGGGGCGCTTAATGAGATCCTTATTCATGTCTGATGACAGAAATCCAAGAGCAAGGGGGTGGGGAAGCCTTCCTGTCCCCAGTGTGAAGCATTTACTGTAGACTGGGAGGATACAGTAGCAGGCCAGTTCCTTAGTTCATCAATCATCTTCTTGACAAATAGTTGCAAGAATTATGAAAGAGTATGACATACGATAGCATCAATTTGATTCCAGCTAAACTTTATGCAGTGACAGATTTATTTTTATAAGATTTCAAAAATGATTGAGAATTCAGTTTGTCTAAGCTCCCTCAATCTTTATTGGTAAAGCAGGATACACTTTTGTTTTGGAACTTTAACAAGGGTGCTGTCCTGTTTCTTTGGAAACAGTAAGAGTTAAGAGAGTAATTAATATTTCAGGAGCACCATCACTCCTGATCAGGAATGAATATTACATGTGAAACACACACCAATAATCTGGTTCAACAGTCTTGTGTCTTTTGTATTCTAAATGTCACAGAAGGTAAATAATGTGGAATGTAAAATTAACTAATTAGTGGATTTGGCAGCATAGCAACAGCCACTAGGTAACGAGGCAGATAACTGTTAAAATTTGCTCAAAATATTTGTTCTGCACAACATAAGAGGCCAACTGGAAAACAGCTGATTGATTGAATTTCTCTTTTATAGAGCGGTCTGCACTGACTCACAGTTGATCAAAATGAAATGAATGATTTTTCTTTACTGTATGTGGTTTACACTGACTTCATGTAGCCTATCTCCATGATATTTGGTACACGTGTTCTAGGATATTAGTCTGTAAAGTCACTTTAAAATTGACCAATGGGATCAACCTCAACATCCAGATCATATCAATCAAATATTGGAATTCGGTACCATATTCTTGGTGTCATCACTCATGAGTGAATAAAGTGGTTGCAAGTGGTGCTGATGGCTGTCATACCACACATGATAAATAAAGAATCAAAGATGTTTGAGCTGTTAAAGTTAAAAGGTTTGTTAGGTTGCCATTTCTCTGTTGTTGCCATTTATTTTAGTATTATACATGCCAGATTAGGCTGCATCCTCTGCAACTGCTAATCTTTTACATCTCTAGACCAGGTCCCTGTCTTAGTTTGTACAACAAAAAAGCATTTGCTTTAATCAAATTTAGTCACATTCACTTTAGGTTATGCCCTTAAAAAACAGTAATCCTATAATACACACACATATATATATAGCTTTAGCTCTCCATCATAAGCAAGGGAAGGAAACTGAGGGGAAAAATAACACTGGATTGTGGGCTATATACACATACACATTCAAACTATATATACTATAGCAATATAAGGATGTATAAGCCTATAACATACAGAATACACTATAGGAATAGTATAGTGATACAATAGGAGATAAGGTCTCTAGCCCCTATAGGAATATTCTAGGAATGTTATATGAATATAGTGATGATATAAAAAAAAATACCATAAAGTATGATAAGGCCACTATAAACTCACTATTGATTACAATACAATAGAAACACTATAAATCCCTATTGGATTATTATAGGAAACATATAAAGCTTTATTGCAAACTGTAGGCTGATAGTATTATTTAGCCCTATGCATGTGATGAGACAAATGAAAAAAGATAATGACATTCAAATGCTGACTCTAAGCTGGGCACCAACCAAACATCTTGAATGAAAGTGACGCATATACTGTATGTAACGCATAAATATAATACACGCCTTTTCATTTTCATCCCACTTCATTATTAGCCATTTATTGTAACCGTGCGAGGCAAGCCGGCAGCTGCTGGATGGGCGGGTGGGGTGAGGGGCTTGTTCAGATAATAGCCGGCGGGTGAAGGCGTGGTGAGTGTGGCTGAACACAAGGCAAGTGTGCGCTATAGTAGTACAGGAGAATGAACATGGACAGCGACAGCGGCGCGGCTCCCCTCCCCGGCGAAAACACCCCGCGAGCAGACTGACGAAAGCTGAATGGGTGATCAATATGCAGGGCAAGCTCTGCCTTATCCACACCTAAGTTTGATATAAGCAGCGGTGGAAAGGTAAGACGATTTTTTTTTATGATGGAGCAGATGGAAGGAGACAAAAGTAGGCATACAGGCATGTGAACGGCAGAGGATCAATGAACCACTGACTGTATCTCCCAGCGCCATGGGTTTGGCTCTCACCATGCCGTTGTCATTGACCGGTGTGTTTCCTCAGTAAAACAGGGAGGAGGCTTATTTTATTTGCCACATCTGCCGTTGCCTCACTTACCGTGGGGTTCAGGTTGTAACCACCCATGTTACAGTAGTCTACAGTGGCATATTCATTGTTCTCTGTGGTCAGTGGCAACTGGCCCTGTGATAGTCTTATTATAGGCTACCAGGCGATACAGAGCTGGTTTTAATGGTAAATACAACTGTAAAATGGTATTGCTAGATCTGTGTGCAAGTTGAAGTAGTTTATTATGGGAGAATAAATATATTTTACGGTTTCATAGAAACTACATATAGGTGTATCTACTGTAGCTAAGAGATGTGCTATAGTGAATCTAACAGAGATAAGCAGGCACAGTAATGATTACACAATGATTGATTTTGGAAATGTTTGAATGTATTGAACATGAATCATCAATTTATCATTTCCAAAGAATTCACTTCATACCACTGTGTATCACGCCTACGTTGAAGGCAATAGCCCTCATTGGACAGTTTTTATCTGCCACCATGATGCTTTGTGTGTATAATTTGCATCATATATTTTGAATTGTATGTGGTTCATGAGTGATTTATACTGTGCAGCCCAGCAGCCCCTGTCCACTCGCCAGTGGTGTTTACCAGGATATTATACCTCTTGGTAGTAGTCATTATGATTTTAGTACAGGTCATAGTCACCTGGCAAGTGCTGCAATATTGTAGTTTTTAGGGACCATTTTGATAATTTTATTGTTCTGGCTCGTTCTGGTCCTCAATTTAATGTTAGGTTTGTATTAGAAAAAACAAGGATGAACACTGACAACTCAGTTGGAGGTTGTCATTGCCCTTTTCATATTTTGTCAGTTTCAGGAAAACACGCACTGTGCCTGGATGTTATTTAAAGCACCAGGCATTGTAAACAGGAATTGTTAGTTTGATGGTTGCTTCTCTATGACACTTGTCTCCAACGTGAAACTTTATTGCCCTTCCTAGCTGCTGGACAGGATTTCCTGCTGAGGACAGTCTGTGTCATTTCACACTACGACAGACTATTGTTTCTCTTCTGTCCAACTCTTGGAAAGGATAAAAGGGTCACCGCAGGCGTGTTTTGGGGTTAAAATAGCTCCTTCAATACGTCAAATAGAATCAATCAGATCTTGACATGCAGCCCACAATCCAGTCACAGTGTTATTTTCCCCCTCAGCTTCCTTCCCTTGCTTGTCAACATGAGAGCTAGATAAGTTTGAGATGCTGCCATACCTGTTCGATGCTGCTGAGCAATGTCCTAGCACTCAGCTAGCAACCTTGCTTTTAGGAACCACAGTTTCCCGAGAGACTGTCTCTCCTTAGAAATGTGCTAAAGAGAGAGCAAGGGATCTATTTTTGGAAAGGCAAGTTATATCCCATATTCATACATTTCCCACAGAGGGAATAAATCTGTTGCAATATCTGTGGAAAACCTATAGCAGAGCACAGCAACACTTAAATGAAACAGTCTGGCAGGTGAGAGTTTGAGGTGGAGCTTTATGTTGCTCATGTACACTAATGTCCAATACTGATGGATTGATGAAACCAATTTAACGATATCAGCTTATCACGATTATATGGAGTCAACAAGGGTGAAGACACTGAATACTTATTGATTACAATGCAGCCAATATCAGTAGTATTATGGTTGCGTACTGTCATGAGGTGTTTTTCACGGGGCTTTAGACAGATAGTCACCTAGTCCAGGTCAAGTAAAGTGCTACTACTCCCTTTTCTCCTCCCATTCACATCCCTGTCTCAGCACCTCTCCCTCGGGCTCTGCAGAAAGTCACTGCAGTTCTTGGTAATGAAACTCTGCAGTCCCCTATAGTAGGACTGTCAAAATAGACTGCCAAGAATGGTGTCAACTGGTGGCAAAGCTCTCAGAATTGCAAGTGTTTATGGCCTAGTCGGTGTGTCTTGAAGCCGAACTTGGTGTAGTTTCAAGACACATAAATTCTGAACTGAGATGCTGCAATGAGATGGTTTAGGGCCTTGAAACATCTGACCAATAAAACTGGAGAATATGTAATATTTACCTCTAGTTTTAGTGTGTGGACAACCCAGCAGTTTGACCTTACTGATGCAGCAATTTTATAATGTTTATTACAAAGCTGTCTTTAGTGGGAAATGAACTCACAAACTCTCAATTGATACTATAATCACAATTTCATGCCGCTTATATACTTGATAAGCATCGATCAGCAAAAAAGCATCTGTATCTGGATGTGAATAAAAGCAGAAAACAATTTTCATTCAGTTGAATTAAAGCTTTTCGGTTTGGTTCAGTTTGTAGACAGTACAGTGAAGATAGGAAAGAGTGGAAAGACATGTAATGGCATAACTTGACTTAGATTCAAACTCATGCAACTGCAGTCCACTGAAGGTACCTTGTTGGGTGCCTTTCAATAATAGAAATTCTGATTAAAATAAAAAATAATGTATCAAATAAGAATGATCAAATTAGATTTTCTGGAAGACTTCTAAACAAACTTTGGTTTGCTATTTAGCTGGAAATTTTCACTCTTCTCTTTGCAAACACCAGGCTTGTTTGGTATTTCACAGACACTGAACAGTGTTTTAAGTCACATTTAGCCTCTCAGCACAACTGGAAATGCAAACACTGGCTCTTGTTTTTGATGATATTGCTTTTCTTGATTTCTGAACACAATCAAGGACACTCAAGGATGCTTCAACATTAAAGTATCTCTAACTACAGCAGCTGACGCTCCATCAGTACAAACTATTTAGATACTCTGGAGTGGACATGAAGTGATGGCAACTGTAATTGGTACTATTACTTTTCTAATATCACCAGGAGGACTAGTTTGAATACTGATATTACTATGATTTATACTGCTAGTACTACCATGCTATAGAAGCTGATAAGACCACTATTAGAGCTACTATCACTATGGCTACTACTAGAGTGCTGCTACTTCCTTTATAACCTTCATTAGGTGTCACTTTAGAGCTACTCATACTTCTAGGACAGCCACCACAAAATTTACCACAAACTACCACTGCTCAAATATGTGTCCTTTTCAGGGTGGGGATGAGGATGTTACCTATACTGCATAATGACATCATTCATATGAATCATTCACATCATTCACATGAATCACTTCCTTACGATGCAGCCTGCCGCTGCTATATCAGAGCAGATATTATGAAAAACAAAATTAATATTTCCCCCGTGTTCTGATTTTCGTAATATCCTGCGCCTTGTTGTGTTCATGAGTTTCCCGGATATCACAAATGGTCTGAATGGTTCTGTTCGGGAGATGAAGGTTGATATTTAGCATTTGACCGCTGACAACATTAGTCATGATGACATATCGGATCTGGGAGAATGTCCTGCACCGTACCCTTCACCTTGCCGTATCTGCAGCCAGAGGAACCGGGCCGTCTTACAGGCTCAGTCTCACTAGTTTTACCGTTGTTGTTTTCTTCATATAGGCTTATTATTTTTTAACACACGTACTAACAAGCATCCTGTCCAGCAGAACTACAGCCACATAGTCTCTGTGCCCTGATATCACTTGCATGGTACTAATAAAAATAACCTATTTGAATTTAATCAAATGGAGCTGAAGTCACCGTTGACCCTGCAGGTCTCACTCAGATGTCAAAGGTCAGCTCACATACCAGTCACAGTAACAGGAGGCGATTCACTTGTCCATGCAGTTGTGTCATAACTGTACTGCAAGTCTACTCTATTACACCAAATTTAGGTTGTTTTGCTTTTTCTATCACAGTGTATTGGAAATGGCATCTTTGGATGGCCTGTTTACAGCCACTTAGGTTCACAGGAAGATGTCACTTTGGTTTCTTGGGCTTCTTGTCTTTGTCTCTGTGGGAGAATCCAATGACCAGATACTGTCTTGTTGAGTTCATCTTGTGAAAATACTTCTCCAATTACTCTTAACAATTATTAGCTTGCAAAGGTTTTCTTTGAAAAGTAATATCTGTAAAATAGTTTGTGAATAAGCCCAAGCTAGTTTATCCTGGTTTGTGTGATAGCAGCGGGTGTGTTCAGAAGAACATGTAAGCATAGAGAGCAGACATTGGCTTGTGTGTGAGACCAGCATTCATCAATAATGCATGAAAACGGGAAACTGAGATAAGATAGGTTGCAGTCAGGACATGACATTTAACCAATGTGACGTGTTAAACACTGATAGCCAACGTACATAGAGGACAGTGAAATTCTTCCATTAGCTTACTGTAGAACTTTCAGTCTTAATATGGCTCTTTCTTTTCATTGTTTATGTAAAATTGAACAGTATTTATTTTTCATT
This sequence comes from Centroberyx affinis, assembly GCF_046629955.1. Lineage (NCBI taxonomy): Eukaryota > Metazoa > Chordata > Actinopteri > Beryciformes > Berycidae > Centroberyx > Centroberyx affinis. Next base: position 134,334 of record NW_027279983.1, read on the forward strand.
CTCTATAGTTGACAGGTTCTACTCATCATCAAAAGGCTGTGGACTCTGTAAATATGATTCTATATTGAAATGAATGAGTTTATCCTCATCCTGTATTTTTCAACAGCCACCTTCTCCTGTTATGTCTCATATTAACAAGTCCAGGGGCTAAACAAGGCTGATACATGCATGGTTATTCTTTCTAAACAGTGTTAGCACCATACAAGAAGGCCACATCTGCACCGCCTACAAATCTATACTTGGATATTTCAGTGTAGCACACTATAACAAGCTGTCTATACCAGCCAACCTCAGGCTCCAGACTAGACCCATACCCGCACCCTGCGGCACACTACTCGAAAAGCGCCTGTCCAGTCTCTAGAGAGACAAACACAAAGACTGACATTTCTTTCATCTTTCCCCGCCGCTTCTTTTCCATCAAGGTTTAACGCCTGTCTTAACCCCACGGGCCCAAGGCGGGTCTTTTATTGAGGGTGAATAGGCTGCGTTTGGTTGACTAAGCAGCACTGTCTGTTGTGCTGTGACGATAACCACAAGCTCTGACTCATACAAATATGACATGAGGAGTCAAGTGAAGGCTTAAGTAAATCCCTAGTTGTTAGTAACTATGCCATCATTCGTCATATATGTCAGAGTGTACATTTGTAATTATTGTAAATGCGGCACTTGCGGATTATAGCGGACTTTCATTTAGGGTCACATGTAAATACTAAAATTGAAGTTGGGTTTAATAAAGACTCTCTGCTATGTGTCGCCACTGAGAAACTGCAAGGTTAGATATCTTTGCTGGACTGCTGGTTCCAGTGAGATATAAATAGCAGATCTTGTGCAGATTACAGCACCCAGATGATAAATGGTGTAGATTCTGAAAATCATGCCTCATCCTCCCACTCACTTCATCTATATTGTATAAATACCAGTCGTCCAAGCTGAGTTTGAATCTCATCTGCTGAGTTAATGACCGCTTATAGAAATTTCTCAGTAGTGCATGTTTGTTTGAGAGGCCATTTTCTCCCTATGAATTTCTGCTCCACATAGGAATATAATATTTTCTGCACCATCTAGTGGTCAGCACATTTACCCGCCTCTGGCAGCATGCTCTGCTCATGCCAAACAAACTATAATGGAATGCTTATTACACAGACAAATTGTATGACCCCGTCATAACTGTATCAAACTCAAATCAATATAACAATACTCTTGGTGAATGTCACAAGCAGCCGCACTCAAAATTAATTGGATTTATTGAATGTGCACTTTTCATTTAGATCATGAAAGACGATTTATAGCTGTGGCGATAAAAAAAGAGACGTTATTCAGTGGCTGTAATTGACAAAGTGGTCATTAAAACAATACACATCGAATAATTTATAGGAGTGGGTGTGTCCACCTTTCAGGAAGCAGGACAATTTGTTTAATCATTTTTTTTGTGTGTGTGGGGAAGGAATGGATGGAAAGTACAGTATGTGTATGTGTAGTAAAAGCCTATTTGAGATGTTTGAGGCACTTTCTTGGAGTGCATCTACCTTCCTTTTGTAATCAAATAGTTTTTCACATTGTACAGAGAAGATGGACAGGAAGAGGAGGTAAGAGAAACCTGATATCCAGATCCAAACCCACTTAGCCACAGTACAGTATATAGATGAAATAAAACTCTAAGCTCTAGAAATAAAGACAAGCTCTAAAATTAATGAGCAATTAAAAATCTATATTAGCAGACAATGTAGACATGCTTCAATTATTCAGATGGTGTGACGTTTATATTAGCCACCTACACTACCACAAGTTTGGACACATCTGATTGAATGTACTATGTTTTTCATTATCTTAAAGCCATTTTGATCTAAAGGCTTGTGCTTAAATGCTTGAAATTTGCTTATTAGACAAATATAAATAGTGAAGTTGATGCCTATGTATGAATTTCTTTCCAAAGCCTTTGCCTTTCCATCAAAGCAAAGGGCGGCTACTTTAAATAATCTAAAATATAAGATAGTTTTGATTTGTTTAACACTTTTTTGGTCACTGCATAATTCCATTTGTGTTATTTCATAGTTTTGATGTATTTACTATTATTCTAAAATGTGGAAAATGGTAAAAATAAAGAAAAATTGCATGTGTCCAAACTTTTGACTGGTAGTGTTTGTTTCTTGGCTGACCCATGTTCGCTGAGGCTTAGTAGTAAACCCTAAACTGAAAGGCTGCAGTCAGGAGCCTGACCCAGACTGCACCTCATTAGGTCAGATCTGACGTCACACAAACCTGCCAGGGTGCAAGGCGTCACCGTGCCCGGCTAGCACCCGGCCGGCCGTCCAGTTAGTCAGCAGCCTGGATGGAACAAGTTGCTGGTTACAGTTTCATGGTCCGGATCCAAGACGAGACTGTTGTCAGAGGATGAGGTCTGGCCAGGGATGCATCCACACCTGCACTCTCCCTGGAGAGGTTTACCAGGTACAACAAACTGCTGGGTTCACTCCAGGTGTTACAAGTCGCCATCAGCCTCATTCTGTCAGATAAAGGGGCTGTTGGATCTTCAGGATGTATCTTTCAGTTTGCGAGTGTTTTTTTGTAGTAAAACTGGTTAACCTGAATCTGTCATTTCCAATGGCTATTCGATTTATCAGATCTAGTGTGTTTCCAGTGAGTACTGCTAGGTCAACCTTATTCTATCGCAGGCAGGATTGTTCAAAGGGCATAGTGGTGTTGATGAATATCTTGCGTAAGCATATAGTGATGTTTCCCCTCCTATACTGTAGGTATATGAGACAGAGAATACTGGATTTCATGCATGCAGAGTTTTGCCAGAATCTGATATGGGTTTGTGGTTTACTTCTCTGTCTGGACGGCTGCATGTTGATTGGAAGCTGCTGCATGAATGTTTCACTCTATAGGGAGACAAAGGTGACTTTTTGTGGAACAAAGCAGACATTTGTTTACTCAAACACTGAAGAGGCTCAGGGGCTGAAAGAGTGAAAGTTAAATGTAAAAGACGGAAAATTTAAGAGCCTCAAATCCTTGGTTTGGTTACCATGGCGATAAATCCTTGAGACAATGGTTTTCTTGTCATTAACAACGTCAATGTTTCTATTTCTTCTAAAAGGATCGTTGTATGTACCAGCCAGGCTGTGGCTCAGTATGGATCCTTTTTGATGATAAATAGCTGTGTAGTAAGAAATACACCTTACAGATGTTTGATGTCTTTGTCTCACCTTTCTTTGCATTGACTAGTTATAGTAGCATTACAGAAAAGAATTGGGCTTTATGTATACTGTACTGCCATAGTGGTGAAACTTTACCGGTACACAGGACCTGATGTCACTGTCCCTTATGGTGATGAATAGCAGGTAACTGCCTCTCTTCCTCTCCTTGTAGATGACAGAAGGCAGACTGTGCCAAGTGCAGCTGCTGGATGACAGGAAGCTCGAGCTGCTGGTTCAGGTATGATAGCTCCTGACACAAAAACAATAATGTGACAACAACATTTCTGTGATGTGATGACGAGTATTGCATGTATTCAGTGGGAATTTATTTAGAAATGTACAAAGAGGGATGGTGGGGAGGTATTTTTGGGCATCCTGTGACACATCAATTAGGAAATTCTTTGAACTGTTTTCACTTACATGGGGGTTGGCTTTATCTATTGTTATGGGTTACAGTAAGTTTATGCTAAAATATGTGATACTGAATCTAAATCTTATTCCACAGCCTAAGCTGCTGTCTCGTGAACTCCTCGACTTGGTGTCCTCCCATTTCAACCTCAAAGAGAAGGAATTCTTTGGACTAACGTTTGTTGATGACAAGTATGTAAACTCTTAAGTTTGTGTTTGCAATACTATGTATATTTAGAGATGTGTGTTCACCAAAAGCAGTATTCTGATGCTCCAGTGTGTTTGCTGTTGCAGTGGTCAGTGTAAGTGGTTGCAGATGGACCGCAGAGTTCTTGAACATGACTTTTCGAAGAAGACCGGGCCCATCGCCCTCAACTTCCTGGTCAGGTAAAGCTTCTCCTCATGCTAAGCACATGCCCTCCAGCAGGGAGCAGTCCTGTGTTGGCGTGGAGTCAGGAGTGTGAAACCTTCCAGCTGTTAATCAATCTTCATGGCAATTTTATGATGACACACATCCATCCTGGTCATAATCTTGACAATACATCACATAATGTTTTTTTTTTCTCTGAATTTCTCTGCACATCGACGCTTACTGTCACCAACTAGCAGCTGAAAAACCTTTGACTAAATAGTGTTATTTTTCAAAATTGCATAGTAGGCAAAAGGTAAAACTGAGGGTATCATGACCCTTTAAGTAGCACCTGGTTTTACATTATCTCACACCTTATGTATGTCATATATTTTAACAATAACAGAGTTTCATGTACATTTGCTTTTATCATTTCTAGGTTTTACATAGAAAACATAACACAGCTGAAAGACATCATAACGGTGGAGTTATTCTTCCTGAACGCAAAATCTGCCGTCTACAATGTAAGTGTTTGGGTCTCATTATTCTGCAGTTTGGAACAATGAAGAATTATTCTGCTAATCTTGGTTTTTCAGAAGGACAGCGAGTCCCTGATGATTCACTGTCTCTGGCCCCTTCAAGTAATCTCTCAGCAGCTCAGCCAGACAGTGGCTGCAGGGCAATGTTTTCTCTCTGCTGGCTGGAATGTCAGGCAAACAGTCAAGGAAGCTAGACTTGCATAAGAGTTCATTTTGAAGATATACAATGGTTATTGTGGGTTAGTCATCAAAACAGAGCAGATACTGTCTTTTGATCTAGAAAGCCTTCCCCATAGTGCATTTGACCGCATTCTATTTATGTTTTTTTTTCTGTTGAACCTTTATGTCTCTCAGGGGATTATAGAGGTGGAAAGTGAAAACGTCTTCAAATTAGCAGCAAATGCTTTGCAGGTTAGTGCTTTTAATTGCCTGGCATGAGTACATTAATTGCTGCAACTATAAAAGCATATAAAAGCATCTCATCTAATAACATGTTTTTGTCTCTAGGAGGCTAAGGGAGACTACACAAGGTAAGAGCATATTATCATCTTGGTAAGAGGTATTTAACAGCAACAGGACAAGTTAATAATGAGCTTTTAGCAAAGACATTCAATAGTTCATTTGTTTCTCCAGAGATCCAGACTACAAAAATCAATAGCAGTGTTGTGTGAGGCTTACCACAGAGTGCTGAGAAGCTTGCACCAGTCAACTAATGAATCTCATAGTGCTGATAGAAGCCAAGTATGGCAGACTAGAGGTGACTTTACACTGCAGAGAGCTGCTGTAAACCTAACTGTGTTTAACAGAGCTGCCTTTGGAAGTCATTCTTCCAGGGTTCAGTGGGAAAACCACAGACCTTTGTGCATGTTGCCACCTGGCTTTTTCCAGCTGAAGGAGTAAGGTGGTTTGAGAATATAGCCATCTTTGTTCATTTCAGTAAATTCCTTAACAAGGGACTTTTTAAACTTGGGATGAAGCATCTGTGGCTCCTTTGCACCTGGCCAAGCTCAAGAAGTGATTATTTACATATCGTCGCTGTCCTGTGAAAAGCTTGTACCTCAAGAAAGTCAACTTTTTGGGAACTAAGAAAAACAACGCTTTTAGCAGTTTTTTTGTTGTTGTTGTTTTTAGCAGTTTTTAGCCTGACCACCATGCAATTTTGAGTTTATCCAATGGGTTTTGAAAAGCTTTCATAAGAACCTAGGGTTGTAGAATCCCTTCAACCCATAGAGGAACATGTAATCCTTCAATTTAAGTTGAAAAATGAAAAGCAAAGCAAATTGAAGTTATGAGGTTTTCACATGACAGCAGCAATATATTATCAAAGGTGAACCGCTTGACCTTAAGAGCTCAAGACCTAAATCATTGCATGTTATGTCCCTGGATGGTTAGCTCAAATCAATTTTAAAACCTGTTTTTTTCTGTTTCAGTGATGAAAACACTAGAGCGGACCTAAAGAAGCTTCCAACTCTTCCCACCAAAGTGCTCAAGGAACATCCATCGCTTGCATACTGGTATGTTTATTGGAAATGTTGGATACACTGTCTTGTAAGTCAAGCAAGCATATAGACGTAATCTCTTGGAAAGGTCATACATGCAGCACTATGCACATACCATGCAAAATATGAATTAATAATAATTAATAATGAATTACAGCATTATTCTATAGTGATGATGTACAGCTGTTTTGGAGTGAAAAGGTGTCTTCTTAATGTGACGTTACAGTGAGGATCGAGTGATCGAACACTACAAACAGCTGAAAGGAGTCTCCCGAGGACAGGCCATTGTGCAGTGAGTATTGGAAAAACAATAAGTGTACTCACAGCGGCTTGTTTACCACAATTCATCAGACAAGGGACATTATTTTGCCTCAACTTCATAAATCTTTCTCTCACTATCGCCAGCACCACCTCTCTCTCTCTCTCCCTCTCTCTCTCCCTCTTTCCCTCTATCTCTGGCACTCCTTTTCTCATCATCTGATAGAAATCAATAGCCCCCCTCGGGTTGCTGCTGCCCAGTGAATCATTGTGATTCACTGTAGTGTATAGGCATCTTTAACAGATCACATGCCCATTCCCAGTACCAGCTCTTGTTTCCAAGATAAACCACATGCAGATGCTCTAAAAAAAAAAACAGCTGGTGGGTTTAATAAAAATTGTTTTCATTTTAGGTATTTGACGTTGGTGGAATCGTTGCCTACGTATGGTGTTCATTATTATGAAGTCAAGGTAAGCCTTCTGTATTGATTTATGGGAAATAACAGCTGTTGCACCTGAATTTGAGTCAGCCACCTAACTGCGCTCTTGCTTCACAGGACAAACAAGGGATCCCATGGTGGCTTGGAATCAGCTATAAAGGAATCGGCCAATATGATCTGCAGGACAAACTGAAACCAAGAAAGGTTAATATTTCAGGACCCGAAATGAAATTTCGGCCCCCTCTCTAAAATGGCCACTGCTGCCGTTCTGCTTCACTAGTCGACTGCAGGAGTGTGGACATGACTGAACAGGGCATGGATAAGGATTTCTCTTGTTGCGCACAGCATAGTGATTCACCAGCTCTGATACATGCTTCATCTGTTCCACTCCAACAAGGGTTGGGCCTCCAGCTCAGCTGCTGCAGACGAGGCCAGACTTGACAAATCGGGGCAAATGTCAGTCTACAGCACTCTAATGTTACTGTGATGAACATGATTCTTGGAGAGTACACTTCATGTATGTTGCCAGAAAATCTTTCCATGTAAACCATGGATCGTGGGTAAAAACATCTACCTGAGACAAGAAGTGTGGTTTTGTATGAAGGACTTGAGAATCTTATATGATGTGTGAACCTGCTTTTCTTGTTCCATTGGTTGTTGTTTTAGCTTGTGAGTTGATAGGAGAAACACCCATGTGAGTGATCCTTCAGCTATGTTGTTAAGATTATGACTTACAGCATGTGACTGTGGAGCCGAGTGACACTCTAGAAACAAGTGCAGTGTTGTGATCTGAGAGGTGGAAAGTTGTGAAACAGTTCAGATAAAGACAATTTACTGCCATCGTCTTCCTGGTCAAAACTGCACAGCTTTATCCATCTGTAATTGCATTGCATCCATCTTACATTGCAATGTTCCGAAATTGTGTAAGAGACTCGTGGTGAACAGCAGCTTGTTGTGGAGAGGAGTAGAGGGAGTGAGTTGGTGATGTCAAAGGAAGAGGGGCCGGATCTGGGCGTTATCCTGCGTGCTCTGAGAATACCTGAGGAGACAAGTTAGGAGCTGACAGGAGGCAGCGCAAAGTATGTGTTTGTGTTCAGAGCAACTATCCAGGAAGGATTAAAAACAGCAACTTAAGAAACAAGACTTGTGAACTTCTACTGGTAAGGCTGGATGTTGCGGCTCTCATTGTTCTGTTCTACCTTGAAAGTAATATTGCAAGAAGACTTTGTTTTGGTTCTATAGAATTTCAAAAATAACAACATTGTTTACTAATTTCTATGTCGGGTTAAAGGGGTTAAAATGTTGAATTTTAAACCATAATCATCATCGATTCGATTTTTATAATAAAACTGTGCGGATGTTAGCCCGACCACACTCAATACTTGATACTGAATGTTCAGCATTGTGATACAAAACAATACATGAGCAAAATACATGAGCATTGTAATACGAAAAATTCCCTAATGCGTCCACATGCAATATCATAAAAGCGTAAAACCATTATTTTCTCTGTGCTGTCTGTACAACCACAAATGTGCTGCTCATGGGTTCGTCTCGCGTCTCACTCTGACCATTTCCAGACATACAGTGAGTCACTGACCAAAATAGATTCTTCATATCTGGCTGCAGCACCTGGAGATATAGGGAGGGATGTGATGAGCCATGGAGAAGGCTGTATATTGCGATGAGTCTTTGTGTAATGTCCCCTTGTGGCATTATTCTCTCCTCTAACACCTGCATTATTGCAGACTTGGCATGACAGGCGGCCCAGACTGTAATGACAGTTCACGTTACAGTCTGGATTTTGTAATGACTGTGGTTTAGGTATGCCGGCCAAAAACACCTGCGCTGTTGATTTTTTTTTTTATCATAGTTTATTTGATGTCAGTCATGATACTCATGATGCAGAATCACAGATTATTGTAGAAATTATACAAGAATATTCAAAAGTATTCATGGGAATATTCACAGAAAGATTTTGACTTTGTAGCCAGAATTACTGGAACTGCACCAGCTCACTGGCACCATTTCAATATTTCACTTTCATTCCACCTTTCTATATTTCAGGTTATGGAATACAGAGCCCAATTTCCATTTGTCTAATCAGTTATTGTTATTTCTCTATTTTTGCTCTCAGCTATACCAGTGGAAGCAGCTGGAAAACCTGTACTTTCGGGAGAAAAAATTTGCCGTAGAGGTTAACGATCCTCACAGGTGAGCAGAGCGATTCTTCATTTGAGGCACATTTTATAATCCTGAATTTGGCTGTTTGTACAAACTGATAATTTTGTTGTTTTCATTCGCTTCATTTAGCATTCATCTAAAATAATGATTCAGATCTCGGTACCTTTAATTTGAATAGTGTTTAAAATTGTAACTCAACCTACGAAACAACTTGTTTTCCGGTACGTTCCTGGCAACAGGAGGGCAGTGACCAAGCGCACATTTGGGCAGACAGGCCTTCTCATCCACACATGGTATGCCAGCCATTCTCTGATCAAAACCATTTGGGTCATGGCTATTAGTCAGCATCAGTTCTACTTGGACAGAAAGCAAAGCAAAGTAAGTATCACAATGATATTACCTGTTGCTTCTCAAACTAACTGCATTGTACCTACTAATTTTAGTTCCCATTATGTGTTTCTTCATCCCTTTAGGCAAAATTAGGCACAGCGAGAAGTTTGGAAGAAATCGCCATGGATCTCACAGAGCAGGGAGGGTCGAAAATAACCAGACTGGGAGACACTGGGTTGAAGAACAACCTCATAACGGCCAGCAACGGGAGCCTGGTATCTACAGGTCAGTCAGCATTATTTCAGTTCATGTAGTAAGTGTCATTATATCAGATAATGCTTATTTAATTCAAGTGTCATGTCCTCACAAGCTCCTCTCACTAAGTTCTGAAGTATAAACACTGAGCTGTTTATGAATTTAAAAAAAGGCAGCAACCTGAAGAGTGGGTTCACCATCTCCTCTGGTGACGTGATATGATAATCCAACACCAACATGCTTGAATAGATATGTATTGTACACTATGTTGGAAACCATGCATCAATGGACAAAATAGTGAGAATATCCTTTTCACAGGTTCTGCAGATTCTGAAGTGAGTGAAGAGCAGAAGAAAGAGAAGATCTCTGAGCTGAGGAAGAAAGAACAGGAGATCCAGGATATTTTGTCCAAGAAGACAAAAGAGCTGAAGAAGATTTGCCTGAGAGAGGCGGTAAGAAATCACTTTTTGTTGCACTCGGTCTGGACTGGGATATATTATTATAACATGAAGCTTTTTCAGCCAGATTCATTCAGCTGAACCCCTTCTGTTAAACTGTGTTGCTGTGTGGCCATCAGAACATTGGTTTCTCCGGTTATTTTCAGTTCAGTTAAACGTCTGAGGGTTTCATTTTGTGTTTTCAGGAGCTTACGGGGAAGCTGCCAAAAGAGTATCCCCTCTCTGCAGGTGAAAGACCCCCGCATGTCAGGCGACGAGTTGGCACCGCTTTCAAGTTAGATGACCTTTTCCCCTACAATGAGGTCTGTATTTAACTGGTGCAGTTTAATGGAATGCAGCAGCAGTTCATGTCTTGTCTTCTTCTGTTTTGAACTTGATCTGTCTGTACCATGTATTTTCCAGTATGAGAATGTATTACCCTTTTACACTGAGTACACTGAGCTTTTAATTTGCAGTATAAAATAGACATCAGTTGCATCAGCGGCTTTACAGTATTCCAAATATTTGGGAAATATATTAGTAAGGTCTAGTTGACATAAAGCCCTACTTCACCAAATTTTGCAACTAATTTCAAATAAATAATGAAATCAGTTAACAGGTATTATCTGGTTTAATACTGTGTAGGTATGTACTTGTTCTTTAATATAATCTCTGGGGATGTGCTGCTTGTGCTGCTGTGCAGGACCCCTACCTAAGGAACCTGGAGAGCAGGTTTGCCCTGCAGCAGAAGATTGTGGAGGCAGCCAAGAAGCTCGCAAATGAGGCAGAGCTATGTAAAACGGTCAAGAAGAAGAGGCGAAGGAACTGTTTGGACGCCATGCACAGACTGCAGCAGATAGAGGACGAAATGAACCAGTACAGGATCAAGAAGGGAAAAAAGCCTACTCAGCGAGCCTCGGTGATCATTGCAGGTACGATGCAAGTTGGCAGTCACAATATTGATAAGACCTGTGTCACTGGATGAACAGACTAGGTATATTCACAGTGAAGATGCAGTTATTTGGAATTTCACCTCTTTCTCCAGATGAACTTGTCCGCTCAGACTGCAGCTCCCTGTCTAGTCTTCCGCTGGACGATGGTGAGTCACACAACACTCACTCTGGTGGGCTGAAATATGATCTGACTCGCTATTATTTATTCTATGTGCAAGAAAATGAATGTCACCTTTTGTTATGACTATCTATAAAGTCAGTATCAGTATTCTTAGTCAGTGTTCTTCTGTGTCCAGACGACTCGGACGGTGTCAGTCAGAGGCCGCGGTCCCGGTCGGTCCAAGGCTCGCCTCAGCTCAGTCCGCTACGTTCCCTGGGGACAGAGTATGATGTGGACAGACAGGGATCACCAAGGGAAAATCACCATCACAAGAACCTCAGCAGGTGGGAAAACACATCACCCGCCCTGTTCTACTGAGTAATTGCCATAAGGCGTAGTTTGAAGCCTAACTTGTTTCACAGCTTTTTTTTTATTATTGAAAAGCAATGATGTTATATTTTGGCAGTGCCCACAATGTTTGCAGCTTCGTGTTTGCAGCCTCATTCCTGTCCTCACCTGTCACACTTTTTTTTCACACCTCTCCCTTTTACCACACCCTTTCAGATTAGCTTTTGAAGGCCAGGAGCCTTCCCACTACTACCAGAACCCAAGAGAGGTCTCCTCCACCCACAGTAGCCCCTATAAAACCCTTCCCAGACCTCCCAGAGATCCACGCAGCATGCCTCCCACCCCGGTTATGACCCGCAATGCCTACAGCAGCAGCCAGCTCAGGTGTGATCACTGCTCCCCAGCATCGCTAACCCAGTGTCTTCCCTTCTCACCTACAGTAATCCTCACTCCAACCAATCCCTGCTTCTCCCCAACCCCCACCCTCAACCTCCCCAACCCCCACCCTCAACCTAACCTAACCTAACGATATGCGGTTTACGATTCAATACAACCACAATACGATGCAAAATAAAAGTTCAATGACAATAAAGTCTGACCGTGCAGAATTATTGCACAGTCAGAGTTTATTTCTGAGCCACAAATCTCTCTAGCAATGCTAGAATGTAAACAGCAATTTAAAAATGTATTACAAAGTGCAGATCATTTAATTTCAATGGAGAGCTTGTATTGTAAATTATGATGGGAAAACCGTCTCATTTGTGCTCACTACAGCAGGGTAAAATGTAGATAATATTGCAATTAAGTTTTCTGCCCCACAATACGTATTGTTACGTTTTTGTATTGCGATATATTGAATTTCAATATATCGTCCCACCCCTACTGACAATTATTTTAACTAATCATGTCAGAACTATTCCATAATATCTTTAATTCTTCTGATAGAGAGTCTAACATGACAAGTCGTCTCCCCTTCCCAGGTCAGAGGGGTCCTCTCACTGCTTCAGGCATCGCAGTGGCAGTCTGGAGTCTCAGCCTCAGCTAAGAAAAGACACAGACTCAGAGAAGCCGGTGTTTATCTTGTCACCAGCCCACCGCAGCAACAGCACAGAGGCCCTGGAGGATTGCTCCTCCTACACCAGTCAGTCCAGTCTGGACTACTGCGGCGCGGCCAACTCCCACTACAGTACACTGGACTCCCGAACGGCAAACATGCATCGTCTCCACAGGAGGGTGGAAGTGTATGGGAATACCGGGAGCATGCCCAACTTGGTCCAGCACCATTCTGGCTGTAGTTATGTATGCGAGACCCCAGCACACTATGCACCCAGTGCCTACTACGTAGCCGGCTACCCCTGTCCGGACATGGAGCCTTACGCTAACGGTGCCTATGTGTATGAGAACGAGGTCGAGGGCCACTACAACGTCAACCCCTCCTACCAAATGAATGGGTATCACGGACATGACAGATACAGGACCTACAGCAGCGACCGGACAGACGCTCTTTCCCAGAACCCCTACGCCACAATGAGGCCGCCGCGGAGCAGGCAGGGGCCCAGGAATGAGCTGCTGGCCAAGAGCATGCAGAAGGCCTTGGTGGCGGAGCATCTGAGGGGCTGGTACCACCGCTCTGGGGGGCAGAGGGAGGGAGGGAGAGGGGTGCTGGCTGGCTACGACTACGACAGCGGCTCGCAGCTCAGCCTGGGCTACCAGACCATGCCCGCTCCCTTCAGCCACTCCAGTCGTACCACCTCCTACTCCTCAGGTAAGACACTGTCCTTGAGCACAATTCGAGTTTATTTGTATAGCCTTTAAATGCAGTTGCAGTCTCAAAGGGCTTCACAATGCCCACGTTATGAAACAGTAAATGAAACCGACACCCCCTCAACTTTAATCCCTCAATGAGAACAAGGAAAAACTCCCACAAAAACCTCAAGAAAAAAATGGAGGGAACCTTGGGAGGGCTTTTCAGGCTCAATATTTCATTGTGCAATTTTATTTTGTCTCTTTAGAATTTTTCAACAAAGCAATATTTCATAAAAATCTGCACTGCAAAAACTGACAAACTTGTTAAGTCATTTTATCTTGTATCCAGACTTATAAACCTTATTTTAGGATTTTTTAAATTGCATTCATCTTACTGCACTGGCAGATTTTCAACAAATTTGATAATATAACTTGTTTCAGGACATTTACTTGGTAAAAGTGAAATTTTCTTGGAGGGAGCTTCTTTGTTTTATGATGATTTCTTGAAAGAAGTGATATTGGCATGTATAGAGTGAAATTTATTGAATCCAGCAAGAATATCTGCCAGTGCAGTGAGATAATTTGACTAAAAATGTTCGCTGCCGATGTTCGATGCAGCTACATTATTTTCTCTGCACATTTTATTTATTAATTGAATTGCTCAATTATGTTATTCCCCAACCACTGATTAGGTGTGGTGGGTCACCCTGCCTGAAGGAGCTGCTAAACCACTGAAGAGAATTTAATTAATATGGATTTCAGTGGAAAGTTTTAGTGGCACATGATGGTCTAAATGCTGTTTCAGAGGCTTTTCCACCCCGACAAGAATCAAATTCTAGGGGAAAAACAGAATACTTGTAATTTTTTGGCATGGAAATGGTAGAATTTGAAGGTAGTTTTGATCAGAAGAGGAACGCTGCATGGGCTTCAGACATGTTCACTGGAGGTGCTCATTGGACTTGTGGGGAGTCCATATGTAAAGGAAAAAAAGAGAAGAAAAAACCCAAGGCACTCTCCTCTGTATAAAGTTAAAAAGCCTTGCTTCTCCCATCAGCCTCCAATTGCCTTGTCTGCCTGTCTAAACTACAGGCTCTCACTGAATGCCTGCCTATACTTTAGACAGGCAGACAAGGCAATTGGAGGCTGATGGGAGAAGCAGTCAGTCTCTGTCTAATTATCGACACCTGTGTTTGTAGCCTCCTGTATGTTTCATTGTTCTCTGCACACAGGTTTATAAAGGCTTTTTAACTTTATACAGAGGAAAGTGCCTTGGATTTTTCTTCTCTTTTCTTCTTCTTCTCTCGTTTCCTTTACAGAATTTAAAGGCAGTTGAATAATATACAAAATATTGGCTATTGACGACTTCAGTCTAAAAATATTGGTATCACTATCGGCCTTCAAAAACCCATATCAGTCAAACTCTAGTGCAAATTTATAATTATGTGATGAAAATGTAAATTCTGCATGTAAAGTTGTGCAAATATCAGTATTGTAATAACATATTGCCATAATAATGCCGTTCTGTGAAGTGTAATTGTTTGTTTTGCAGTAGTGAACTAAAGGGTTGACGTTAAGGTGGACTAAAGAGTGTTTCCAATAACAACACTTACAGAATTACTACTGAGTTACACTCTGATATTAGCTGAATGTTTTTTGCTTTTTCCTTGTTTGCAGTGTCCTCAGTGGCGAGCACGGGGAACTGGCGCAACCAGCTGGCGGTGGGCCTCTCGGAGTACGAAACGCCCGACACACCTCAGCACTCTCCCCACGGAGCTCCTGGTGCTCCGTACAGCCGCAGTCCCACACACAACAGGTGAGGACTTTGTCATTGGCCGGAGTTCAGAAAACCTCCAAAATGAAGCTGTGGACGCAGTGGGGAGTGAGTGAGAGTTTAGAACGATCACAGATGATCAGGGAGTCAAATAGCTCGCTGAATTTAATGATTAGTGGGATTTCAGATAGAATGCTGGTTGCTGTCTTACAGATATAGTTAGATACTAATGTTTTCTCCCTCCCTTGCTCAATGGCAGGTACACAGGAATGCTATCCCTATTCCTTTTCATGCATGCCTGTGGCAGCAGTAATACGACTTGTTTGTGTCCTACTCTTCCTCTGAATGGTTTCTGCTAGAAAGGGATTTATCCTCATGTCAGCATGTTTTATTTTACTCTTGTGTGACCTGAAACTAATGCTTAACTCCTAATAAATGGTGATGTGAGGATCTCCTTCCTTCCTTCCTTCCTTTCTTCCTTCCTTCCCTCCCTCCTAACTTGCTGTTAATGTGTGCAGATTTTCTCCAGAAAGCAAAGTGTCGAGGTCTGACACAATGCCTAACAAATCAGAGTCAGTTGAGGTGGTTGATGCTGTGGCCACTAGTACAGATGAACCATCAGACAACCATGCTAGCACTTAAGGGTGAGATGAAACACAGCGGGCTGCTTTATGTCGTACTGCCAATCATCTTTATTTTGAGATCCCATCTTTATTAGTGTGTCACCTCTGTAGCATTCATCGTTTAATCAGAGCTACCTTATGTTGTTTTTTTTTAAAATCCACAGTTTCATATTGTGATCTGCTGGTTTCATATTGCTTGAAAGGAAATAGTTTTCCAGGCGTGTCTGTTTTTTTTTTGTGTTTGCTCAAAATCACCTTGATGATCTGTTTAGCATCTGAATACCTCAAGACAAGGACATATTTGAGTGCATCTGTCACATGATTAGCAAGTAGAAAAAAGCAAGTTCCCATTTATCATTTGAAGCCCAAGTCACATGCTATGCTTCACAATGTGTGTGTTCATTTGTGTATCGCATTTCCATATTCATGCTGAAATCAAAAGCTGCTCCAGCATAAGATTCAATCATGTGTTGCCTTGCTCTTATACAGTTGAACTACCTCTGACTGAAATATTCTTGTGTCATTACCTGAACAGATTCCACCTGGATGGAAGCTACATGAGCATCCGCTGAAGAGGACCAAACCAAACATTGGCAGAAATACCGTCATAGCCAGTTAGCACATGAAGGGGATGGTGAAGTTGAAACAGAGGCCGTTGTACACTAATTTCTTGCTGCCATAACGTCTCAGAAGACGCTCTGCCTGTTAAGTCGGGGCAGGGTCTAGATGTATGCAGACCTCATGTTGAAGTAACCTCTGAACACAACAATGACACTCTTGAATGACTTTCCCATGTGCCTTGGATTGGATGGATTGTACAGGCAGATGAGAATGCGGAAAAAGTCACAAAATATAAAGTGTTGCACAGCCGTTCTGGATTCAGACCCTATTGTGTATTAAGAAGGAAAAAGAAGCAACACTCCACACATTTGTACTGTAGTTGGTGAATCCAGCTTACTGTATTTTAAGAACTAGCTATTGCCTTATACAAAACGTTAGGTGATAGGATAAAAATGATTTTCACTACCCCCATCTCAGTAAAGTATGATAAAAAAAAAAAAAACGTTTTGAACATAACATCCAAAGTTGAATACAAAGGTTGAAAATGTTCACAAATGTGACATGAAAAAAATGAATCGATCATTCATTGCAGCAGACTGTGTATTCGACGAATTTAGATTTCTTCCTTTCTCTAACCTTTGAATCAGATTGTATGTATTTGTCAATATTGTTTATAGAACCATTTGTCTTTGTTAGTGCCGTAATGTGTTTTAAAACGCATGTTGAGAATATCAATTTTTGATAAGAACTTCAGCCTTTTTATATTAATGTAAGACCACCACTGCCCTGAAACCATATTCATTTTGTCATTTGTTTTCTCACATATTTGTACAGTCAGTGTGTAGTTATATGTTGTTAGGCGTTGTCATAAAATATTTTCCATTCGGAACAAGGACATGAATAAATACTTGTGTGACACACACACATGTTGTGTAATTCATTTAGGGGTCTTGTGTCGTTGGTAATCAACAAGTTCAAATTTAGTTTTAGTACACTTGAATATAAACAGTTTTTATAAACACGTTTTCTTTTACAGTATACTCAAACTCAAAATGTACTTTCAGTGTGCCAAGTGAAAAATATTTACAAGAACTATGTATCAGACTGTTTTGCATTATGATCAACAAAATGTCATACGGAAAAAAAAATACTCCTTTCCCGTTCCCCACAAGGCTGTTTGTTGTTGTGCAGCACTTCAGAGACTAGAATCTTGTAGGGAACTCTGGGAGATTGGGTGGAGCTCTGTGTGAAGTGCAGGCTTCACCCCTTCCCAGCCAGGCCTGTAAAAGCAGTGCACCTGATGCTGTCAATCCCACACTTTTCCTTTGCCCAAAGCAACTGTCATCCAGAAAGATCATGATGGCCGGGCCAGCTGAGAGAAGTGGCTGAAAAAAGAATGTTAGCATGTCTTGCCCCTGCTTGTGCCTTAAATATCTTCCATGCTGTTCTGAGGGTTTAATTTTAGACCATACATGAGGCAGGAGCTAGCCACTTACTAGCTGAGAGTCAAAGTCAGAAGCTGTCCACTCAGCCACAGAAATATTGTTTCCTTTTGATAGCAATAGAAGCAAGAAACTACACAGTGCAAATATGTCAAACGGTAGAGACACAGAGGACATCAATGAAGAAGACATTGATGAAGATGAACTGCTTGCTATGCTTTCGCCTGAGGAGCTTATGGAGCTCCAGAGCGAGATGGATGTTATTATTGCCCCAGATGAGAGAGTACCCGTGGGACAGAGACAAAAGGACCAGACAGAGAAGCCTCCTACTGGGACTTTCGACCACCGGTCCCTGGTCGATTACCTCTACTGGGAGAAAGAGTCCAAACGTATGCTTGAGGAGGAGAGGGTGCCTGCTACTCTGCTGCCCAGTGAGGTAAGAAGACACTCAAACCTCTATGTCCAGATCAATCTAGAATATTGAATAGATACTTTTAAAATTCTAAAATTTGTAATTATGAAATGTCACACCGAAAAGGTGTTGTCTTCGATCAACAGCCTTCCATTTTAAAATGTTTGTAATAGCAGAACGTTAACCTTGATGTTATTCTGATTTGTCTTCATCAGAAAACTTTGCGAGATGAAGCTGAAAAGAAAGAAAAAGAAGAAAATGCTGAAGATGTTGAATATGTGTATGAAGTGATAGAAGAAGTCATTGAGGAGGAAGCTGTGGATGGTGTTGAAGGAGAGGAAATTATAGAGGAGATAATTGAGGAAATAATTGAAGAGGTTGAGGAGGAGGAGGAAGAGGAGAAAGGGAAGGGAGTAGATGTGGAAGATAAGAAAGAGGTAAAACTACCTGTGAACATAGATAAACATGAAAATCTAGAAGAAAATCTAGATCCTTCAAATAACAACACAGAAGAAGTACCAAGTAACACCAACAACAGTCAGCCCACTTCAGATGTAAAGGAGATGAAAGAGATTGAGAGCTTAGCCCCAGAACACAACACATCACACATTCAAGAGAAAGAGGAAGTTAAGACTACAGACTCTTCCCTTCTCAGCGGATCAAACCCTGCTCCCGAGGAGCCTAAGGTAGATGAAACCATTGAAAAGCTCCCAGAAAAAGAAGAGAGGAAAATAAACAAATTGAAAATACCAAAGTTGGCACTCGGTGGCCTTAAAATGACATCGAGACCCTCGGGAAATGAGACAAACCTGGATTCGACGCTTGACAAGATCCGCAAAAATCACCCCTCTATCACCGAGGTGAACCTCAACAACATAGAAAACATTCCCAAAGAGATGCTCTTGGACTATGTCAATGCCTTGAAGAAGAACAAGCATGTGAAAACCTTCAGCATAGCCAACACTGGTGTAGATGAAAACATAGCTTTCAACCTGGCCAACATGCTACGAGAGAATCGCAGCATTACTACTCTGAACATTGAGTCCAACTTCGTAACAGGGAAGGGCATTGTTGCCATCATACGCTGCCTCCAATTCAACGAGACTCTCACGGAGCTGCGCTTCCATAACCAGAGGCACATGCTGGGTCACCATGCAGAGATGGAGATCTCACGCCTGCTCAAGGCCAACAACACCCTCTTGAAGATGGGCTACCACTTTGAGCAGCCAGGGCCCAGGATGGTGGTGACCAACCTCCTGACCAGGAACCTCGACCGCCAGAGACAACTGCGGAAGGAGGAGCAGAAGCAGCAGCAACTGAAGGAGCAGAAGGAGGTGATGCAGATGTATGAGAACAGTCTAAACCTGCCTCCTGGTTTGCTGGAGATGCTGGGGTACATACCCCCCTTAGAACTCTTGCAGAAGCACGGTCTCGTCCCGCCGTCCGCAGACCTGAGCACTCTACCTCAAGAACACCAGCAGACAGAAACCCCGCAGCCTCAGAAGCAGCTCAAACACACTTTGAACAATAGCATTCCAAAGCCGGCAAGCGCCGAACCGGCAAACTCATTAAAGGACGTCCAGCTGAAGAGGACTCCCAAGAAACGGGACCCTTTCCTGGATCTGGACCCGAGGGAAGACAGGAGACCAGAGCGGGCCAGTTTCCAGCTGAGGAAGACTCCCAGAGTGAAGGACACAGGCAGTACAGAGATGGGAGATGAGAGAGCCAACCTGAAGGATATGATTAAGACTTTGAAGCCTGTCCCTCGCAGACGAGAGCCAGCAAAGGTTGACCTCACACCCCGCGATCATCTCCTGAACGAGATCAAACAGAGCAACGTGGCCTATCTCAAATCTGTAAGTATTTTAGAATCTCAACAGTCAAAATGTTACTGTTGACCATGTTAACAGCTTTGAAAACTGAACAACTCAAGACCTTTTAATTGCCTTACGGCCTATGACGTGTTTCTAGGCTTTCTTAAATTATTTTATATGATGTATACTTGAATCCAAGCCATCTGATTTATTCTTTGCCTTTGTTACTGCTTGTAGGTGCCGCTCCCTAAAGTACTGGAATCAAGTGAAACCAGTCTCTTCTGAGAAAGTCTACAACTCCAGCTGTGTTTTTTCATCATAATTTCCTCATCAGACTTGTATATTTTCCTGCTTGTCAGTATTTCTTTCTGACCAGGCAATTTGTGTGGTTTGAAATATTTGGAAATTGGCACTCCGATACTACTGTAATTAATTGCACAAAATATGAGTGAATTAGTTTGTCATTAAGTATTGACTGATTCTTGTTGTAATATTATCTTACTAACTGCTGTTTTCTTTGGTAAGTAACAATAGTAAAGGCTAACAAGTGTTCACTGCTAAAACACCATGTATACATTTTTAATTAAAAATCATTACCCTACCTGTAGTTCATCATTTAATATATCTAAAATATAGAGGATGTTTGGTAGAACTTTTGTCATTTTTTCCACAAACAACATAAAATAACTATTATCCTCCAAAAAGTATCAAAATTTGTTTCAATTTTGTGCTAGCAATTGTTTTGTAAGAGTAGGATCACTCTTTTTTAATTGGTGGATGTCTCATTTTAGGGCAGGACTGTTCCATATGTTTGCATTTTGCTATAAAAGTCTTCCACTCTTTGCCTGGGAATTCTTCTTGTTAAAATGGTATAGGCCTCTATAGTGCTGCTGTCAGTTTCAAACTAGAAAATGCATCCCCACAAAATCATCCTGGCAAGTCTCAGTCACTTTGCCATTTTTCTAACTGATTCTCAGTGGAGCTGTGCAGATATGGAGTGAGAAACTTACTCTCTTGTTTTTGGCAAAAGGAGACATTTTCATATGTTCAGTAATATAAACTAAGCTTTGTTTGGGCATTGGCATCACATAGAATCCTGAAAAATTAAAATGTCAGATAATTAAAATTCTGGATGGATTTTACATGAATAGCCTACGTGATTCACAGAATAATATAAGCTAAGCAAGTCAGACCAGCTCATAAATTTTGGGATAAAAGAATACAGTACATCTGTGTTCACACTGACACTTGATTGGAACAAGACTTTGCTTCATAAACCAGGTTAACTTTATTATCATAGTGGACAGCAGTGTTTCGCTTCCAGTTCTGTGGTTTCATCATCACTACTCAAAAATGAAAAAACAAGTCACATAAAAACATAGATAATATGGCATCCATATAGATTCTATATTATATATTCTTTCTGAACCGCCATTTGTGAAATTAGCATGCACAAATTGCAGTTAATGTGCATGTGCCAGAAGCAAGAGGAAACAACTGCACTTACTATCAGGAATAGCAATACAAAATGTACACTGATAACATTACAGATTACCTTTTGCTTTTTTAGAAGGGAATGGACGATTAGATGCCAATAGAAAATAATAAAATATCATGGGGAAATTATAGTTCAGTATTTACTAGTGAAAGGGGTTAGAAAAATGTATTCATCAAATTCTGTTGATGAATAAATTTGTCTTAGTGCCAAATTATGTGCTGTGAAAACTGCAGCCATTTATAGTTTCTGCATGCTCCATTATGAAAATAAGACACATCAAAAAATAAAAATAAAAAACAAAACAAAAACAAGACTTGTACACACCATGACATAATATTCAAACAATAAAGCTGCACTTGCCATTCATTTTTCAATATTGCATAGCTGTGATCAGAGGGTATTTACTCAGGCCAACCTGCATGGTCAGGAACCATCTGCATAAACCTTAAGAAGAACAGGAGTACCCAGAATCTAGGACTATCACTCAGGCCACATATTGACTCTAGAGGCAAACTGGTCTCAGATCAGAAGGGACAAGATGGGAGTTATTGCTGTTTCATAAGCAATTAATGGTTTAATTAAGAATCTGGCTCTACTTGGTGAGAAGGAAATAATATGTGTTTGTTTTGAGGTAGCAAACTGAACAGATCTGATTTTTTATTTTTAGTACAAACACATTCGTAATCTTTTCAAGCTGCGGTACACTTATATCTAATTGCGTCATGGTGCAATAAATGTTGCATTCTGACATGCAGCTTTATTTTGCTGAAATAAACAGTTTCTGGAAGTCATCATATAGAACAAAGTACACTGTCAGCAATTGAGAGAAATGCAGCTCAACAATGGAAATGTGTATTGGGTTTGGTTTAGCAACATTTTTTGGACATAGAGTACACAGGAATGCTCAAACCTTTGGTAACTGTGCCCAGTGCCTCGCAACATCCAATCCACACAGTGACTGTGCAAATCTTGTTATAATCTTGTTGTTGTAAACCACTCTAACACTTTAGATAGGGTGAAGTAACACAAATGTACAAGAAAATAAAGTAAAACAAAAAAGTGAAATCGGGTCTGGGTGATAAGTACGGGAATGAAAACATCAATAACTTTATAGGAGTGATAAGAACTTGACACTTGGGATGGTGCTACAGAAATATCAATCCATACTGTATGAGGCTGACATCCCCTGGCACACACTCGGACCCTTACTCCTTAAGTTTGCTCTCAATGAAATCCTGAATCTTGTTCATTTTCTCCTCCTGTTGGTCCAGGAGGTCCAGTATGATGCCCATGGGGGACCTCTTCAGCCCCACACCCTCGATCTTGTTCTCCAGTCTGTTCTTCATGTTGCGCAGTCTCAGAGAGGCATGGACCAGGATCACTACAGGAACAATAACACAAGGTTGTTTATTGTTAGATTTAAACAAAAAGAAGTGAAAAAAACATCATAAATTTGAGTGTCTGCCACTTAAGTAATTATTATCTAGGCAAAATACAGCATCCTAGAAAATGTGAAAATAAAATGTTCCACTGCATCTCAGATGTTAAAGCGGGGGTTAAGGGGAGGCGTATCTCTGATTCCCCCGTCAGACAGATACTGAATGCATGACATCAGCCAGTAAATGTAGTTCTGTCCAAATCAACAATCCATAGCAACCCGTCAACACAGGCAGCAGTGGGCAGGCCTCCTGGGAACGGCTCCGACTGCCTCGACTGCCTTGCCTTTCCAAACACAATGTTACAGCTGTTGCATTTGCTCTAAGAATCAAACCCATCAATTATCTAAACCACTTTGCTGAGCACAATGCACGGCCTGCCTCTAAATGTATTCAGAGAGTCGTTTCAATTCTAAATGTCTGTAGCTTGCCCTGTAGTGCCTCTTTTTTTTTTAAAAGAGGGAAACCTTTGAAATTCTTTGTCATAAACGTATTTGGCAAGTCAGTAACACATGGTCTTCAATCCATAAAGTGAGTCAGGATGAGAGAGTGGTCGGAAAAAATGTGTTTGCCCATAGAACAACCTCAATTATGCATCACTCTGTGACTCACCATCCGCCTTAACAGTTTTCATCATATAACATTAGCCAACAAGCATGGATGTCGTTTGTTATAGGGGAAAAACACACCTTGAAATTCTTTGAAGCTAGGCTAGGCTTATTTCTTGAAATCTATAAAGATGCCAAGTTTAGAGTCAGACAGCTTTGTCTAAAGACAAAACCCTCATGTGTCAGGAACAAGACCCAGGGGCCTGCTGTACATTTTCAGATGGCCCACAGACTAATATCCACAATCAATTCCTTTCAGCTCGCTGTCTTTCTCTTAAATGGCCTATAATAATCGGCGAATCCCCTCATCCACTGTGAACCACACCGATGCAAACTCCACACTCGCATCTTCAAGAGAGCACTCCAATCTGCAAGTGACCTTCTCTGGTGGTATTGAGACAGTATATAGTTCTCTTGGCAAGCAATGTAACACTGCACACCATCTGATTGGACTATATTTTATTACTCATCTGATGCCGCAAAGTTGCATTTCAGTCAAAATGATGGTCTGACAGAAGATGCAGAGGAGGGTGTGTGTGCATGTGTCTGCTCTTCCACATCACTGAATCAATTTTTTTTTACAAGAGCTATGCCTGTAACCTACATGTGGGAGTGTAATTAGTTGGCACCTCGAGGGAATTATGAAAAATCTGTGAAAATATGTTCAGATTAAGCCTATATCTTGTAGTTATTTATTTACTTACAGAACAGGTTAAGCACCTCAACAGAGTTTTAGGGGAAAGTAAACATAGCTTGTTAAGTTTATGCATAAATAAAAAAACAAAAAAAACAAAACTAAATGAGTTTTAAAAAGTGATCACTGTATATTTCCTAGACTTACATAGGCCCAACCTGTGACTTCATTGGCATTAAGTGACATGGTAAAAAGGTACGTGTAACTGAACTAGACATTCCTTCAAAAGTAAACCATAAACCTGGTGGAATAAATTGAGACTCACACAACAAAGGGAAGGTGATTCCGAAGATGAAGACCATCACTCCGTCACACAGCGACAGCAGGAAGTAGCTGGTGCCCATGACCCCGATGACAAACAGAGTGGGGTTCTTCCTTTTGAAGTTCTTGATCATGGTCTTGTTCTCTCCGGCCCACACCGAACCCATGAAGACCAGAGACACCACCGTTCCTCCCAGAAACATGCCAAATGGGTTCAGAAACCTGATTATGGGGATATTTAAAAACAAAAAAAACAAACACATGAAATGTATTCCATTGGGTGTAAACATTTTGAAAGAATAGCACAACCTGCTGGTGGTGATAGCAACGACTGACATCCTGGCCAATTTAGTCTGATCCATATGAGAGTCTAGATTCCTGCAGTAAGGCCTACACATAATTTCCACTACATCATCCTCTATTTAAAGAGGCCTGTCAAACTATCTCGATACAAAATAACAACTAGCAACAATGTTTCCTTGGACCAAGGTCTCATATAAGTTGTAGCATCTGTAGATATCATTGCCAAGCATTCTCAAAAACAATGAATATAAAGATGCAGAAGCCGGAAATGTTTAAATATAGAGGATAATGCCATTTACTCTCTGATTAGCCATCTCCATTGCTAACGTGGGAATATCCTGACAGTACAGGGCGGGTCTGAGGCACTTTGATAACACACAAATGAAGCTACTTCTAATGTTATTGTTGCTGTTACTTATATCGAAGATGAAGTGATGAACGGCTGATGATTAGCATCTTTTCAGAAAATGTTTACAGGCCAAACAAAACCTTTGAGAAGGACATGTGCAGAAGGCAGACGGTCGGACACAGCTACAGCACATGCTGGCACAATAATGCCAGGCACCACAAATAGCCTGTGTGGTCATGATGGGTGTGGGTCTGAATGCAGGCCAATTAACCAGGCGAGCAGGGCTGCTAGCCAGCGTTAGCTAAGCATGCTCGCAGCACTTACCCTACAATGATAAATACCACAATGGCCACGGCGAAATAATTTGTCTGGTAGTACAGCAAATTGCTGATCACTCTGTTGTTCCATTTCGTTAAATCTGCGAAGTCCGGTTTGGCAAAGCGGTCCGCTCCAGGGAAGAAGTCATCCCATGGTCTGAGTGGTGCAAGCTCCATCTTTGCCATCGCTAAGTGTGTACACACTGCGTAATATTTTGACAGATCAGCTGATCACCGAGCAAGGATCCGTGCTCTCGCCGCGCTTCTCGCGAGATTCGGACGCTGCTCCGGAGTCTGTGGAGATCAGACATGCGTAATGTTTCTCCAGAATTGCGCAGTTGCGCAGCAGAGCTACTTAGCGGCAGCGGGGCTTTCTGTTTGGAGCGCAGTACTGACGCACGTGAATACAGCAGTCAGCATCGAGGACATGGGACCGTGAAAGTATGGCGGATGCTGAGGAGCCGTAAGTATCAATGGATGAAAAATATCAAGTTAGCGTATCAAAACTCTCACAGTTTGTCATAAACTCGGCATTCTTGAACCGTCTGTTACTCTGTTCTTCCAGGGAGAAGAAAAGAAGGCGAATAGAGGACCTGACTGAGAAGTTAGTGACGAATGCTAATAGAGGTCTCTGTCTGGCAGCAGGTTTGCGTTGCACACTGAGCAGCGACTGCTGGGCCAGGAAATATGAATATTAGCATTTTGTACAATTGTCTGACTGACAATTACCTAGTTAGCTAGTTTGTTGTTACAAGTAGTCCAGTCACTCAGTGTGTCCAGTCACAGTGTCAAACATTAAGCATAAAATAAAGGCAGGTGGACAAAACTTGTATAGACGATGTATTGCAGCCTCCTTGCAGACTCATTGTAAGGAAAAGCAGGAGGTTACAGTGATCAACTCACTGCGGTGCAGTAACTAGTTAAACAAGAAACCAGTTTGCTTGGTTGCTAGGAGTCTTAAGTAACAATATAATAGCATGGTCATTACATGTGTCTTTATATTTGCACAACAAATGAAATGCAGAATGATAGCCTAGCTAGTTGTAGTTTGCACAGTAGCCTATTTCATCTGTATTTATCTATTCACTAATTCTGTTAAGTCTGCTAAGTCTGTTAGTTGTACCAAGTCTACATTTATTTCTTGCAGTAGTTACGATGTTTAGACTGGCAACAACTCTTAGAGATTTTGTCAAAACATAAGTAATGCATCTGTCAGTCTAAACTTGAAAACTTTTTTACACAAGGTTAACTACTTAATAGGAAGAGATGCACTAATTTTAGATGTAGTATATATTAAGTGATTCATGGTTGATTGATGGGCAGCAGAGCATCTTTGTTGTGTTGTGTGTGCAGAATGGCCGTAGATGGTGCACACAGGGACGGTGCTTGTGACTGGGATGGCCGGTGGAACCATGTGAAGAAGTTTTTGGAGAGACCGGGTCCGTTCACCCATCCTGACTTTGAGCCGAGCACTGAGGTGACACACAGATGAGCATTTCTGGAAAGGGAAAGAAATATATTAAACTGCATCAGTCCAGTGTGCTAAGAGGCTATGGCTTCGTACTGTGAAGTTATGCTGACATGTCACATTAAAATACATGTCAGCTCTTCAAACATTACATTGCTGTTCCTTTCACTTCAGTCCCTACAGTTCTTGTTGGAGACATGCAAGATTCTGGTCATTGGAGCCGGAGGACTTGGATGTGAACTGCTCAAAAATCTGGTAGGAAATTGATTAAATCTGTAATATTGTATCGGCATACTTCAATAGTTCAACTTTCAATAGTGTAGGCCCATGCATTTATCACACACACAAATACAAACTGTCTTTGCTATTTTTGTCTGTAGACAAGTAAAGTCCTTATGTGGTCTTGCCTTGTTTTAGGCACTGTCTGGGTTTCGCCTTATTCACGTGGTTGACATGGACACTATTGACGTGTCCAACCTCAATAGGCAGTTCCTTTTCAGGTATGTTCCTCCTTTATTTTGTACTCATCATAGCTTTCATGCAGGTTTAGTGTAATGAAAAATGTGAGGAAAAATAAGTACAGATTCTGTAGTGTCCCATGGTGCATTTGTGGCGATGATGTATAGCTCTTTGAGAAGAGGATTGTGGGAGTTGTGTGAACATTTTCTGCTAAGATGTGAAGATTCAGATTTTTTGTTGTAAATTATTTTCTCAAGTGTCTCATACCTGACTGACTGACCTGAATTTGCCTCTTGATGACTGTAGCTCCATATTAATAGCATCATGGTAAAATCAATATACAAGCAACATCTCATATGTCCTGATAAGAGCTTTTATGTGCATCCATTAAGGCCCAAAGACGTTGGACGGCCAAAGGCAGAAGTGGCTGCTGACTTTATCAACAATCGCATCCCTGGATGTAAAGTTGTCCCGTATCCTTTGCAGCTACAGTTTTCACATGGGGTTGTTGGAGAATATTATTGAATGCAAGTGTACAGTCTACATTTTGTAAACTATCTTGATCAACATTTTTATTCCTTCTTAATGACATGCACAGTCACTTTAACAAGATCCAAGACTTTGATGAGTCTTTCTACAGACGTAAGTTCATTGTTCTTGGGTTAGCCCAGTTCGCCATAAAACAATGGTGAGATTGTAATGATTTTAAACACTGTGCCTCTCTCTGTAGAGTTCCACATCATCGTCTGTGGGCTGGACTCCATCATTGCCAGACGCTGGATGAATGGAATGCTGGTACGGATTTGTGAACTTCGTTTTATTGTAGCGTATCTCGGTGTCTTATATCTGTACGTGCATGAATGCAAAGGTGTATTAGAAGTGTATGAGCAGATTAAATTACATCTGTGGTAAATTATGATTGATGTCACCTGCTCTAGATATCCCTCCTGAGCTACGAAGATGGGGTTCTGGATCCCAGCTCCATCATCCCCCTCATAGACGGCGGAACGGAGGGCTTCAAAGGCAACGCTCGTGTCATCCTGCCCGGCATGACCGCATGCATCGACTGCACACTTGAGCTGTACCCGCCACAGGTACTGCACACCTTTACTGAGCACTTTTCTTCTAGTTTAGGTTTAAAGTGATAATCCACAATAGTTTCATATAAATAAATGTGCATTTTGCTATTCTCTTACGCCAATTGATGTAAAACAGTTGTGATTCAAAGTATATTCAGTTCATGAAAACTTTCACATTTGCAATAGCAGTTTGAGCAGACAAAGAAAAGAGCGTCACCTACAGAAACTCAAACTTTATCAACAGAAAATCCAAGGAAAAGACGTCACAGTACTTTACACACTGTTTCATTGCCAAGTGATTTCTGGGAAGTGCAGTGCAGAAACACCACAAAAACACCTTTTAGCACCAAAGATGTTGCCAAAGAAAAAAACAAGTGTCTTGATGATTACCACTTTAATTTGTTTACCAATGGCTTCAAGCACTGATTTTGTAGTTCTTGTATTTAATCTTAGTCTTTGGCCATTTTCAGTGCACAGAACTCCTTGGTGATTTTAATTTTTTATCCACAGATTAATTTCCCCATGTGCACCATTGCATCAATGCCAAGGCTACCAGAACATTGCATTGAATATGCCAGAATGCTGCAGTGGCCCAAAGAAAAGCCATTTGGAGGTATTTTCATCAACAAAATAATATAAATATATAATAATAATATTAATTTTTTCAAATATAACACATCTGAAACTTTTCACGCGTTGCCCTTGTGCATTATCGCAATAATTAGAAACACATGTGCGGTGCGTTTGTCACACCAGTTTGTAGTGGGTGATAACAACTCAGCTCTTCCCACCCTCTCACCTAGAAAACGCCTTGGACGGTGACAACCCAGAGCACATCCAGTGGGTGTTTGAGCAGGCCCAAGAAAGAGCCGCAGAATTTAACATCACAGGAGTGACTTACAGACTCACACAAGGTGAGAAACAACCTGTGAAGTAAAGATCAGGATTTATTCAGCGTTACAACGTTGCATCCATCACTTTTATTTTGGTGGAACAGATTTCCATTTCTCATCTGGAATTTCCATATTCACATAATATACACTGAACAAAAATATAAATGCAACATTACTACTCTTGAACAATTTTCAAGAGTTTACTTGGTTACAGTTCATATGAGAAAATCATTTGAGAGAAATTCCGGGCAAAGTAGAAATGCTCAGTAACAGGTATGTAGACAAAGTTGTACAGAAGATTTGAGAAAAATAATCTTTTCATGGATAATTAATGGGATATTTTAACTCATGAAACGGGACAAAAACATTACATGTTGCATTCATATTTTTGTTCAGTAGATAGATTTAAATTAGATTTAATTGACAGTAGTCTTGCTTACAACTACCGATGACAGTATGCTGGAACAAAACTCATTTTATTTCTATTTTTGCGCCACAGGAGTTGTGAAGCGGATCATCCCTGCTGTGGCATCAACTAATGCTGTTATTGCTGGTATGAATCTCTGAAGTAGTTGAGGCAGTAACTGTTATCGGATGATGTTAAAAAGAAAGGATACATTATGATACATTTGAGACTAACAGGTGCACCACTAAAATGTTTTGTGATGCATAAGATTTAAGTAACTGGATTTATTTTTGTTTTCTCCGTAGCTGCCTGTGCCACTGAAGTTTTTAAAATTGCTTCAAGGTTGGTAGCAGAAACACATTCTCAAATAACCTCTTCTCCCAATTACCTGCTGATTACTCAGATGAACAGTACTTAACATCAGATTTTATTTTGCAGTGCGTATATTCCTTTAAATAATTACCTGGTCTTTAATGATGTGGATGGATTGTACACCTACACCTTTGAAGCAGAGCGAAAGGTTTGTTGTGCCGTAAATAGAATCAGTAACTCTCTTTGATGATATTTATACAGTTTTGTATGGAGAACTGCACTGAGTACCGACTCATACTGAATTTCTTGTATACATATAGGTCATTAATAACTAGTTTGCTCTGCATCATCTTGTCATCTCGCCTGTATTTGATTGGCAGGACAATTGCTCAGCCTGCAGCCAGGTGCCTCAGGATCTACAGTTCCCTCCCTCCGCCAAGTTACAGGAGGTTTTAGAGTACCTGACAGAAAACTCCTCTCTGTGAGTACTAAATAGGATAGAGTTACTGACTCTTTCCACAAAATAAGCATTGTTTTGTACTTTTAACATGGGAAAATATCAGATATACAAAATTGTTAAGATTGTGAAAAATGTTTTCCAGACAAATGAAATCCCCGGCTATCACCACCACTCTGGAAGGGAAGAATAAGACGCTGTATTTGCAGGTAATACACTCATCTTTGAGAATGTTGGCTGTTATTCATCTGCATCTTGTTGTAAAACTAAACTGCTATTACGATTTTTTTATTCCAGTCTGTTAAATCAATTGAAGAACGGACTAGGCCAAACCTCTGCAAAACTTTGAAAGGTAATTAGATGCGACTACTCAGTTGTTGCCGGTCCAAAGTGACCAAAGTCTGTACCTGTCTGGCTACATGCGTGGTATAATATTTGGAATGTGTTTTTGTTCTGATGCAGAGCTGGGCTTGTCAGATGGACAGGAGCTAGCCGTGGCGGACGTCACCACACCCCAGACTGTTCTCTTCAAACTCAATTTCACCACCTGAACCTTCATCACAGTGCAACACCGATGCCAGATTCACCACATCTGTAGCAAACCGGATCTCGCGTCACAAAGTTGCTGTGATGTTACATGAATATATTTGACATGATGATGTAAATAAGATCACTTCAGTCTCACTATTCTCCTCGTGTTCAGTGAGACTTGCAGGATAGGAACTGTTGCAACGTCAAGGTGGAATGGATTGAACAATTGAACAGCATTTTTTCTATCAATAACATTGTTTACTCTTTTTGTCATTGTCTTGTGTTGTTCTACACAGTTGCTATTTTCCCTGTCAGTGAAACAAGAATAATGATGTGCACTACGCTGTAATAAAGTTTTATGTAAAATATGACTGGTGTGTCCCAGCCTAGTTTGCATCACATCTTCACCAGATTGTTGTCATTTTTGCTCACCATGTGGCAGGGCAGCAACATACACCTGGATTAGGCTACACCCACACAACACAGAAAAGGTTTTGAAAAATGCTGAATCACATGATTTGTAAGTCTGCTCTTAAGACTAAAATATGAAATAATGTTTTATGTAGGGATTCACTCAAAATGAAACAATACAGATTTATGTTATTCATTTCTAGATGTGTTTATATGCAGTGGTTTGATACTAGTTGAATTAGAGCAGTGCTTCTCAGCCTTTTTCATATCAAGGACCCCTAATTTAGTCCACATTAGGGCCACGGACCCCCATTTGATGAGGTTTTTTCTCTCTGACCCAAATCTGAGAATATTTTTATTGCTAGATATGATTTTGTCCAGAATTCCATGACTATCTGTATTGTAGGTAGAGAGATAACAGTGACACTATGATTAAAACAGTCATTCTTCTACATTATCTAATTGTGTTGACTTATGAAATAATGGCGAAGTTCACCCTGGAACCCCCTCAAGGACTCTTGGTGGCCCCCGGACCCCACGTTGAGAATCACTGAATTAGAGGATTGCAAATTCCCAAAAAATCCCCAAAAAACTGGATTGTAGAAACTAACTTCACATTTGCAGCTTGGCGACAATGGCGAGCACCTATAGAACGGCACGTTTTCCAGGAATCATAGCTAAAATGATCAGTAGCAGGCCTATACATTTTTTTGACAGCGGTGAAAATCAAACTCATGATGTATACAGAACAAAACGGGGGGATTTGGCCATCTTGAGAGCTCGTGCCCCCTCTGTTCACAGTGTGACAGGGCGGATAACAGACGCCGCTGTGCTCAATACGCACCTAAGCTTCTTAAGTGGTAATGAAAGTGGCCGCACAGTCCGGGGGAACAGATGGTTTCTCTCTTGATTAAGTTTTCGTTTTAATGACAGGAAAGCTGACTGGCTTGGCAAGTCAGAGGGATCTCACTGTTTTCACAGACCAACACATCCTTCACGTTCCGCCTAAAAGTTTACAGCAGAGGAAAGGAGGCGATGTGGAAAAACTGCAGGCTCTCACTGGAAGCTTGACATATTGAGTTGAAGTGTTGACTGATGTTTATCACTTTCGGCGTTATATTTCTCAGCAGACGGGCGGTCTAGGCGTCCTGCAGAGGACTTTTTTTTTTTTTTACCTCTCCATTTTTTTTTAGAAAACTTCGGGAACTGGAGACTCAAACTCTGCAAACTTTTGCATCCTTAACTTAGACAATAACAGCTGGAGCGCAGCAACATGGCCTGCATGAAGATGACCTAGACACCGATGGACGCTTCGACAGTGGCTTTCTAATCAGTTATAACAATGATGTGACCAGAGGAGGTAGGCTGAATGTTTAATATTAATTTCAACTTGTGTCAAAATAACACGGTCTGATTTCCACGGCGAGACTGTTTCTCTTTTATTCTATCAGTGGAAATGTTTGCCAAATTATTTCCAATAAGCGCTGAATGAGCGTTGCCTTCAGCCTAGGATGTTGATCCAAACGCAGGCTATCTTCTTTCATTCATTTGATTTATACTCACTTGTTTGATTTGTTATTGCATTTTCTCATCTGTGGCGTGGTCATTATTACCTCTTGTCAGATGCAGGTTAAAATGTTTTTATTTGCCAGTCAGAGGCCAATAAAACCGCAGCCCTGTGTAATTGTTGTCTAGCCCCGGGTGTTGGGTCATTCATCAAGCAGAGTCTCACTTGGATTTATACAGCGGGACAAGTATAATAATATCACTGTACAGCTGCGGGCCATGGCGCAATCTCCATGTATAGTAGGCCTATATATACTGTAATAGTGTGCTGGCCCGATGAAAAAGTAACATGCTGGCCACATGGATAATTAGCTGTTGCTTTAGTGAAGAATGACGCCTGTACCACCGAGAAGTACCTATTAATGTATAACTTTACAGAGGAAGAATAAGCCTAAGGTAAAATATTAAATAGCCTACAGCAATAATGTTTCACTTCATGACATCTTTGGCCTGCATTACTCATTCTGTAATTTGACATAGAAGTTCATGTCCCAGATTTTCTGTGACTCATTTGGATTACAACTTGTTTGTGAGGGAGTGTTTGGGTTTGAAGAGAAAGAAGTTTGCTGATGGCTGGAGGGACAATATGACTCAGACCTCAGTTCATGGACCTACTCTCATCATGCCAAGCTGAGCTGAACTGTTTGGCCCTGAAAGTTTCCTCTGATCAGGCTTTCATTTGTATTTTTTTTAAATTTATCTCCACTTACTTTGGTGATATGAGAGTCATAAAAGTAATTGCAAGGACCTTATGGGCAGATAACAAGATATCAATAGCATAGAGATTGACACATTATCTTATTGTGTGGTTACCTGCCATGAGGAAAAAAATTGCCCTAATTCTGTAATCAACCTATTTACTCTGCAGGCAAGATGAAGCTGAACAGTGGATTGGCTCGGCCATTACACTGGAGCCTCCTCCTCCTCTGTATAGTAAGTTTCTGCAGCCAGCCAGTGTCCACTGGCAACCAAAGCTCCCAAGGACAGACAGGTAGGTCTAAGACCCAGCCACACCAGCCACACATCCCGAGGGACTCATTATGGCTGCCGGTCACCACAATGTTCTGGTCCCATAAGAAAAGCGATATGTGTTGCTCTAATAATATGACTGTCTGGTAAAGTGTGTTGTTTAAGCAACAGGATCACGAAACACTCCCTCCTCCTCATTAACATCAGGCTGGAGAATGTGGTCTTTATTTTTCAGAGTCCTTTTGTTTAATAGATAATGTTCACACAGGAATATTCATGTCAAGAAGTTTTAAGATTTGATTTGCCATGTACTCTGACTGTTGACAGTCGATTGATTGAATGCAATCAATGCTGCATAATGCTACATGACATGCTGTATACATCCCACTCCTGCACCACCACATAAGAGACAGATGGGGCACTTTGTTTTCTGACAGTGCCACTGCAGCAATCTCTCACGGATGACTTGAATATAAAACCTGAAATCTGTCAAGTGCTCATTACAGCAAAAATGCTTTTTCTTTGTTGTGAATAATTACATGTTTCATTTTTTGAGTCCTGTTTTGGTTGTAGTCTGACTGGAAACACCACTTTAATTATAAATTAACCTTTCAGTCCAGCAGATGTTGTAGCAAATTAAGGTAATGCTTAAGTGACAGTGGTATGCATGAGTTTTTCTCTTCATCTTTTTACTTCTACTCTGGTGCACCTCTTCAATTGGACGCTCAATTTAAGTGTATCAGCGTGAATCAATATCACCAGTAGAGTAATAATAATGGAAAACAATATCCAGTTGCTTTATTTGTCGCACAGACTATGCACATATTTCTGTTCATGCACAATGTGTAACTGATCATTACTGAAGTGCTGCTGGCATGTTTTGACATCTTCAGCTGAGGATGAGCTCTCCGCCTGCTTTTCAGTGCAACCATATCATCTTCTTGACCATGACATGAGTGCTGCTGCCTTTTATCCACTTGGTGGTGCTGTAGCTCCAGAAACATAAGAATTAGCTCTGGCTTGGCTTACTTGGTCTTCTAAAGCAGCGTAATGGACAGGACTATTCTATATATTTAACTTTAACACCTGGTAAAGTCAGACAATAGCTGCAATGTCACACTATCATCGGCAGATATCAGACTTAAGCTGCCTGATCTACCTCTATCTCCCTGTTAAAGTCAGTATGAAAACTTCTTATCCCCTCCTCCGAACGCTCTCTGTCAGGGTCATTGCAGGAGAGGACAGGGACCTGCGAAGTGGTTGCTGCTCATCGCTGCTGCAATAAGAACAAGATTGAAGAACGCTCTCAAACAGTCAAGTGTTCCTGCTTCCCAGGACAGGTGGCAGGGACAACAAGGGCTCTGCCCTCTTGTGTTGAAGGTAATGATACTGAAATAGTCTATAGTCTATAGCCATATATTTGAACTGGAAATATCCTGACATGAATATATTATTTGTCAAAGTAGAGATGTGAAAGGTCAGAGGAGTCAATTTCATGAGAGCCCCGGATACAGGAGGCTGTCAAGGACCGGAGAGGATGACATGTGATTGAAATGTTTTTCCAAACAACTCCTTTTGAAGTCCTTTTGTCTGAAGTGACCTTCCGCTGTGGTGTGTTTGCTGCAGCATCCATTGTGCGTCAAAAGTGGTGGTGTAAAATGGAGCCGTGTCTGGAGGGGGAGCAGTGCCGAGTTCTCCCTGACCTCACCGGCTGGTCCTGCATCTCCGGGAACAAAGTCAAGACCACTAAGGTGAGGACAGGCTCTGTGCTAGGCTGAGATACAGCGGTACCAAACAGGCAATATAAGACAACATGACCAGGCCGTAGTTTAAGACATATATGTAAAAGATATTTAAATACAGCCATATGTTAAATCTCTTCCCTTTTCATTGCATTCCTCATATGTGAAGAGGGAATGACAGATTTGTACGCGCTCATCGTAAAGCTTTATTTTAGTAAGCCCTGCTTTGATGTTGAAAGATTCCACAATCAGGCATAATCACCACTCCCATTGGCCATATCAACACTATTGCTCTCCACCAGGCACAGTGGGCTCAGCAAGCCTAATTCCATAATCTGGTGAATGATGGGGCCAAGAGGACAAACATGAAATAAGCTGTAAACTATCTAATACTGAGCACTAAAACCCATGTAATTAAATCGGACGGCCAATGGATGAACCACTGCATTTAGAAATGTTGACAATCTGCACTTTCTCATACGTTGCCTTTTGTTGGAATGAAACAAATCTATTCTGTATGTGAGATTCCTGGGAGAATCTTTTCACAGTGAATGGAGGAGCAAGTGAACACTGGCAGCATGCAGCTGCTCGTCACAAAAATACTGAAATTTCACAGTGGTCAACAGTAATTAGTTGTGTGGCCCATCAGATTACACAATAGAATAATAGAATAAAACAGCAGAGAATACAATTGATAAGACAATAGAATTAAGCATTTTCAGTAACTATAAAGTGCCATACAAACCTTAGTTTTAACTTGTGTAAACTACATTGAAATCAGTGGTATGGCTTCCTGATAAATGTATGATAGAAACGAACGAAACCATTCACTGCTGTGGAATTGTGTAGATTCACTGTTGTTGTTTTTAGGTGGCGCGGTAGCGAGAGACACACTGCTCCACACTGCTCCTAATCACTACAAGCCTGCCCTGGCCTGCAGCAGTCACCTTAGCTAACACTGGACTCTGAGGACAGTGAACGCCCCGCCAGCCCTTTGCATGGAACAGAGAACAATGTCGATTCGATTGGATATCTCCTCTCTGCTCAGTAAACCCAAGGAACGCGTACCTGGCCACCAGTGTTTTTTATTTCCTTTGCACACTATTTTCTGAGGGGTTTAATTACATGAAGTGGAATGTCTATTAGCAATTGACTTGCGCTAAAATGACACAACAACTGGAACTTGAGGCTGAGGGGCAGATCCAAACATGCAGCCCCTGTAGTCTGTGCCACAGTGATAGATATGCTGGGCACGTTGAGATGCACTCAGTCAAAGTTTGGACGGGCATACTGGCAGACACTTAAAAAGAGATTTTTGTGGATTTTCAGGACGTAGAATGTGAATCCAGTCAGTGGCTTGTGACTTTCTCCACAGATCAGAGCAGAAGACCACAAATGCTGAGAAATTTATGTTATGTAGCATTTGAAGACAGCGCTGTCCTGTGGAGTTTTTTAAAGAGGTCAGATCCCCTCGGACTATTCCTTACCACAAAGAGGCACACGCGCACACACACACACACAGACACACATACACACACACACACACACACAGAGTGCTTTTCGTTGGTTGGACAGGCCACCACCTGCAAGGCTGCGATGGCATGCACACAAACATGAAACTCTGATGCAAAACAAGGACTGTTTGAAATGCTAATCACGGGGAGAAAGGGGAGAGAAAAGAGAAGAGGAGCTTCTTCACTGCCGAGAGTATTTACATCATGCTTTTGTTTGTCTCTCTAAACTGAGTGCTCCTGTGGAGAGGACTCCGGTTATAGTAATGATGGGAAACATTGGAGATTCTCTGCCTCGAAGCAAATCGTAGCCGCTAACAGAACAGGATGTTTACCGTTATTACCACTTCATCAGTTGTCCTCTTTATATGAATAATATTCTTTCTAGACCCACCCTGATTGCTACTCTTTTATCTCTTGAGTTCAGCCAGACATTTTGCATTTTACCTTTGCAATGAAGAGGCGTTTTATAATAACACAAATACAGAGGCTGCAAATCATCCCATCTGAAGCATCACACTTGTATGAATGCCACATACTGTGTTAGTTGAAAGCAGTTGAATTCTAAGCAGTTTGCTCAACATTTATTTATTTATCGCAATTATTCATTAGGATTGTTTTGGTGGTGACAACACCATTCACTGAGATGTCATGCAGTTTGTAGCAAGTTATTCAAGGCCATGTTTTATGTAAACATTAAATGTAATTCAGAGTTGTTATTTAATGTTAACAACACTGTGAATGTAGTCAAAAGGTAAAACCACTTGACTTTAGGGTTCACATGATGATATTCCAATGTTTTGGGCATTTCAATCAATACTGAGAACTTAAATAACCACTCCCCTAATCAGTGACATCATCAAAGTCTGTAGAATAGAGTTCCATACCATTGTTAATGAATGGTAGACCCCCTTTGTGGATTAATTGAATGCTTATTATACAACATATTGTTCCAGTAAACAATGTGATTCTGTTCAAGCACTTTGTAAGTAGTAGCATCTCCGTCATTCTTATACTCGTAGTGTACAAACCCATCAAAGGCAGTTGACCGCAGTAGCTATTATTAAAAAAACCTTCATCTGAGAAGAGTGTGTAGCATGATTTGTTAGCAACACTGTTTACAAAAGGCCTAATGTGTGTTT
Source organism: Centroberyx affinis (assembly GCF_046629955.1). NCBI lineage: Eukaryota > Metazoa > Chordata > Actinopteri > Beryciformes > Berycidae > Centroberyx > Centroberyx affinis. The sequence goes on from NW_027279983.1 coordinate 172,412, forward strand.
AATATGATGAGCCCACTTTAAAGTATAGTAAATAAATAGTTTGAAATATAAAGGTGTGACACACTAACCAGTTCATAAACCACTTGTATTCAGTATTTATTTCCAAACTTGGGACCAAATGCATCATTGCAAATTCAGATTTTTATTCAGATGATTCCATCTTTTGCTATTCCACAGTTATACTTAGTAAAGCTCTTGAGAACTTGTGGCTTTTGATATTGAACAGTCTCAACTGAAGCTTGTTTTGAATGCAGCCAAAATAATGTTAATGATGTTTACCAACTCTGGGAAGAGTTAACTTCTTAAGGCAAGTGGATTTAGCCAACAGATTGTTACAGATAGGGCCTACTTGGGGACTTTTTGATTATTGACTGTTTATCTTTTCAGACGCGAATGAAGAAAATTTTTTTTTTTTTTTTAAAGTTTGAATTGAAGTCAGATCTCACATATCATTGAAAGTTATATTGATAGTGATACAGATTGTTCATCTCTGTCCAAATGATAGTCTCGGCCCCTGGTACACATGTTCATTGGACCATTCTGAAAAGCTTCTCTATCTTCTATTCATGCTCTCATATTATACAGAAATGCAAAGCTTGTTACAGTTGAAGGTCTCAAGTTTCCCAGAACCGGACAAGAAAGCCTTGGAGAGATCAGAAATTCAAGGAGCTGCATTTCCTCACTGACTTATAAGTTTCTGTTAGAGCTACAGAAAATTAATCCATCAGGAATTATCAATACTTTGAACAATGAGATTTGAGATTTTTTAAATTGCTATTTCAAATAAATATGTATATACAGTATGTATATTGTACTGTAATGGTCTTCTATTGTCTGTAACTTAAAGTGCTGCTACCTTCTTGGCCATATTTCACTAGAAATAAGAGATTTTTTGTGTTTCTACAGGACTAACCTGAATAAAGGTTAAATGAAATATAACAAAATCCTTTATACCTCAGTAAGATTTATGTCATACTTACAGCACTCAACCACACATTTGTGCCCATATCCCTAAAATTACCATCAGCGCTCACACAGCTTCTTTTCCTAATTGATTTTCAAAGGAGCTGGTATGATATTACGGATTAGGTGACTTTCAGTTGTGCCTTAAAAGATTCATATGTACTGAGGCAGGTTGTTTCAAAGCCTAGAGACCTTAAGCACAGATGCTTGATCACCTTTTGTCTTTAATACAAACTTCAGAACAGTCAAATGAGCTTTATCTGTTGAAGACTGAGATAAAAACTGTATTCTATAACTCTACTATGAACCTGGGAAAATATGAAAACAAATAATAATATGCTATATTCAAAATTAAACCAGCCCACATAAAGTAGCTAAGAGAGGAGTTGTAAGATCTCTCCTCTTAGTTGTTGGATTCTGAACTTACAAGAAAGAGATTTACAGCTGAGGCAAGAAAACAGGGAATTGCAACAGTTAATACAAGATGGAGTAAAGGCATGAATGTATCCAAAGCAGAAATAGAATCAGATAGAAGTTACCTCATGTTAGACGTATTTTTTTCAAAGGGTATGAACAAGGTTTGAACAATTCTTTGAACTGGATTCTCTAATTCAAAGCAGAATCAAAAATGACTTCCAAATTTCTGGAGGCTTATTTGATATTAGTTACCAGGTTGTAGGTAGCAGGGCAAATGTCTTTTGTCTTTTAACGGACTAGTAGTTCATGTTCCCTAATAGAAAATAAACTATCCAGGGGCACATGAAAAACACAATTGAAATTCAGTTTTACTCCCCTTTAACAACTTTTAGAGATGACACTTGTAATAAAAAAATGCAAACATGCTGAACACAATTTTCTCTCTCTCTCTATTTCTCTCTCTTGTGTGTGTGTGTGTGCGTGTGTGTGTCCGTGCGCGTGTGTGTGTTTGTGTGTGTGTGTGTGTGAACTAAATTAGCCTTCTTTTACTGCAGGCAACTATATAGGCTACTCAGAGCAATAGACTGAATGCAATTTGGTCATGGCTCAAGGGTTTGATCTATTTGCCTTGTCATTATGCCTACTATCTGGAATAGAGATTACATTTTGCGTAATTAAAACAGAGAGCGGAACAATTACAGTTTAATGAACAAACATTAATTGGACAATATTAATGTTATCAGGTCTATATGATGTATTCATATGCATTCATACTGTAGTTCCATGCCTCATGGCTGTGTGTAAAAGTAATGAAATTGACAGTATTATGCGTATGAGTTATATTGTCAATACTGATGCATTGAGAATTATTGCAAGCATGTCCGTCTTACCAAATGTATTCATTTTCTATTCATCATTTAATCTTTTTTTTTCTCTTTTTCTCTAAAACAAGTAAAACACATGATGTGTGACCCTGGAAGATCTCTCTTTGTCAATGCTGTCCTCACCCAAGGGATAAAAAAATGCTAATGTAGTGAGATAATTTCACTCGTTTCATTTTTTTTTTTCTTGAAACAGATGGCGTTATCTTGAAAAAAAAAGTGCAAAGACTGAATACAGTAGAGATACAGTGGAGTGATTTGTCGTATTCTGCCTTGTTTCATATTGAGACTTTACAGAAAATTCCTGAACCAACTGAAACTGCACTGGAAACAAGTGGGATTATCTCACCTAATTGGCAGTTGTCATTTTCAGGCAGAAATGAAACCAAATGGCTTGTTAAGATGGACATTTTCGCATTCCCTTGCTGAAAAATCAACAGCAGCAATGTTTTAATTTCATTTGTTTCAGATAGATAAAATCATTACGGTTCAACAGCTAGGCCGTCACACCACTAAGGCTTAATTTTAATATCTCATCTCAAGGAGAGTTTGGAGAAGAGACTTACTCATTAAGGTTTTTTTCATGCATAGAGATTATTCAAAATCAAATTTGAAAGTTAACTTTTCCAAGAATGCATCTCTGCATAAATCTGCATTTTGATCAGCAACCTGTTTTTATTCCGTCTTAAAATGACAATAAAAACTGAAACTCATCCTTCCCTTTGCAGAATGTCCCCCTTGTTTTAGGGGAAAAAAGAAGAAAGACAAAATTGTAAACTCAAGACTAGAACACTATGTCTCTTGGACTCTCAGAGTATGTGCCCTTACAAAACGCTGTTCAGCACGGGCCATGTACCCAACCTTCAGATTAGGGCAGCCTAATTTCCTAAACTATTTTTAAAGTGTCTTGTATGGGTAATTGTGATTTACTGTCAGACTCCATTAAAGTCAAGCGGAGTGGTGCGGCCAGAGTGGCGAGGAGAAAATAACCTACAGCAAGACGCCACAGTCAGGGAGAAGGATTGGACAAGACTCAGGCACTGCTCATTTCACGTCCTCCGCTTCAACAGATGACACTCACATTCTGTCATAGTCTCCTATGAAAACAAAATGCAGAACTGTGGTGCTTGAGTAATAACCACACTATCATCCATATCTAAATAAATGTTAAAGAATTGGATGTAGAAGTCTTTTCAGTCCCTCCAAAAAACATTGTGTTTTGATTGTTGGGAATATTGGAAGCCAAACTTGTAGCCCAACTTGCAGTCAAACTTGTAAGCATTTGTTAGTAACATTAGTCGTTTTTCAGAGACTTTGGTTTTCAGCCCCATTGACGGCCTGAACAAATTGTTTCAAAAGTCTGCTTCCAATATATCAATAACAGGAACACAAAGTCCAAATGTTTTTTGTTGGGACTGGAAGCACTTCTGTTCAGCTTCTCAAATAAAAAAAAACTATTGTGCCAAACCTATTTTTGCATACCTGTGGTTATTGTGTACAATACACAATAGTGGGACAAAATGCAGGAAAAGCTTATCTTTAAGTCAATGCGGTCCCACAAAGAGATAAATCCTCTCTCCATTTAAAAAAAAACAAAAAAACAAAAACTCAAGTATTCATCTCTCTCTATTCAACAATTATTTAATCTGCCTGTATCTTCTGCAATTTCAGGGAAGGATTCAATCTTATATGTTTCCTTTCCTTCATTTAGCTGATGCTCTTATCCAGAGTGACAATGTTTCATCCAAGAATCACTGAATTACTCACTCGTCGACTTCCGCAAGGTCAGTGAGCCAGCCCACAACATATGGCTAACACACACTTGCCACGTTCATTTTCAAGCAATCATATCAGGTTCACAGCAGGTCACACCTTATTCAATTAACACGCCTGGAAATTAAACTTTTGTAGTATTTTGTCTTTATGATGAACGATGATTCTATTACAAAAACCATTTATAGCCTCCTGATTGAATTTACTCTCTCAAATTTGCCAGCATGAAAATGTCTAAAATTTCCCCGCAAAACTCAAACGTCAGTTGAGTGCCACAATATTGCTCTGACATAACTTGATATAAGCCAATGCAACAGACACTGTGCTGATGTCATTGTAAATCTGTCTATGTTTGCTTTGTGTGATCAAGTTATTATTCCTTTGTGAGGTCCTAATGGCATGAAAGGCCTGGTGTTCTCTGCATGAATCATTTAGATGAAAGCCTGAGGAGGAGGGGGGAAGGAGCATGAGGCACCTGATGTCAACTTTAATTAGAATCCAGTTTGGGCTGCGTTACCTTGACTTTGAAATCCCAGAATCCCGCAGGGGCAGTGGAGACAGTTCTTGGTTAGAGGATGTGATTAGACTTGGTAATCTTGGCAATTGCTTGATGCAATAGAAAAGAATGGCAAACGCTCGCTAATCACTTTTACCTTGCTTTGTGGTTGGTGTGTACTGTGAGTCTGCACAGTTTACCGTTAGTTGTGTACCACTTGTATCCTGTGTAGACGCAGTGTTCACTGTCCACACCAGTTACGCAATTCATTTTATACACTGCTACTAAAATGGAAACTGAAGTACAGATCTTCAGTCAAGCAGATAATAATCAGTGTGTGGGGATTTTCTCATGATAGGAGTTATTTCACACCCAACACCCCCTATCATCATATTCTGTTCCTTCACGAGTTGCACCTTGAAATTCATAGAAACGGAGCAGTGGCTTCCAAGTGTGGAGCATGGAGCATGACTAGACTGTCTGAGTGTTTTGAATGAAATGTGTCTTTAGAACAGACCCGTGGGAGCCTCAATTCCCATGACGTCCCCGGTGCGTCATAAAAGAAGTCAGGGCACATCACCATCACTTGTGTCTTATTTCTCACTGTTCTGTAGTCTGATGTGAGACATCAGAGCCTGCAGGAGCAGCCCAGAGAGCCACTCTGAAGACTGACAGAATATGAGATGCTGCCGCTGCCATCTTGCACGCATTACTGGCATTTAGCAATCCCATGTTGGACAGGAAACATTATTTCAAATACATGCTCAGATTGTGATAGCCCGGAGCAAATAAACCAAGGCTTATACAGTGCATGCATTTTCATATCATTTGGTGGTCCTTTCACACAGCCTGCTACTGCTGTCCGGGACAAGCTGTTGTAATTTCACAACCATGGACATTGGGTGGTGCGATGCAATTCGGCATCTGTGTTTGTGCTGCATGATGCCCAACGCTGATAGAGACAACAGACAACACAGAAGGGGGAACCACTCAAAACATGCCATTGAGGAGGTCTGCTGATTAAAAACACATTCTGCACTGTTGATTTAGATAGGTTATTGATCCCTAACACCACATCTGCATTTACAATAAGATGTACCTAATTTGACACCTAGTCCAAGGTGTAACATCTCTATAAAATCACAAACAACATATTCAAAGGTCATTTTTTCTTTTGAGATTAATTATGATTAAAGCTGCAGTTTGTGTACTACACCATCAAGCTACATTGGGATTCATGACTATTACCATAGAGCACTGGGAACAGAAACTGTGAGGGCAGTGGAAATGATACACTTAATTACAGGAACAATGACTTTAATGAGATTTAAGCACATATCAATGGATGGCTTCTTATATACAGTATTGTTTGAATGATTTGACACAAATAAGGCATTTCAAGGAATAAAAACAACCTACTGGTATCACATTTTTGGCGAATCAACTGTTTTCAGGGTAGCTGACACGTTACCAAATTTGATTGGTAAAGCCATTTAAGAGGTGAGCAAAGGCATACAAATACCATACAAACAAATGGCAAAATGTACAGTATCAAGACACACAAGTTGTATTAGCAAAATGTCTCCCTCCAACGGTCAGAACACATCATTGTGGAGTAGATCTACATCTTCTACTTAATATATATCCTCGAACTAATCAAACTTTGGCTGTGTTGGGTTATGTGGATAAGAACAGGGAAGATCAATACTGCATCCAGGGACTTGAATGATCATATTTCACCACCATCATAAACAAAGTTCTTGTACACATGAAAGGACAAACAATTTATGTACAATATTTTTCTTCATACAATATTTGAAAAAAACCTGAGGGCTGTCAACTGCTGTACTTGCTCAACCCAATCCTTTAATGCATTTCTCTGCTGTTCCGTGCTTCTTGGTAGACATCTGTCTATTGATGTCTTATGGGGGACGTCAGATGCTCTCCAGATATTAATCCAAATGCACTGACATTCATGTTCCACCTCAAAGTAAAAAAAAAAAGATGAAAATATATTCATCACAAGGTTATGATGATGTTCCCCGCAGGCAGCTCGGAGCGTCGGTATTTTCAATAGCCTTGAGCAGGATGTGCTTCATGTATTGTACATCTTTTCACACTTTAATCTGAGAAGTATTCACACTTCTAAAAGCAACATAAGTTCAATGTCTTTGTTAAAATTGGTCCTGTGACTGTGCTGAAATGAGAAATAAGAGACATTCTTAGAAGGGATGGATATGGCACACAACAGAAATAAATAATAGTTGAATATTATGTTACACATTACCGAGCTTGACAATTAAGACAATCTAGAGAAATGAATCAGCATAGCAGTGTCCCAGTTTAAATGATGAGGCTGACCTGCGAATTAACTCTTATGCCGGAGCGTTTCCCCTGCTTCCAGTCCTCAAAGTGTTAATATGTTGATGTTGTGTATGGCTGAGTGTTCTGACAAGACAAAGCAGAAAATTGAGGGGTTAGAACATGTTGTTGTTAACAAGTCAATTCTCTGTGACATTCAATCCATATAACTAAGCTGTTTTGCTGATGCTACAGTGAGCGTCACAGGACTGTACACTTCTCTCCCACTGTTCTGCAATGAGGTCTTGTTTCCCGCGGTCAAGAGAGGTTATCTTACCCTAGTGGTTTTGATCTTGTTCCCGGCATAGCACATCCAGCCTGAGTTGTCAGGGAGCGTCTTGCATTCCTCCCCCTCCAGGCAAGGCTCCATCTCACACCACCACTTCCCAATTACTATGGATGCTACAGGCAACAAAGACAAGAGAAACTGTGATCCAGGTACCTTTCACCCCAACAGAGAGCAAAATCCGATAGCAGAGCCTGACAGCTTAGGGATGGATATCCATTAGGTGTGAAGTGTTTCTTAATTATCTGAATGTTTTCATATTGAAGGTGGCAGTGAATAACTTGGATATATGTATGTTGTTTGCTTCAAAACACTTGTTTCTGTGCAAAAATGTATTGAAATGCAGTATCTTTAACAGAACTATGATATGGTTATATGCGCATACATTGAGAGACTGAAACTGAGACATTTCAGTGAGTGGGTTGGTAGGTGTGGCTGTGACTTGACTTTAATGCAGGCCATATTTCTTCCATCAGGAGAGAAAATTGCCTTAAATACAGGGTAAGTAGACAGTAAATGGGTTGTAATGCGTGACAGACGAAAAGAATCTGTCAGAGCTGACGCAAAGAGACCTCCAGTTCCCTCACTCAGCTAAGAGATTGTGACAATATTTGCAAAAGGATTTAAGCTAAAAGCCATGCAGGTGAGAGGTTTCCCTGAAGCCAAATACACATTTTAGTAGCGTTAGACCTAAGCGCTAAATCCATTCCTTACAAGAAACTGTAACCCTTGTAGCACACATTTGTCAAAAATGTATGCATAAAACTATCATGGAATATCTAGAAGGTATCTGTGTAATCAATAATGTTATCTCTGCACTTTTTTTGCTTGCTGTACATGCTGTTCTTTATTTCGTTACTTTCCACATACAGCAATCATCTTGACTGTCTGCTGTTGGGTGCATACTAAAGCTTAGCCCTGCAGATCGCTTCTGCTGTCTGTCAGCAACAGAATTTGGATGTGACATTATCCCAGGTAATGTTAATCTTATCTGGGACAAGGCATTGCTTGGATGACTTTGCATAGGCTTTAATATGAACTGATTTCTATACCTTTACAAAAACATAACAATTCAGTCTGTGTAATGCCTAGTAAGATTTTACTTTGCGTATAAATCCAGTACTTGTTACATTGAACTAAGAATAACAATCTGAACTGTTCTTTTCGTCAGTGCACATAAACCTTGATGCAATGCAAATACATTCAAAACACAAAGTAGTCCATCCATCATACTCATGCATCCTTATGACAGCATTTTGTAATAAACCATAATAGTATTTATTTTTATCTATGTCTGCTTCGCCAACTATCATACTCACCATCAACACATGAAGGTCTGTTTCTGGTGGTTCCAGCCACCTTGCCTGGCAGGCAAGAACACTTGACTGTCTGTGACCGCTCCTCAATACGATTCTTATTACAGCATCTGTGAGCAGCAATTACTTCACATGTGCCCCCCTCTGATAAGAAAAACAGACAACAAACTACATTAAGTCAGCATCTCAGGTTTGATCAAACAGAGCAATGGTTTGCCTCTGGGTTTCTGTGGGTTTCTGAGGTCTACATTGCAAGTTTATGCTGATTGCTCAAATACTTTGAAAATATATTTTAAAAAAGGTTCCATGAATATATAGATCTTGTGGCACCATCAATGGATCCTTTTCATGTCACTAATCACAGGTTTATTACATAGGATAGCTATGAAAGCGTCACATGTTTACCCGAAAGAAGAATAATTGGTCCTGTGCTTTATACGCTTTCAGGAAGCGAGGCCCCAGAGGGCTGTTGAAGGTAAAGAGATGAGAGCGAGATGTGAGAGAGCGGGCAGAAAAAGACAGATCTATTAGCAGGAAGACAGGCCTGCTTGAAGGGTTATCATGAATATGAACACTGGCTCCACCGCGCAATTATCACCAAACTACTGACAGTGGCCTAAAGGATGAGAGGACTGGACCAAGCGAACCCTTGACCCACCTCACCCCGCCTCAGCCGCCGGCCCCTCCCACCCACTGCGTTCACACTCTCCACATGTCAGATGTGCACAGCAAAGGACCATCTGACAATTACACCCATCAGCATAAGGCAGGGTCAAGGAGGTTGTTCCAGAGTCGATCGGTGGAAAGTAAAGTGAAACAGAGAGAGAGAATATCCCACTAGCAAGCCAACTGTCAAAGTGATCTGAGTGATCATGTTTGACAATGAGCTACTGATCTGTGAAATGTGTCATAGCTATTTTTGCATATATTTGTTTGTTAGATTCGAGCCTTTGGGTTTATGAGACCCTGTAGTTCTGATGCAGAGCTGTGTCTTAGTAAAAATACCACGCATATAAACAGTAAGCCCACTGTAGCTGCAGCAGTGATTAGTCGACTAATTATAATTGGTTTGGCCTCTTTGATTAGTTGTTAAGGAATTATTTTATGTTTTTTTCAGGTTGAATAAGGTGTTTTTTGAAAAACTGTAACCACATCTTTAGCAAGAAAAACAAGCTTGCATTTATCTTTAAACCGCAGATCTTAAAGGGTCATTTGGCATGAAAAATAATATGGTCAATATTGTTGGGAAAGTAGTTTTCGGATTTGCCAATAAACGATTTGACAACTGAGAATTTCATGTGGAAACCACTGCTTTATGTTGGATTTTTCTTCAGGGAGACTGACTCTTACATGGTGAATGTCTGAAACCACATTTTCTCAGCCAAATCAAAGCCAAGCTAAGCAGTAAAGTAGCTTAAATTCAGAAAGGAGAGAGAGTTGTGTGTCAGTTTCAAGATATAATTGAGCCATCATGTGAGCTCCTGAGGGGATTAGCCAACATAGCCCCTCTTGACCCCCTGGATAGAGGTACATCACTGGGCTTGCTCTCACACTCTACTCTCTCATCTCTACCACATTTCATTAGCACAAGTGATCATAGACAGGTTTTTACCTGTCCTAAGCATCTCCTTTCACATTTTACCTCAACAGAACTCAACATTCCCATGTAATACAGACACTAAATTCAGGGTGAGATTCTTCCAAGTTGACGTATACCTGTTTTTAAATATGCTTGAGCCTAGGTAAACAAGAACTATCACAAAACAGCACCGGCGCCAAGTTGAAGATGGCTCAAGGTGTTAATCGGTGTAGGTATTTTTAAGTGATTAGACACAACGTTAATTGCCTTAGTTTAATTCAAGGGGAGGAAAGAATTAAGAAACCTTGTCTTTTCCCTGTTTTTTGCCAAGTCTGTTAAGTTTCTTGGGGTTATCATGACTCCTGGCGTTGCGTTTCAGAAAACATCAACAGCCTTTGGTTTAACTGAAAATATCCAGATCCTGTAGCCAGTCTGGGAGAATGTTGCTTGCTGTCTGATGCACTCAACAAAAGGGCATGTCTGCACAACGTTAATCATGATGTACCAGTGGAAGCAGTGGGGCATCATTTGAAAACAACAGCCCACAGGGGTTTGTTCTTCTTAATGCATCTCCTTAATTGCATAAGACAGCCCCAGATTTCCTCTTTGATCTATTAAAAACACACTACTCAACAGAATTAACTCTCATTGCTTGTTGCAAGCAAACAGAACAACGAATCGGGATACTCTATATTTGGAAATCATCACCTCTGAAGAATACATTAAAATCAAATAAAAATGCAAATCAGCTTGGTATTTCCAGCTGGCAGGTGTACTGGGTACCTTTAAACAAAAGTAATGCAATACTGATGAGCGCTCTTCAAGTTCACCCATGGTTTCAGCCTGCGAGTACAACACGCTGCATGCTCCGAGACCCCATCTTTGCATTATAAATATTTCAGAGCGAGATGGAGAATAACATGGCTTGAGATGAATACTCTCATCAGGTAAGGGCTGGAGCCATGCAAGGGTATAATTGTTTTCTCTATTTCCATTTCCCCCCATTATCAATGACTGTGAACAAAGTCAGTCTCCCAAATGACAAACGGCTTCAGCAAATCTTAGTGTATATGTGTGTGTACCCAGTTTTTGTGTGTGTGTGTGTGTGTGTGAGAGAGAGAGAGTGTGTGCAAAAGATATATAGAGAGACAAAGACAAGGAGAGAATGACAGAGTGAGTACGTGTATTATCCTATTGTGTGTGTGTGTGTGTGTGTTGCGTGTGTGTGTGTGTGTGTGTGTGTGTGTGTGTGTGTGTGTGTGTGCTTTGCCTCTCCAGCAACATTTTGATTGACAGGGAACAAGGGTCACACAGAGATTGTCATTCTAAGGGGTCAGAGGTGAGACAGAAGCAGAGGGTCTCAACTGGAACTGCCCGGTTTTTGCTGCTATGCTCTGTGCTCCTGCCTCTTCATTACTCCGAGCTGCAGGGGCTGTCAGGTAGGGAGGTGATCACCTAGAACCTGCGCCCAACAGGTCACAGCTCATTCTGGGGTCTAAAAAAATAATTTTAAACTCTATTAGGACATTATTATTATAATGATTATTATTAACTCTGCCTGTTATTAAGAGACTAGTGATTTGTTAGATTTCTCAAGATGTTATCTTAAAAATTTAACAGTGAGAGTAACTCGGCTTTTCTGAAGTCGAACTCTCAGGCACAATACACAACATCTCACAGAAGGATCTGCTTTGTTCGGTTTACTAAGTTGAATTTGTCAGAGCACTTGATTGTAATACTATTATCTATACAAATTACAACACCTGGCATCACCAGTGTCTCAGTTTCTGGCTGGAGAGTGAATACAGATGAGTTGACCGACTCCGGCACAGTGACTCACGCTGACAGCCAACAACATTGCATCAAAATCCAATGAGTTATGGACAGCAAGCCTAGATGAAGGCGAGTACTGTCAAATCATGCATGACATAGACACAGAACACAGATTCAAAACTCCGTGATTCTGGGGTTCTGCCTGCTTAATGAATGTGAGCAGAGTTCATATGGGACCAATAAACGGCTCTTCACAAGTGATGAAACAGCTATTGCACAGAGGAAAGTGGTCAGTCTATCTCAATAGAAATGTCACTATGCAATAAGTATGCAATGACTTGCTGTCTACTGTAATGAGCCCAGACTGTGAGGTTGTCTCTGGAGGGGCTGATACCAAGTATACTGTTTGAATGGCGACACTCTTCTGCCATCTGTTCCAGGCGTTTGGTATAGTAAGTGTGTAGAAATATATGTGTATACAGTTCTGCAGACTCTGAATACTATCTACCATTTGGGTACAGCTTACTTAATTGCCAAAGTGAAATACGTGGATTTTCCTCTAAATCTCAGCATATGACCGAATGGATAACATTGAGAGTGGTGACTGTTGCACTCCATATACCATCCAAATGGAAAGCCTAAGGGACTCAATTTAGCAGGTAACCTGTCTCTCTCCTGGGGCTTTGGATGCACATGATTGGCAGCCAGTAGCACTGTGTGTACACCCCTCACTGGATGCGCGCGCGCGCTCATACACGCACACACGCACGCACACGCACACACACGGAAGTGCTGTGTGACTATGTATCTAGATAAGTGCGTGACATTTGAATAACCGCGTATCAGCTCAGAGTCAACGTTACATGTAGTTGATTATTTTGTACCCTGAAAGGTTCCTCTCCATCTCTGCCACTGTAGCAATTCATTTAGAAGAAACAGCAGGTCCTGATCTCCAAACCACAGCAGCCCATGTTCCAGAGCAGCATGCCTGTCACCTTTAAATGGGAAATGCATCCAAGGTGACCCATAATAGGCTCCACTTTCTCTGTTCATACTCTCTGCAGACATCCAGCCAGCAGGCTACAGCGGTTCTGTCACTGACGGGTAATGGGACCGCCAGATTAGAGAATGTCAAATTAATGCAGATGGAAGACAGTAAGAGGCACAAAACATGTGACTGCATGGTGTCAAATTGAGTGACTGTTTTTTTCCTTCCTTCTGTTAAAACATCTGAAGTCCCTGTAGTCTGTTGTTATTCTAGACCTAAATGCTGGGGGGAAAGTGAGTGACAAGGAAGCAAATATTGCTTGATAAATTGTATGCTTTTCATGACAAAATTTGGTTCCTAGCAGAAAAAAGAAACACACAGAGGATGTGTGTAACGATCAAAATTTTGGCAGATAAGGTGACATAGAGAGGAGTGTACTGGTGTAAATTGTATGAAAAAAATGGTGAGAAATTTTTGAATTTATAATGCATGTTCGGAAAATTAACAGTGGTTTGGAACTGCTTCAAATATTAAAAGGTACCAACACTTAGAATGCAGACTTTTCTTAATAAATATATATTAGACATCAAACTATGATGAGCTATTCTTGTTTGAAATTTTGTTTTGTTAATGCTTGTGTGTGTGTGTGTATGTGTGTTTACCTGAACTCTGCCAGAGAAGAAAAACAGCAGAATCTACCGCCAAAGAAAAATACCAATTGCTACTTTGAAAAAAGCACTGTCCATGACAAATAAAAGCATAGAAATTCATGAAATATGTCTGGCAGTTTTGACAGTGTGTGTAACACAAGGAGGCCAACAGATTGGTCCTGTGCAGCGGGCCACTCAAGATGGGTGGTACTTTATTGAAATGCAAAATGACTACTCAGACAACTGAGCTGGTATTGTTTTAAGATGCATGAAAACTGCATGGAACAGAGGAAGCAGAGAGAGAAGGGGAATGGGTTTTTCATTTGCATGTGAGCCTCAAAGCCCGTCTCCTCCGTTGTCACACACAGCACAGGCCCAGGACACTGCAAGACTGGTACTGATCAAGGGCATGAAATGATATTCTGACTCTCGAGGAGCAGGATCCATATATGAAAAACACTCATGGTTATTTGGTTTTTATGGCAGAGATATGTGGCTTGTTGAGCGTGACAGCAAAGTACTGTACAATAGCAATCATACAAGAGCTTCCACGTCAATAAAACAAAGACAAAAAAAAATAATCTATACTATCTACACCATCTCAGCGTTGCATAAGTTGCCTGGTGTTTTTTGTGGAAATGGGCAAACAGAAAGATTCAGAAGTAGAATTACATCTTCTTTCACTGCGTTGTCATTCACTCTTAAATGTCAAGCTGTGTCTGTCCTTCTATCGAGCCCTTTCCCTAACTGACAAATGTCCAGAACTGGTATTTCATATTTGTAGATCGTCTGCCTGATGAAAGAGTTACATTCAGCGTGAAGAAAAGGAAACGCAGATAGACTCCAGTCAAAGAGCCGTCAGAGAGCAGCTGCTCGGCTCTGATGTGACTGTGGGACCTCTCAGGGCCGGGACAGACAATCTATGCAGGATACTAATGCGCCTGCAACATGCCAACTGTGTAATAATGCATAATACAATGCCTAAATGACCTTTCATTCAGTATGACATGCAGTCTCATGGGTCAGGAGCAATGATTATGTAAGACTTGCAAGCTGACAATGCTAGAAATTGGAGTTGAAGGAAATGGTTCTTTACCAATTCAGTGTGACACAACAACGATGTGAGCAGATTGTGTCGTATGATCAACATTTTGATCACATCTTATAATTCAGATAATGTTGGTATTAAGGTATAGCAAGATATTTTCAGAACCTACATTACAAAATGTTTTGAATTAGACGTTGGAGATCTGTTTGACGTGCCTATAGATACATTTTCTTTTCACTATACACTGCCGCTTGCTGTCTCATAAAGCTTTGTTGAATGATAGGACTCAGTATCAGATCATAATAGCAAACGATAAGAAAGTAAGAAAGTATGAAAGTATGAAGTATGAGTATTTTTCCATGTGAGACAGGACCTGAAATGACTCAATCGGTCTTCCTGTCATGTGATAACCACATATTGTTCATATCTGACAAAGTTTTTCTTTTTCTCATTTTTTTCCAGTTACACTATTTTGCATTCATGCATATTCCAATGTCTTTAGGTGAGGTAATTGGATCTGTAGTTTAAATATGCAAGAAGACTTATGGCACACCAAGGAGATATTAGAGGCAAAAAGAAAAAAAAAAACAACTCAAATCTGCAATGGAGCCTGATAAACCCAATATTAATTACCTTGCTTATTTCTCATACTACCCTCCCCCTTGGAACCAATTAGGAAGTTGAGATGCTTCTTTTCAATTTAATGAGGTCTAAGTAATGATTATGAATTTCATAATCCTGCCAAGCATTTAAAATAGGCTAGTGGAACCACAAAGGCAACGCCATATAAAATGATCTTTCAAGCATAATTCCCATTCCGCAAGAAGAAATATTCCTTTCATTCAGAAAATCGAAAAATGAGGAAATTAGGTCCCATTTTCACCATTATAAACACAGAGGATGGATTAATACAAGTAATTTTTTGTTCCCCACGCTGATAAAGTTTTGTGGTGGGTGGGGAAGATCAGTCTCCATTTGTCGGGCGTTAGTCACATGCAATATCTCAGAATCTACTGACCCAGTTTTGACCACATTTTAATGAATGATGCTTCTCACAATTGGGTCACAAAATGGACAAAATCTAAATTCCACTAACAATGGCCAACAGCAGCGACAAAAGTGACAAAATCCCATTCATTGTCTAAGGAGCAGGGAGCAGCCGAGAGTCGGCACAGTATGAAAATCCCCCACAATCCAAAAAGCCAGTCAGAGAGGGAGTGAACGCCCTGTGACATGAAAAGTTACCTTGCTATCGTTTTGGATTTTTTGTTTTTTGTTTTTTTTTAGTTCAGTTGTGTGGCAGAGCATCTCTCCACCCTTCCCCAGTGGGCTAGATGGCGAGCGAGGCAGTAGGTTCGCTCTTTAGCTTGGCAGGGAGCAAATTTGCAAATGTGAGCTGGAACAATCCAGCAGCACACACGAGACAATACTAGTCTGCTATTTTCATATTGGGAATTCACTGGAGAGTTTTGGCCTTCTGTATTCCATGATATAATATTTGCAAACAATGTGGGCACAAGCTATTATTAATTAAGGTTTTTTGTTTCATGGGGAAAATGTTAAATTGAAAAGGAACAATGGTCACACACTGTAACCCACACAGGCTTGTGCAACCACCGTATTTAACACTGAAATCAACAATTACTCTCAAGTGAAGTGATGATGGGATCCATTCTCTAAAGCCTGTTCCATCACAACGGGGTGTTTTGATTTTCTAGCAAGGAAAAAAAGAAAAAGGCTTTTATTAATTAACAGACATTTTAAGTGCTGTCACTGTGCAGGGTTGTAACTCAACGGGAGCCAGCAGCTGCCATGGTTTAAGGGTTTGTCTCCCAGTGGTGTAACACATGCTAAAAATGTACAGTATGCACTCACGGTATTGTAAGGTGCTTTATATAAAAGTAGCACTGCATGCTGCTAAAGTCCCCTCTCCTTGTTTTACCCAGACACAATTCATAGTAATGAATGTTTAATACTAATTACAGCTAACATCATCATTAGAAATTAATTAATATGAAAAATGAATGTCATCCATAAAGTACTTATTCATTTTCAAGTGTCTAAATACTACAGACAGTTCACAAGGCTCAGCTGGCACATTAACTTACCAGACCATTGCCTAATGTTACCAATGTATTGATTTAGTTTGGATTTTGCGTTTATAATGAGACCGTGCCAAATGCATCCCTTTTCACTGGTATGTAAGAGCAGAACCATTTCTGATTTAAAGCAAAATGAAAGCGTTTTATCAGGAGTCAAGGATCCAGAGTCAACTAACCTTCAGCTGTCACAATAACAACATATTTAACAAATTGCTGGTGACGACTGTATGAAAAACACTGAAACTACAGTAAATACTAAAGCCAAATTTGTCGCACTACTCTCAGCATTTATTTCACAGTGGTAAATGCAAAACAGCCTCCTTTATGTTGATGATTTCTTGGAGAAACACTTGGCTAAAGGCCACAGTGCATGGTAGTAGTGCCCTAACACGCTTATTAATGCATGGGGATTGTGATGAGTGGCTAAGGCAAAGAACAGCTGGCACAGTCACGAGAGAGAGAAAACTGGCTAATTAATTAAGCTGTGGGCCACAGAAATTCATTTTGTATATAAGCGTTGTGACCACAAACCATAGCCCCTGCACAGAACTGGTTGAACAACTTCAATTAAACACGCTGTTTAAACAAATATCCACAAGCTGAGAAGAGCTCTCTATTATGAATAATTCATAGACTGAAAGAGGAAATAAATGGGAAACACTGTGAAATCTGTAAAGCCTATTTGTAGCTCTGAGCATACAGTAATAATTAGGACGCTGTTTGTCCATAGTTTCATTTACTTACATTTTTTCTGTTAGGCCTAGCCAAGGATATGTCACAAATTGTTTATTATTGGAAAAATATAAGATACAACACAAGCTGAGCAAGCTTTGCCCCTACTTAAGACAGAGCCGTAACAGCAGAGGAAATCCACTGTGGATTGTAGATAAAGGGAAGTTTTTATGTGTTGTGCAGAATGGTCAGTGGTCTCAGGTTCCAGGTCTCCAAAGCCAGTGTCAGTCCTTAGGGGTCACTGTGGCGTGTGCAGCAGCATTGAGACAAAGTGGGTTTGGCGAGCTCCAGATGTGGAGGGGCCTGGGGCTGAGGCTGCATGCCACTTCCCATTGGCACTGCAGCGGAGCAGGGATGAAACTAGTGAGAGCATGGTTGAGAGGAGGACTAGGGGAGGGGTGGAGGGAGATGCATGTCAAAATAATGTGCCTCCAGGATGCATTATATAAGGCTATTAAACTGTCAGTGTCTAAAACCGTGCATGGAGGGATACAACCTTTGTTTGTGACAGCCGAAAATCCATTTTTCATGTTTGTTTCATTGTGAGCTACCAGCAAGTGGTTTCCTTTGTTGGAGAGCGTAGAAAAAAAATCCTGATCCTCTACTCCTCACTCAAGCTCATGAAAGGGATACATGTGGGATTTAAATGGGATTTTCACCCCGGAAATAAATGAAACGAGGCGTATTCCATATACTACAGGAAAACTGTATGTTACTGTTGCTTAACATGTTTAAAAGATACATCTCCGAGAGGCGCTGACTACGCTGAGAAAGGAGGATAACTGGATGGAAGACTCTCATGGCAGGTGATAGTGTGAGGAAAGAGGAGAGCAACGGATGTAACACAGAGTGATGAATTTCCGGGTAAAGTCAGAAAAAATTAGAATATAGAGTGGATACTTAGTGGTTAATTCAAGCCCATTACTGCTGGTCACATGCCCAGTGTTGCTGCTATGTGTCATATCTCTTTATGCACCTTTAGTTATAGCTGCACATTTACAGCAACAAAGAGTAAAGAGATCTGTGGCCGCATTGTGTTGGGAATTGATGACCTTTCACTAGTGAATGGTTTGACCGTGCCAGGCCGACTGTAGGTGGGAGTAAGTTCATGAGAGTGAGGCCACCTCAGGCTTTCACTATCTACTCTTTGTCTTACTCCCTGCTAACACCTCCACATGGTGCAGAGTGTCACCAATGGCACTATTTCTTCTACTGGAAACACACTTCCAGGCTTTTTTTATTCACATTCAAAACACCTTCATGCCTTTTGCAATGGAGCATACATTACAGCCTCTACCAAATACCATACAGCATTTTCAGAAATGTTTCCTCCTTTGTGAAATATGTGTGATACAAAGCTTGTTTTTATGTCTTGAACAGACTGACAACAAGGCCAGTGATACGCAGTTGTTAGTAGAGGGGTCCCTTTTTTTTTGAAAAACAAAACAATTTTTTAAAATATTTTTTGGTATCCTAGGGACATGTTTGGGGGTGGGGAAATGCATGACCCTAAAAACAAAATCTCTGCCCAGCACTTTATGGATACACGACAAACACAATCTGTTCTCTTTTGTGCACCGTTCACGCTCTTTGCACCGAATAAATACAGCACCTTATGAATCATACCGCAGAGAGCAACACTGCCTGTACCAGAAAAGCAGAGAATAGCCCTAAGCATATCTGAGAGAGTGGCAGGCAGCAATCTGTAAGTACAGCTGTAGGGTGGAAAGCAGGCCACCTTGTCCGAATCACTGAGCATACACAAGCAGCTACTCAAGGGTCATCCAACTAATGGACTTTTGGACACACGTTCTTGGCAATAAGGCTGCCAATATGTCAGTGCACCGGTGGAACAGTTGCTTATACCCTGTCAAAAGAAATTATTATTGTGACCACACTTGGAGTCAACAATGCATTGCTGTTGATACATTTGTAATCTGCCTGTCTCATACTACAGGTCTTTCTACCTTTTCATACTACAGGGTTTTTTTTTATTGACAGCTAATGATTTATCTGTTTTTTGGGACATAATGTTAATATCAGGTCACCATTTTGCCGCTCCAAAAGTATTTGTCAGTATGTGTGATTGACTTGGTTTTATAAACACTATCTCCCCATAGACCTAAGTTTCTATTGGCAAGGACACAAGTGATCTCTAGCCCTCTGTAATCTCAATTTCCTCTGGTAATACCAGTCACTGTGAACTTGTGGCATTTCACTGGCTTTAATGATTGGCCCAATGGTCTACAACCAATGGCCTTCTTGCCACCAATTCATGACCCGTCAACCCCAATCCTCCCACCAATCCAACAGGCACACAACACACAGCACAGAACAAATGTCCCAGTGTCAGAATCAATCTAGACAGGCATCCCATCCTCCTCTCATAAAACTGGCATCTCATTTATCCGGAGTGAGGACAAGCCATACTATGGTAAATGGAATGACAGGGCATTTACACTTTTAGTAGCAGAGGATCCAGAGGGATCTGAATTGTAAGCTTTGAACTCTTTTTCCCCCAAAGAGGGAGCTGAATGCACATTTGAAATATTAATTCCATTTACCTTTTGTTGACATGAGACCACTTTCTACAAAATATCCTATTTGTGCGTATCTGCTTTTTTGTAGCATTTGTTCACCTCCAGTACCCATGTGCAGACATGAGTAATGAAATGAAGGTGTTGGAAAATGAAGTCTTCTGACTCACAATATTGTAGTTCGTTGACTAGACCCCTCGCTGATAGGCTCGAGGTGCACCGGTGCATAGAGGAAATAACAGGCACCAAGGACCTGCACACTCATGCAGCTACCACTCCCTTTGAAGTTCTGACTGCATTCAGCTTCCTCTCTTCTGCTGAAGCCTGAGACCATCATTTTTTTTTTACGATATCTGTAACTCATATCTGCCTGCAGAAAACAAAAGTTCCACCGAAATTTTTCGATCAGATTCTATTCAGTTCAATTTCACAGAGAACCGAATCACACAAATCAAAACGAGGGAAAGTACTGTAGCATGAATATCAACTGTAATAGCTCAGGAGGGAAAGTGCAATGGCACTGTCTATCTCTGTGATCTTCAGTACATAAATTGTCGTGTTATCAAGGCAAAATCTTAATGAAAAACAGCCACGGTGTGATCTGTTTATTAATCCAACCTTAACCGCTAATGTATTAATGCATTTAATGACTTCATCAAATCCTGATGGAAATATACGTATATATAAGTACAGCACCCCCATTTCAGAGCAAGATAAATTGTGTGTTATTTCCTCCAAGCTTGTAACAGTCTAATTCAACACATACAGTAAGCAACCAAACCCAACATGCCACAACAACAGTACTGCACTCAAGGGGCAATGGCCATTTCTCCTAACACACACTTATCAAACCATCAATCTACTGTCAGTAATACCAGCTGCAATAACCCAAGCTTTTCTGCTTATTTTGATGCTGGGGCTTTTGTGAAGTTGCATTAACCAGATGGTGCAGACTAGGAGTGAAAGCGTTGGAAGACTCACCAATCATGTGAATGGTGGTTCGTCCTGGCCTTGTCCCATGATGCTGTTGGATGGTGTCATAGAAAGTGGCCTGACACAGCTGAATGGCAGTCACACTGACCCAGAGGCACAGGCAGAGCAGCCAGGACATGACAGGACACATCTGCTAAGGACCAGGAGAGGTGGAGTCAAAACAAACTACATCATGTTCTCAACCTATGAACCCACCCCCCACCCCCAACACACACACACACACACACACACACACACACACACACACACACACACACACACACAGAAACAAACATACACACAGACACACACACTGTCTCTCTCCCTCTTTCTTAACACACATACTCTTCCAGAACAAAAAAACAAAAACATTTTTTTTTGCACTTGAACATTGGTCTATAATTGCCCTTAACGCCCCTCAGTGGGATCTTTTAGTCATCAGCATTTATCATTAGCATGATTATATAAGTATGAGCTCTTCGCTACTCGTTCTTCCTAGTTTGCCCTGTCTTGTCCCTGAGCCACAGCGCAGAAAATGTGGAGTGATCCCTGGGGAGTTTTTCCATGCAGCAGAGATTTCCCCTGACAGGCTGACTCCCTTCAACTCCTGAGCTGTGCTCCTGCCTTAAAACTAAAATCAAACTTAAAAAAAAAAGATAAGATTTCGCAAGCAGCTGGCTGCCAAGGCTTTTCTGTGTCTGTCACTATCGGAATAATGTGACAGTGACACAGCAGTAATAGGAATCAAAAGCCTTGTAATGTTTCACCATGCTGTTTAGATAAGAAAAAAAATAGAGCAACAGCGAGGCAGGCTCCCGGTTATAGCACAGGGTTTGGCTGTGGAGGCATTGTATGAAGGAAATAATACAACACACAAAAATGTATTCCAGCCCTCAGATATTTTAATCATTCCATGTCCACTTGATCGCAAACAACTTATGCTTGTGCTGTCAATTGGTATTATATTATCACTCATCTCTTTAAATGTATTCATTTATGTCATAATCAGATAAGATTCTTTAAGATGCATTTAGATATAATTTCTTTAAGATATGATTTCAATACTTTATTGCACTCTTACTCTCTGACAGCATCAAACTTTTATTAATCCTCTCTGATGTAAAAATGTGCATTCATAACAATTAAAGCCATCAAGGTCCATGCACTGGCATAAATGCAGTAGATGCTCCCAGACCATGACATTTAGACTGCAAAATACTTTTGATTCCTTTCAGATTGTATCCATTGTGCTTCTATGCATCCAAAGTGGCAATACACCCAGATAAGATAAATAGCTCATGAAAAGCTTAAAGGAGATTGTAATTCCCAGCATATTCAGTATTTTAACATATTATGGACAGGATGTCAGAAAAATACATAAATGTACCGCACATCAACTGAGACAATATGGCATAGCTCATTATGATTCATTGTGTGTTTATGTAAATTGCATTTTAAATGCTACAATGTGCAGAGTCCACAGAGTTGTTTTTTTCTGATGAAATACAGATTTATTTATTTCATGCAGAAAGCTAAATCTCCTAACAAAGACATGAATGAAGTCTTTTTTCCCAGAGCAGAAATGAGGAAAAAAGTCTTACCTGAGCAACCCAAGCAAGAGTATATAAATATCTCAACAGAATGACTTAAATCCATCCATGATGCTGCTCATGCTGATCCCCTCCAACAACTCTGTGAATCTGGCTCGAGGAGGGAACTCCACTGACTCTGCCTCCCCGCTCCACACTTTGATAGCAACAGTCCAGTGATTCAGAAATGACAGTCAAGCCGGAGTCAAGGAATAGATTTACAGCTCTTTCAATTCCACCTTTGAAATATCACCGCTGTCCCTTGAGGAGCTGCTGCCACTAACACAGAATTCATTTGCCCCTTTGCATTTATAGGCACGTGCGGAGTGCTCCTTAATTAACTGTAGTGGAATCTCTTCTTTCACCGTCTGCATCCTTCCAGTGAGAGGCAGCCTCTGAGCATCCGATCTAGCTGTGTCCCCCTCAGCGAGCACTAAGTAACGAATGTTCCTCTACAGCCCGGCTGAGTGTAAAGACTGTATCACATGTCTTAAAGCCAGACTGCCTCTGGATTGCACAGCATGGTGGGATTCCACCTGATCATTAGCTTCTGTCAAATGCAAATCAGTTAGACTGGCACCACTCACGTAGCTGTGACCACCTGATTAACAATTATTTACATTTAGAATGGATTTTCTTTATCTCTTGAGGCAAGATTTCCTTTTATTGGGTTCCTTTTTTAATGTTATTTTCTACTCTGCAAGTAACTGCCTTACACAAATTCTAATAATAAAATGCTTAACTTTTTTTTTTCCAAGAAGGATTCCAAGGCATTATTTTTTAGGGACAATAATTTGAGGGGGGGAAAAAAACAAACCGTAGTGTGTTGTTGGTGACAGGTGCATAAGAGAAGATTAGGAAGCAAAACATCTTCACATGTTGAGCTGAAGGAAATTGGAAATTGGAAGCCCACTGTGTTGAGTCTTTCCTTAACGATCATGCCCATTCGGCTGTAGGTAATATTCACGTACAGTGGAGGGATTCATCAGTCTATGATGGAGATTTAATGGTGACCTTAGGAAAGAAGGGGAGGTGAGTGCTGTTACTCAGAATAAATCAGCCCTAATCAGTATGTGTGAGAAATTGTTCTGTCCCCTCCATCCGCTACCTTCACTACATGGTAAGCTCTGCCGTTGCATTGTGTCTGGATTTTGGGTTTTTTTTATCGCTGGCATGCAGAACATGCCCAAGGCCTGCAGCTCACACTGCCATCACAATGACATAAAGACTTCACATTTTATTTTGATGTTTGCTCAGGAAAGACAGGGTGCATTCCCAATTCAGGAAGGGGTGAAGAATACCCAGGGTGAGGAGAACAGTGCCAAACTAACTGCTTGAGATGTAGACACACTAAAGGTCCACAGTCTGAGGCTTTGGCATGGTCAAACTCCCTCTGATGGGGGTTTGGGACATAAAAAGGGGAAACAACACAGCTTCTGAAGATGAGGCAATCATTTGTCGCAGATAGAGAATGTGCCCATGTTGAAACAGCGCTGCACTTAACTTTATTCAGCACATCTGTTTCACAGGGGACGCTGGTCAGGACATGGGAAGCTTGATATCTCAGACTGAGGTTGTGGGAGAAATCTCTATTTGTTGGTTAAAAAACAACAATTCAGCGACAATTCAGTCCACACGACCATCAGAAAATTAACAACAGAAAAAGAGAACCTTATATAAAATCCAAGGGGCGGAATTAGCAACCCCACAAGTGATAACAATAAAGGTAATTACAAGTAGACCAATATCTGTACAGGAAATATTACTGAAGGAGGTGAAAAAAATTCTACTAGTCTAGTGTAATTACCTGTATTGTAATCACCTGTGGGGTTGCTACTCCCACCCCTTGGATTGTATATAACGTTCTCTTTTTCTGTTAATTGTCTGATGAAGATTGTGCAGACTGGCGCGTCATGTAACTAATGAATAGAGATTTATTTTATTTTGTTGAGAGAGTGTCGCGCCTTCTTTAGCTTGGTATGCATTTTTACATTTAAGGCAGCACCTCTTCTCTTGTTGCTCGAGCGCGGATTCACAAACTGAGGACCCAGTAGAAAGGCTGATGATGAACTTATTAATAATGTTGATCGTCAGCTTTGTGGAAAGGGAAATTTTGACTTAAAATGACATTAAACTTGACTCCATAAAGGTTCTTCAAGATCTTTAACACCATCAGGAACACTTGGAAAAAAGTATTATACAATCAAACTTGCCATAAACTTCTGAAACAAACTTTAAACTTTATGAATGACCTAGATCTCTAATTTCTGGGAATACTGTACATATTATAGGTATGTGATAAACCTAGAGTTTACTACAGGAAAATAGACACTGAAAACACACACACACACACACTGGACAGAGGTTGCAGCCCAGTGAAGTGATAGCCCCAGATCCGTATGTGATTACAGTATGTATTTTTTATTCACAAACATGTTTTTGGAGATAATGCATGTTGTGGACATACTGTGGCCAAACCATCTCAGAATTGACAAGGTTTAGAGTTTATTGAATTATGGGTATTATTTCCATCTTAAAATAATGATTTCAGAAGTCATGGGAACCTTCAAAGGTACTTCAAAGGTAAGATGACCAAATTTATATGTAGGTGGTAAGTAGATCAATATCACACACTTCACTCGCTGGTTTGCTTGCTTTGTTTGATGCTTTGTATGAGCTACAGCTTTTCTATTGTGATACATGATACCAGGAATAGCAGGTAAGGTAAATGTTACAAAATTGACCTTGCCCTTCCTAATACACATTTGCATTGACTTATGCAAGCTATAGTACATTATATTACATTACATTACATTACATTAATGGAATCCTTGGTGTATCTGCTTTCTTTCAAAAATCCCTCTTGTCTCTAACTGGGTTGGTTAATTGGGTCTTCAATAACAATTTAGAATTTTTTTCCCACAAAAACATTTTATGATGAGTTGAAACTTTCATATGCTTTGAATACATGTTTCAATGAGCACACATCAAATGAAATCCCTCTCAGTTCATAAATTCATGTATACAGCAGTAGCCGTCTATTCTTTCTCAAACGTTAAAACTAACAAGGCAACACAAAGGTAACACAAAGCTTGTGTCTCTCGATCGACTGATTGGCAGATCATTCTTGGCATTTTCTGACAACTGAAGAGAACAGAAGTGAAAAGTTTCAGATAATTCATCTCTCATCATTCATTTGAGGGTTATTTATCACCTGTAAATGAAAACATGAAAAACTTTTATCATTTCACTCACTGCAAATGTTTTACTTTTTTCATAGTCCACAGTGAATTTATTGTGAAATTACACTGATTCAAAACAATGTAAATGCCACTGAATCTATAACATCCATCGTCTTTGCAATGCGATGCCATGCATACATCCAATCATGATGATTTCCTGAGCTGCAGACCACCGGTTTCTGTCTAAAGAAGGTTCATGCACTGCTGATTCAACGGGTTCTTCCCTGAACGCTTCCGACGGCTGCTCTCCGAAAAACTAACCCTGAAAAACACAAGAGATGTTTGTAAGAGTGTTCGGAGGAGTTGGCTCCCAAATCTAAAATGGTCAGTACAGATATGGCCACGAGGCAGGCTGCCCACTCCATTAGCCCCCACAGGCTTTTTGGTCAGGGTGGTGCATGCCTCCACTGATGAGGCTTTCAGGGAGATGTACAGCGTGTCCTCTTCACTTTAAACATAAAGAAGACGCAAAATCTCGTCTTTTACAAATGACTAATGGCAGCAATATGTGTGTAACCTTAATGCATGTCCAATTTTGTGTCAGATTTTCTTTCCAAATGGCATGCCTACGAGATAAGGCGCTGGTATTTTGTGCTGAAGGTTGGTAAGCAGGGAAGAAATGTCAATAAATCATTGTGTTTCGCAGGAAGCCGAGGGAGTGAGAGCTTGTTTCTGTGAGAAGTCTCAGGAACAACTATGAAACATTTTGCTCTTTAGCCTCCCCTTTAGCTATGCCTCCGCTTGTCATAGCAGGAATCACAAAAGGTTTTGGTGCCCTGAAAAATGCATGACATTTTAAGATGATATTACTGCTGATTACAATGACATCATGCCCAGGAGGCTGTTTTTTTTTTATTTTTTTTTATCAGACACAGAGAACATGTCATGCTGTAGATCATGTCACGCATCACAACGTGCCTTTTTTGAACAGTAAGGGTGGGGGGAGATCCTTGTAGATAAAAGTCATATATTTCTACAGGCATCCAGGCTGCAATTTCACAAAAATCCTTATAATCACCATTCACAAGAACTATTTTGTTGCGTCGCTGTGAAACACAAAAGAGAAGAGGTGTGAAAACAGCCCTAAAGATTCAATAAAAGATGGAGATATTATCTTGTTGTTGACATAAAAATCCAAATATCTTTTCTCTGAGGTTGATAAATCACTGCCAATAAATTACTTTCCAAGAAGGTGGAGTGAAATAGTGAGGGATGCCTTTCAAGTCATTCATTTGCATTTTCATTGAGTGTTTTTGTTTTCTGCAGCATTCTCAGCTCCTTTCCCGAAAGGTCAATGGGAAACGGTCGGTGTCTACTTTATCTGCATGAGCCACTTCTCAAGTTCAGCCAAGTAAGAAATAAGATTATCTTTATAGAAGGCAAACTGAGAAACTGGCCTTTGAATCTTATTCAGTAGAGTATTAATATCTTAGTGGGGAGAATCAGCTCAAACTGCTATTAAAATAACTGAAGTCTTGAGCTGGATGTTTTTCAATTTACTGAGCCCCTCATGTTTAATGGAAATTGACTGTCTCACCTTTTACATCAGTTGATCTTAACATTTAATAGATTCTTTTAAGGATATTAATCTTTTCCATTTTATCTTTGTCGGGGATAAGAGTGAGGCATATTTCTCTCAGCAGAAACAACTCATTAACTTCCCAGACACAAACCCTCCTGCTCCCAAGGTGTGGTATGAGAAACACAGGTGAAAAGCAGTACAAAATACTTACAATTTTCCATATAGAAAATACCCAGGTTTGTTATTTCTTCAAACCTATACTCTAAAGCTGGAAATGCAAATCTGTTTTCTCCCATTATTTCCAAAGTCCTATTGACATTTACTGAGTGCTACACTATTTGATTCCACCATTAAGTCAAATGTCATTGCATGCACATGATGCAATTTTCAAATTAACAAAGAGATCTTACAGTATTGCAATCCCAGGCAGAAAAATAGAGCCAGCGCATAGACATTTCAACATAAGTAGCCATTCTTTTAGCCCAAACTGCTGATGACAGTCTCCAGAGAGAGCAGATGCTGTTGCCTTCTGGCTCTGAGCTTCACCGTTCCATTCCAGTAACTGCCTCTGTTCCTCCAGAGATTTGCCACTGTAAAAACTCTGCACTCTCATAGCATCCAGGTGAAGAAAAACACTGATGTAATGGGTGGCTTTTTTTCTGCTTTTAAAAATGCCATCACCAGTCAGCAGTTGTCTGGGTTAAGTGCACAGGGTTGTATTAATCATTGAGATTTAATGCAGATGCCAAGTGTGATGCACATTTCTTGTATTTGCTGTCTATAAGATTGTAGAATCAGACAAGAACACATTAAGCGGTGAATTTACAGTTTTTTGAATTGGTTCTGAAGGCTTTTCAAAGGGAGGAAATCTGGAGAAAATACATTTTCTTCTGAAAGTCATACAATCAATCATATTCATCGCCTTCATTGTGTCCTTCTGGCCCTGTTCATGTGGTTGACGTGGCCCATTCAATTCATGTTGGCTCCCTCACGTCACATGACAACCCCAAAAATTGTGGTTGTTCATGTAATTGAACTTGCCAGCCCTTTTCTGATGCATGTGTTCATCTCCTGAGATGAAATCACATTTGCCCTTCAAATGTTCAGATTACCATCTGCATTGGGTAAACATTATCATTTGCTCATGTTCAAGTAACATCTATATGTACCGTTGTATACCTTTGCCTCAGCTGAATGTAGATGGTGGAATGTATATATACCTCTTCTTGGCCATTATGCTATTGCTAAATGTCAATATTAGTCTGAGACCTAGCATAATACAAAACCCTATCCTTCAAACTAGACTCTCCAGCAAGGACAGATATATATAAATGAATGGCTGTTATAACAGGGTAAAGGTGCATATTGTGGGAAGAAATCAATGAGAGACGGTCACTGCAGTGTGTCAAAGCTCAGATGGTCTCTTTTCCAGTCTGATAGGGATTCTAAGGAAATCTTGATATAACCCCTCTGACAAGGTCAGGCTATCTCATGCAACCTTTTGTGGAAAGCACTCAGCACAACAAATGGACCCTAAACTGTTTGCACTCTAAAGGCAGCTCTGCAGAGCTGAATACGCAGACCCAACCTGGCACACTCCAACCCAAAGTATTCGTTCTGGGCCAACGCTGACTGAATATGACTTGAGCAGCTGGAGGAAGTTCACCAGGAGGGGCAGAGGTCGACTAAAGACATTCTGAGTGATGACACAATTTGTTTTTACTTGGAGTTAGGTCATCTTGTCAAAAATGGTTGGATGATCGACGATGAAAAGAGATGGTATTAAGAGCGCTCTGCCAAAGACAAGAAGGACTTTCTGTCTTACTCTTAGGGAGAAAACTATATCACAGTGGTAAGCTATGCTCTCTTGCCCAAGATGAGCAAATGATAACCTGTCTTTAAAACGTTTTTTAAAAAAAAATACATTTTATGGTAATACATCAAAACATAAGACTGCACTAGGCTACGCAACAGGATTAGGAGATGGCTGAACTGGAAGAATTATTGGAAATCTTTTCTGAATATTTTTCTGAGCTGTTTAAGTGAACTTCTTTTCAATGTTACTGTGCTCACTTTTTCTTCCCACCTCCACAGGCATAATAGGAAAATAGCTAATATAAAACCTGAAATTGTATTATTTTCTCTGTAAAGAGAGATGATTGCATATCAAGTTGGCTGGTTGAAGTACCTCCTGTGTATGACTCCTGTGTGGGGGGAGAGGAAGCATTTTTCTTCCAACCAATGGAAGAGTGAGTCAGGTTTATGACTATGGGGAGCAGAGGGTGGCCTTTATTTCCCTGAGAAGAGTCATTATTATTGCCCTGCAAATTTATGGCTTGCTTCTGGAGAGAACCTACGAGCAGAGTGCCTGTCATTTCTCTTACTATCTTATGCATTATTGATAAGTCTATGGTCCTATCATCTATTGTGTGCTATTGCCATAAATCACCAGCAGAAAACAACATATAGATGTTTGGAGTCTCTCTCTTTTCTTCTCTCTACTGTATTTTACACGTGTATTTAATTTCATTTCAATTATTACACTGTAGTTATGACAACACAGTATAATAAAAACAACTTTAACAATCTTGTAAAAATCACATTTTCAGTAATATTTTTTAAGAATTCAAAATAAGAAACATTTTCCAGAGGAACAATTTGTTTTATACACATATTTTAAAGAATGATTCCCCCGTAGAATTCTCATTTGCAAAAAATAATTGGCTAATCAAATTAAACTCAATGTCATGAACCAGTTTACGCGTGTTTGATGCTTGAGTTCATGTGGGGGTTGATGAGACAAAGACAATTGCTTAAGACAGAATGGACGCGGGCTCTAATGAGCATGCTAATCCATGGCAAGAAGAGCTGGATCCGGCACAAGGGACGAGAGTGGTTCCTCATTTTCATAATGCAGGTGAACCAGGCTGGAAAACTGAAATAGGTCTATTTTTTCACCGTATTGCCTGTCTGTGCGTTACTTGTCACTGCCTACTTTCTCTCGTTGCTTTTTATTTGTGTGATGCGTTGTATGTTTTTATACCTGCCTGCAAATAAATTCCCCTCTTGGCATAAAATAAAGAAAAATAAAGAATTGAACTTAAATATGAACAATAGAAGAAACATATTTGAATCTGATAGCCACTGAAGGGCTGTAATAAATTCTAATCCTCCCGCTGATCCAGTAACATATGGTTACAAATGTTGCAGAAGTAAACAGTTACATTACTGATTGTGTAAGAGAAGATCTCGGCCCCAGTGCTTTACATGAGAAATAGTACCAGAACAATTTAATAATTGTGTGAGTCTGCCTCAGTTAATATCTCAACCTATTAACTGATAAATGGCTGCTATTAGTTCCATACTCAATTACATGGGGAGATAATTAGATTGTCACGCTGTTAAAGGCTAATAAGGATGAGCCTATCCTTGCAACAAAAGGTGACCTCCTTTGACTGGCAATGTTTCTCTGGTGTCCTTTCACCTGGCCATGGGCATTGTTGCTGTTATAAAAGAGAGCATCCAGACCCAGGCTTCAAAGAAATTTCCTTTCATTTTCCTTTGTCGAAAATTCTGCAAATAGTTGCATTCTTAGACACACACACACACACACACACACACAAACCCCAGAATCACTGTACACTGGACCAAACAAGTTAATCAGAGATGTTCTATTGGCACCTCCCACGTGTGCTCTCTCTCTCTCTCTCTCTCTCTACCTCTCTCTCCCTCTCTCTCCCTCTTTCCTTTTCGGTGCCCCTCTCACTGAAGGGCCCTTCAGACCAGCAGCAATCATCCTATTTAGACAGCTGAGAGGACTGCTTTTTGAAACATGGTACTTTGGTATTGTATAATGCTGCCTGTGCTTGCAATCATGCTCTTCACTCTGCAATGATGAGGTTAATTTTGGTCTTTTGTGTATATTTTGCTTATTTGCTTGTTTGTATAAGCTGTTTATTTACCTGCAATACAAGCTGGTTTTAATTTAAAAAAATCAGTGGTCAACACTGCTTATGAAATGACTGATCATGAAACTATGAATCACAGCCCATTTCAGGGATTCAGGTACCATTTCAGTATTTAAGTCCAGACTCTATCAATTTAGCATTTGGCCTAAAATTTACCATAACTCCCTCCATACCAACTATTATCCCATCTTCCCCTGCCCGAGGGGTCTGAGGGCCTGCACACCTGCCCTGCCATTGCCCTGGAGCTCTTTCATATACACACATCTATTTGCATGCACATACACACACATACACCTCATCTCATTTCTTAAAATTAAAATTGTAAATTGTTCATTTTAATCTTGTTTTTAATCAAAATTACCTGTCATTTTGTTGTTCTTTTAAAGCACTTTGCAACAGCCTTACACTCTTAAAACACTTAATAAAACACTTAAATAAATTTGGCTACTTTAGTAATAGATCATGGACTCAAAAGAGTTCAGTATTTCAATGGACAGTAAAGGAAGGAAAAGACTTAACAAATTTGTTTATTAGCTTCCCAGATAAAAAACATTTTCTGAGGCAGGGCCAATCCACCACTACTGACCTACCTTATGAATACATTACAATACATTAAAGTTGATTGGCTGCGCAGGAGGCAACTTGTGAGTTATGTGGTTTGTATTCAGTGCTAGTTTGTCAGCTCCCTCAGGTGATTATGCATACTATTCTCCGTTAATGAAAAAAGTTAGCCAGACTTCAGTGCAACTGTTTTCTAGAAAATCTCTATGAAAATCTCTATCAAAATAATTCTTACAGGCTTAATTTATCTATATAAATGGGAAATGTTAAGAAAAGCATTTCTAATTCTTACGTCTAGCTTCATTGGAGCCTACACACATATTGCACTACAAACAAATACTTGATAATCAAATGCTCTAGTAAGCAATTTAAGGTTTATCTGGAATTGATCTGTCTTTCCTGGCAAACTGGAATGACAGCATTGATTTCAGAGGGGGTAAATAACAGAATTATGACTTGTGAAATGATGTGGAATCAGTGTCTGGTGTAAAGACATGAGCTGACATTAGGAACCAATATATTTGCAACACATGCAATAAGCTACACATTCTGATTTCTTTAAAGATCACATGAATAAACCAAAGCGTTTCCTTGTAGATGTGGAAGAAGACTAAAGCAGCAACTAAGCATCACTGTAAACATAAATTGTTTAGACACCCAAACTGTGGTTGCAACTGAGCAGCCACTGAATGCGGAGAGTTACAATTCTTATATTGCTGGTACTTGAATAACACTAACTGTCCCAAAAACACTCTTTATAGTGAGTGTTCTGAGACATATACTGTAAATGGTGCATTTGGGCTCATGATATAAAATATTGAGCACCATTCAATTGAGTGCTTTTGACATATTCACACATTCATTGCATTTATTTATTTAGATAATCTTATTTATTTAGATAATCTAAAGTAAAGAGGAGTAACATAAAACATTGGAGAGAGAGAGAGAGGATAATCAGTGTGAGAATTAAAACCTGTGACATTATGAGCATGTAATATGCTTTCTATACCACTAAGCCACTGGGATCCCTGCAGGTTTGAACTTAAAAAATATATATATACAGTATATATATACTTTTCCTTCTAAAATAAACTCACTGTCTACTAATGTCAGTACTGTATGGTGTCAGTCTTCATACCTAGTTAATGTGCACTTTTCAGATGATGATAGTGTGATAGTATGTGTCAAAACATACTGGTGTTATGGTGTTTTAAGTCATGCTCGCCACACTTCATAGCTAATGACCTCGAGCCACACCTCAATCCTCAGCACTGCCTGGGTCCAGTGAATACAGTTGGAGATAATGGCTTCTGTTAAGAAAGGAGAATGTTTCAATCAATGTGCACATAGGAGGTAGGTTTAAAGTATGTGATGTTTCTTTTTTGAAAGAAGTCTGTGAAAAACCCAGTAACTGGTGGTCATGATGCTGGTGCCACAGATGGTGAATCTGGAAACTCTGAGATAAATTTTGGCTGTTATCTCAGAAAAGGTTTTCAGATTATTTTCATATGTGTCAGTGCCCCCTGTAAGCTGCTTTAAAATTGATGGGTAGCTGGGAAAAAACCTAATGGACAAGTGTGCTGTGGTATTATAAATTGAATCTATCTGATGATAAATTGAGAACATCGGTTTGAGCAATGGGAAGACAGGATTTCTCGCGGATCTGTTTTAGGACTGTGCTTCTGTTTATTGACTGTCATCTTGTTTTTGTCTGTCACTTATTATGAAACGTCTTTATTGTTCTCCAGTTTTAACTAAACAGACTGCTGCTGTCTTGGCGAGGTTTGCCTTGAAAAATTCTTGTTTTCAGCAGGACTAACCTGGATAAATTATGGTTAAATAAATGAAATGAAATATTCAAAACATACTCGTGTTTGGAAATCTCTTCCATTTTTCAAAGACCTCATATGGGTTTTATTTTGGGAGACCTTGAAACAGCATTTCTAAATTACAAAATAATACTTCTATTGTCTCAAGCCATTGGATTTTGAAGCACTTTCTTCTGCCTGTGTATTCTTACAACTGCTCTTCAATTGTTACTACAGTATGTGATGTAATAAAACAACAAGATCGTGCTACATACAGTAGACTGTTACACAAAGACACAATGTATACCTCCTGAGAGCATCCATTTTCTATCACCGTGTCTTTGTGAGAAAGCCTATAGTGTCCACACATTCAAGACTTTTTTATTGACTTGACCATATGGTTTATGGGTTTCTAAATAGCTCCACCTCTCTTTAGGAAAAGAATGGGAACTTAATCACACACCTTTGGCGGGCTTAGAGAGGCAGCTGTCACAGTCAACAACCTCATCATGTCTGTGTGAGACTCAGGAGAGACTGCCCTTGAAACACAAAGAACCTCTAAGGACATCGATTCACTTCAGCTACTATAGCGCTCATTCACAACAGTAATTGCCAGTGTACTCAAAACTTTTTTTTCTGCGCAGTAAGGGGACAAAAAAATGACAGTGCACTTTGCAGTATCAAAGTAAGAGTCAAATGCCTCCCACATTCCGAGTGATGGTACAAAAGCTACCATCATCATTGACAACCATTGGAATTCCCTGTTCGTCTGCCATATTGGCTCTGGGTAATGACACACTTAATGATTCTGTGTCCGAGCCAGAAACGTGCATATGACACAATATGGTAACAGAATCCCAGTATTACAAGGTTCCTGATATGTAATTACACAGATGTTATGACTGAAACGGGCTATACGGGCTCGCAGTTGATTTGTGCCATCATGTTTCATCCTGCTTTTCATTTTGAGGCAAGGACAAGCCGATACGCCTCAGTTGCTCTTATAATTATTTCTGCTCTTCTCCTTTCTCCATGCCCAGTCTCTCTGTCATGCTTTCAGTCTCAGCCAGGGCCTGGGTGTCGATCCCTAAGGACACGACGCTGGAATGGCTATCTCGGGCGTCTGCAAATGGGGATTGGGAACTATCTTAGATTCAATACGATTTTCCAAATTAAGACTGAGGAATTAAATGAAATCTTACAGTGTTATCTCTCGGGTCAAATTGGTCGCTCAATTGTGCTGCCCTGATAGATTGATAGCACAGCCCACTTACTTTTTTACCATCCCCATGCCACAGCTCACATCTATCTGAGGGCATGACTGCACAATGTGTGCTATGCTATGTGCACATGCTAACACTTGTGAGTGGTTTTATTGTCATTCTGTTCTTCAGCTCTTCAATCAAATGTGTTTATATGTATATATATAGCAATATAATTCGGTGTAGTATTCAGAGGCTAGATTGTAATCCATGGGACAATCCATTCTTCCTATAATATGCTCACAACAGCACCACCATTCTCAGACATGCAAGCTTTAGTGGTTGTCTGTGTTCACCAGATAAAGAGGAACAATGGTTCTAATAGGCTGCAGAGAGACTCCACAACCAATGTTTCGGAGACACGCATTTGTTCTCACAAAGGCTTAATGTATTTTGAGTGGCAGATTAAGGATATTGGTCAGGGGCTGTGCATTGTCAACTCTGAAAAGTGGGGTAAATGTGTGTGTGGATGATAATTCACACATTCTTAGACTTAACGGCAGACAAAAAAGCCACACTGTTCTCGGTTTGGGGAAATGTGTTTCACAGTTTGTTAATTATGGGTAACATAATCTCATTAAGTCCTTTTGCTTTGCTTCTCAATTTCTTTTACAAGTGTTAGTCATAATTGAGTAGTTTGGGGGTTTAAGTTCCGCTTTTGTCTGAGTTCAAAAAATGGGCTTCTTCATAAGGGCTCTGTTTGGTCCCATTTGCATTCCACGAGGAAGCCAGATGTGCTGTACTAGCACAGTTCGCCTAGCCTAGAGCCTATAATATCAAACTGTCTCACTCTGGTAACATGGACATTTATATTAGAAACAGGGATTTCGACGGAAAGTATTCACCCAAAATTAAGGTAGTTGAGGTTTATTTTTACAATATGATTTCGCTATGTCTTTGACAAATAACCAGTTTATACATCCTCGGTACAGTATGTCGCTCTCTTGACATCTTTCCACTTGAAGATGAACAGTATCTATTTTAACCAGCCATCTGTGTATTTTGTTGAATAGTTCTCTTCCATCTGGATAATTGATGCAGTCTGCCCTCTAGGGATTGTCGAAGGTAAAACAAAATCTACACATCCTCTGCTCTTCTTTCTACACACACTACGTTCAGATGTTTTACAGAGAAAATTCAAAGTTTGACCACTGGTGCTATAGTCAAAATCAAATTGTCAGCATTATATATGGGAATATTGACTATCTTACTGCGTGTAAATAACAGGGTGACCATGGGCCATGTTATGTTCACTGTTTGCCGAGTTTATTGATTTTGAGTGCAGAGTGGGTGAATGCTCCTGTGCTGTTTTTTTCACCCAATGTAGTATTCACAGTAAATCTTGTGCTTTATCAGAGATGGTGATCAACAAAGACACACATGGTGTCTCTAGTCTCTGGGAGGTGTGATTGAGTCCTTGAAAGCTCCTTGGACAGATTGGCATGGCAATTGCTCCTCTGTCTGCTGGTACATCTCAACATCCCCAATATATCCATGTTAGAGGCCCAGCTATCCATGTTTATCTTGGACCGGCGACGTGTTAGAGTTAATAGCTCCATCCACAGGGCTGTAGAATAAAGTCTTAAGTCTCTGGTATTCACATGACGTGGCCCTCCCTCAGAGTGTAAACATTGTGAAGACAGATTAGTTCTGCTGCTGTGGGTAAAGAAGATTAGCGGAGATTATTAACAAACATGTTGGATTAAACAGACGGTATCACTCCCTACTTTTCAGACATCCCAACCACGGTGTTAAAACAGGAGTTGGGGTGCAATTGTTCAAATTGATAGCTATTCAGTTCTGGAGCTTTGAATTAATAGGTCCACAGTTGCATAATAAACTCTTAGTGGTGTCCCCAAATGGAAAGTGAACTCCAAAAATGAGTACCCAATTAGTCCCCATGATACTGTTAACACTCTCATTAGAATATGATGTGGCCCAATATCTGTCGATACAGTATAATGAGTATCCTTCAATCTTAATCAATACATGGCATAGATTAATATATGGCAAACACGATTTTATAACATAAATGCTTGCTAAAAATATTCTCACATCTTGCTGTATTATCTTTAATTTCTGTAGCTTGCTTCATACTGTATGTCTCCCCACAGTAGCAGTTATCAAAGGGATTGACTGCAAAGCTGCCTGGATTCAATCTTCTGGGTCTCAATTAAAGTCAGATTTACTGACATCAGTCACAGTTCATCACAGTGATTATGTTCAAGCTGTTCAGTGAGGAGATGATACACAGAGCTTATGGGAACTGCCACTAATTGGAGGTCCTCACTTTCTCAGTTTGTGTCCGCCCATTGAACTTCCCTGTAAATGCCATCAGGATTGCTAAGTCACCCTGGTCCTTGTGCCAATCAGCCATTTGCCCATACATGCAAATAATTACAGTAACACCTGCATTATGAGTAAGGACAGCCTTTAACAAATCAGTCATGCCTGCTCCAAGTTGAAAATGAAATCAGAACCTGCAAGAGAAGACCACCCGCCCCTAGATTCTTTGCCTCGGACTTACAATGTTTATTTGTTTTTCAGATAATGTTATCAAAGGTTAGAAATACACATATTGATTCCCTCAGATAAGCAATTTTCCTGCCATCTGGAATATGGGGTCAATATGTGCCTTACAGGGACACGATGAGGATGGATCATTTGAGGATCTATCTGTAATAATAGCATTGTTCTTTTCCGTAATGGCCGTCCCATGTATCTTGTATTGGAGTTGCTCAAGGCTCAGCACCGGGCCTGTAATCATACAATATTTTATAAGGTCTGATCTGAGACCAGTTTACTATATGGGCACGTAACCTGGCATGTGATCATTGGTCAATACTCCTGTTGTGTTCTGTGTAATTACCCTCACAACAGTTGCTGTCAGATATTTTCTGCATCATGTGACAAAGGGGAATCTTTGATCTCACTAAGATAAAGTAAGCTGACGATGGGATTATGTACTGGAATACACTTGCTATATATGTCAGTTATACGATGCTGGCCTACAAAATTACTTTGGTCTGTGAAAGATAAACAAAAGATTAAACACTACAAAATATTTTGTATTATAATAATAATTTGTAGGACTGGCCTGGCCTGTACTCTAAGCAAAATTGTTTTGGAGCTTTTTGTCAGTAAAGCAGTTTGAATTTTATATGACAGAGCGCACTCTAAAGACCAAACTACTGCAATGAATTTGCCTCTTGTTTTATTGTAGGAGAGATGTGTGACACCTTGATGTCTCACATGATAGTGTTCAATGCCATCTAGTGGTAAAAAGACAATAATAATAAATACATAGTAAAGCATACACGCATTTCCCACATTGTGGATTTTGAAGGAACCACATCAATTTATAGAACCATAACAATAATACTACTAAATGGATCAGGGACAGTTCTGGATGATTTATGATCAAAGGCTATAAACAGCTAACACATAATGTAATAATAACTACATATAAAAATAGCCATTAAAAATACCAAATGTTGATCTACAGATATGTGCCAGAAAATGTTACCAAAAGTTGTCCAACAGTCAAAGTCCAAAACAGAAAATCATTTTAATCAATCACAACCAATATACAGTATTTCCTGTAGTAAAGCCCATGCAGCATCATCTCCCATATACCCGTTAAAATAAAATGATGGTCAGCAGGTTCAGCCATCTGTCTCATTCGCTGTTTTATCATCCTGGCTCATTCTGAATTTGTTATTCATCTCCCTCCTCCATTACAGACAGCTTTGCAGTCCTCATCTCCATAGCTAAACTCTGCCTCTCCCTCTCCTCCTCATCCAGTCTCTTGTAGTTGAAGTAATGCATTATGAAGAAAAATATGCCAGGCACCAGCATCATCACACCACATGCATAGTACATGTATTTGTAGTCCCCGTAAACATCAACCAGTGCCCCTGAAAGAGAACATGACAAAACACTCAGAATTTTACAGATGCCTGGATTTCCAGCAAAGTTAAAGCTCAAATTAAAAAATCTTAATTTCCATGAAGCTGTAAATGTACTAACCTGAAATTGGAGGACCAAGAAGCACTGGGCCACACTCAATAATGGTGACAAGTCCAACTGCACTGGAGAAGCGCTGAGCTCCAACTAGATCCATCAGAACTTCAAAGAGCAGTGAAGAAACCATACCGAAAGCCAAACCAAAGAAGACAGCATAAACAACCAGGCCTACATATCCAGGTATCAGTGGGCATAAAAGGTGGCATAGGCCATTATACGTAACTGCGAAACTGAAAAGATATTGGATCCTAGGCCTAATCCATTTGGTGTTGGCTAGGAGACCAGTCGCTGGTCTGATAAACATGTCCACCAAGGCAAAAAGAGAGAGCAAGAAAGCGGCTGAATATTCATCGATCCCTTGATCCTTGGCATATGGGGCCAGGAAAACCACTGGTGCAAAAAAGCCAAAAAACATGACCACATTACCAATGAGGTAGATCAGGAAGCCCCGGTGTCTGAAAAGTGACACATCTATGAATTTGCCTGCACAGCCCGGACTCCTACTGCGCTCACTTTGCTCTCGTTCAGTTAGGTGGCCAGCTGACTGTGCACCAGTGTCCTCAGCAGCAGCTTTCTCAGCGGCCGCTCCGTTCGGCTGGGGCGGTTCAGCGTCAGGTTTGGGTTTTACCTTTTTGTTGACTGGCCTCATCAGAGAACCGGCTACACAGCAGTTCAAAACACAGCCTCCCAGGATGAGGAAGCTCCCTCTCCAGCCGAAGGAATCAAACAGGAACTGATTGAGAGGAGCCAGAGTGGAGAGGATAACTGGACTTCCCGTCATAGCGAGCCCATTTGCCATCGGCCTTTTGACCTGGAAGTAAGTACCTATGATTGTGAGGGCAGGCTGCAGGTTGAAGGCAAGGCCAAAACCTGTTGAAATAATATGCTTCATTAACATGTTATGAATAAGGAATCTCCCTTGGATCATATGAACATACAATGGCAATAAAAAACCCTTATGAAACTCTTGTGAAGTGGTCTGTTGTCTTATTAGAATCAATTTTTAATTTGATAATCACAGTACAATACAGTTTCTTTCTAGACTAGATAAAGGTTTAGAAGAAATTATCTAGAAGAATGAAAAGTGACATTTACGTTATCTACAAAAGAAAAAATCATATTAGTATCCCTTGAGGAGAAAACAAGTGGACACCTAGTTCAGTAATAGATACAAAAAAAATATTGCCTTGGAGAAATTCTTGACCAAAATACTGTATTTCATTTTTTTCAATGGTGTTAATGAGTTTTCAGCAGAAGACCAGCTTTGCGTCAGACTACTCTGGAGTGTGTGACATAAATTGATTGACTTGTTGCTTAAACTGCAGCATGAGCAACCAGAGGAGCCTGTAACGCTCATCCTACTGCCTCTCAGGCTGATAAAGGCATTAGCCTTGAAAAACCCCACAAGTGAAACACCCATGTCCACCGTAAGGAGGCCCATTGGGAGGCTGACATTTTTTAGCTGCTTGGAGTACTTAAGACCTGGCCATTGGCTGAGCAACATTAAGCTGATTTATAAAAAAAAACAAAAAAAACAACAACAACTATATTCTGGATTTACTCCCAGGAATTGCGAAACACATTTTGCCAGACTTACAGTTGTAAAACTAGAGTTCATCTGATAATAGATGTTTGGTTACAAGTAAATATTTAAACTTTTTTTATTATTTCTCATATGACATTATTTTTATCTGTACAATGGACAAACACTTTGATTCAAAATATGACAAAAAAAAGCAGTCTACTTTGGTTATTTACACATACTGTTTTCCTTGCCACAGTATCTACACTAGAATAAAGATTCAGTTTAAAGTCTGAGAAGTTTGTTTGTGCAGTAGATTGTTCACTGTGAAGTGAAGCTACACACTGATTCAGTTTGGCATAGATGCATGTATAGATTTTCCAAATAAGCCAAGTTGAAATGACAAATCCCATTACTTCAATAGCACCCAAAACAATGCCTTTTTGTAGGGCATTGATATTTTATAATGACTTGACCATGACAAATATTGACACACTGCACAAAATGGCCCAAAATGACCCCACACAGGGACGCAGAGAGGATCCTAGTGGACTGGCTCTGAATGATCAAAACACTACTCTTGTCTATGAGTGGGAGGATATAACCCTTACTCTACTATCAATTCATCCTCCTCTGTTCCCAGCCAGTCAAAACTAGGCAACATAAAGCAAACATTAGATAGAACAGCAGCAACCTTACTGGAGAATTAATTAGTCTGAAGTCTGAATTAACTAAGGGAATTTGCAATTAACAACAAGGAAAATTATCATAAAAGAAACCAAGAAAAATTATTATTTACCTCCAATTACACCAACACACAGATACAAGTGTAGGATACTACTGCCAAAAGAAGCGGTCACCATGGCAGTCGAAACCATGAGCCCCCCGACCATAACTACAGGTCTGCTGCCATAGCGGTTAACAAGTATACTGCTCACAGGTCCTGCACAGAGGAGAGAAACACGTTACCTCTCTGGAAGCTTCTTTTAATTTTCTGTCACAGTTTACAGCACTTAGGCGGTCTCTATTTTGCTGAAATACAGGGATAAGAAATTTGTATGACAGGAATTTTAGAATCACGTCTAAAGTCTAAATGTCCTTGGAATATGTTGTGTGGGAATGTGCTGATTTTTTTTTCACAAGACTTTGTCAAATAATCCAAAATATACAAAGGCTACTTACCTCCTGCATACATAGCAGCAAGCATAATTGAGGACACCCAGGCAATCTCACTGTAGGAAACTGAAAAATACTCCTGAATCTCCTTAAAG
Organism: Centroberyx affinis; assembly: GCF_046629955.1. NCBI lineage: Eukaryota > Metazoa > Chordata > Actinopteri > Beryciformes > Berycidae > Centroberyx > Centroberyx affinis. The sequence continues at coordinate 214,057 of NW_027279983.1, forward strand.
TAGATGGTTAGGGACTTAGGAAAGGCATAGGAGAAACCTATGGAGATGAACGCACCAAAGACTACAGCCCAACCCCAGCCTCCATCTGGCGGGGTGTAGTCTAGGTTGGTGGCTGCCGCAGGGGGCATTATTTGTTTCTTCGGCTGGATAGTAGAAACAATGTTAAAAGAAGTGATCAGAATCGAAAAGCAGCTGTATATTTTCTGAGCAATGCTACAGCAATGGTAATGCATGAGTAAAGCATAAGTATCTTAAGAGCTCACCTCTGCACAATCCCTGGAACTGTGTTCCCCAAGTCCTGAACAACGTCGATGTGCCAGGCTGTGGATATCTTTCTTAGAAAGGCCCTGTTGCAAGGCCTTTGATCTGATCACGTGTGCTTGGTCTGCTCCTCTATTGATAAATACAAGTGACCATACACAAAAAGAGCAATAACCCTAGCTGATGATTTTGATCTCCAGAGGTCTGGCTATGAGTCAAAAAGTAAAAGTCAATCCCAGACAAGGTCAAGTAACAACATCTATCGGTCAAGTAAAAACATTACTTATTTTTTTCATCTTTTTCAAGGCTGGGGGATGTGCTCGTGTTAAGGCCCTTTGTACCGTGTGTGTGTGTGTGTGTGTGTGTGTGTGAGAGAGAGAGAGAGAGAGAGAGGGAGAGAGAGAGGGAGGGAGAGAGAGAGAGAGAGAGAGAGAGAGAGGAGACTTTGACTTTTGATGTTCTTTAATAAAACATCTCACCTAAAACAAACACCCGAAAAACCAGCCACTATGCTAAAAACCCCATTCCCATAACACTCCATAACCACCCTCACCCACACACACACACACTTGCTCACACCTCCCACCCAAAATGTCAAACTGACCGAGCCACAATGCAACACACTATAAAGCAACAATACACATGGCATACATCGGTAGACATTGAAATGAACAAAACATGCAGCGAAACATGATGCAAAACAATACTCACAGCCAAACAGTAGCACACACTGCAAACCTGAACAGCCCCTGAAGAAAACTGTAACAGTTACATATAGACACCCCTTCTTCCCCAGTAGTACATACAGCTCCAGACACGACACCACACTCTGAAATCCAGCAGTATCAATAACCAGAGTGTAATTCTGCCCTAAGGCACGCAGAGACCATCCCCCTGAACATTAACAGCGGGTCTGTGGGCCCACTCCCCGGCTACACCTTGTGTCTCCTGGTCAGCCAGGTGGCCAGTTTGGCCTGACCAAACACGAAGCAACACACGTTTAGCTTTCTTGCTAACCATCTAATTCTTCCTTAATAGACTGGTCCCAAACTAAACAGCCCCACAGGGAAACTCCTTGCCTCCCACAGAGTACATCCAACAAATCCAGAACAGGTTCCACATGCTTACATTGTACAAACACATGTTGAACAGTCTCAGATGAACTTCAAAATGGACAGCCCTTCTCCACACTTAGTCCACCCTTGATGGAATCTTGTTTGTTGCGAGGGCCCCATGCCCCGCTGCAGGTCCCCTGACCTCTTAAGAAGGGGGAGCTTGGAAAGCACATTCCATCTAAAGCCTGGCATACTCTGTTTATCTAACTTAACCCCTTAAAGGCTATAAACTAATGTGCTACCTTTTGTGGAGAAGAAGCGTTCCTTAAGCATTTAATGGACATCGGCTGAAACTGAGATAAACCGTACTGTACAAGGCACGGTTGTCAAATTTTGACCTACTTAAAAAGACAGCATTTTTGATCTTTAATTGTTTATATTGTACAATATTGCCTTTTTATTGTACTTTGCAAGTTATTAAATAAAATAAAAATGTTCTGTTGTCTTCGGGACTAGATGCTAGTAGTAGGTAGCCTAGGTGAGCACGAGCGCCATGAACGTCTCCGCCCTTTTCTAACCCAACTGTTGTTCCAAGGTCTAACTACGCGAGATTACAGCCGCCGACCGTCCTGGAACGCTGGTTTGAATGCAATCTGTTTGAATGCTGAATGGGAATGCCCGTTCTATCCAATGTATTTCTATGGCCATAACACACCACGCCCCCTCCATGCTCCGGACAGCTGTGGCCGAACCAACAAGGTTATGTAGCGTTAGCTGGTGTCTATCAAACCATAAATTCAAAGCTTGTGTGGAATTAATGTTGTGAGACAAAACAGGCGAGGTATAGTGCCTGCTCTGCGATTGACCCAATACCCAGTTTCTTACGGTTTTTGTTGAACGACATCAGTGAGCGTCCATTGCTTTGAGTGTTATTGTTACTCAACCAGTTGTGTAACACGTGAATGTAATGTTAGCTTGTAGCTACATTAGTTACATGGAGTTTGCTAACGTTACCTTTTCATTCATCCTAATAACTAATTATATTTAGGTTTAGCCTGGTGTGGCTGTAGTGAAGGTATACACTCTGGGTGTTGCTACCTAGCTGCTTAGTTCGCAATTTTGGTGGATTCACTGTATTTCCAGATGCTTGCCAATGTGAGAACATGCCTAATCTCAGGTTTGGTCAGAGGATTTCCTACCTGTACTAATTCAAGGGCCGTGATAAGGACGACACCAGCCCTCTTGAACCACCAGCATCGGACCTTCACCACTGAGTCTGGAGGTGTCAGGGTAAGGAAAGTTGCTGCCATAGACATGTTTGTGTTTACAAAGCTAGTTACATTATAAGGGATGGGCAGACCGTGTTCAAGCAGCCGAGGTGGAAAGGGTACTGAAATATTTAACCCAAGGACAAGTACTGTTCAGTTAAATATTGTTATAGCTTCAAAAAGCACAGAAGTATTAAGTTACTAAGTTACTACTTCTCTGGTTTTGCTCTTGTACTGTGAGTGTAATATGCTAAGTAGTACATCTAAACACTAGAATGAAGGCAGGCGTGTTTTATGATCCATGACGTTCTCTGTTACAGGTGCTGTATGATGGACTTTGTCCTGTATGCGTGACAGAGATCCGGTTCCTCAAATACCTGCAGAGAAATCGACCGGGGAAAGTAGAGTTTATTGATATCGCCCTCCCAGGTTATGATGGAGAAAAGAACAAGGGAGTCAGCTACGAGATGGCCATGGAGGAAATGCATGTGATTGATGAGAAAGATGAGGTAAAGTCCAATTCCATCCACTTTACAAGTATAAAGAGTGGGATATGTCAAAGTACCATTTTGGAAGTCTGTTTTAGTTTTATGTCCAACAACTACAGGACAAAATATTGCATAAATATATGAGGTGCAGCCAGGGATGAAACATGAGGATTGTGGGCTCCAACCTGGCTTCACTGTGCCATCCCCATTAGCCCACATTCAAGCTGGCAAGTGAAGGTGATTTTGCTCTTAACCCAGACTAAAAATGATTAGCCGCGGGCAAACAGGCTATCGTGATTCAAATCCTCATATATATCTCTCACATAATGCCAAAAGTTGGCAAATGAATCATGGTAACGGCACAGAGCAAATCATAATATCAAAAACCTGCTGTGTCAAAGGGGAAGTTTGTTGTGCATTCCTAACAAACTAGCCAAAATGTAGTATTTTGCCTATCTGCTAACCTCCTGTGGTATCGGCAGGTTCACCGTGGGATTCCAGCATTTGCAGTCATGTACAGTGCAGTGGGCCTCGGCTGGATGGGTCGCTTCATGATGTGGCCACACGTGAGGCCGTTTATGGACAAGTCATATGCCATCTTTGCCAGGAATCGCCTGAGGTGGACTGGGCGTGGGGATGAGTGCACTGCAGGACACTGTACAAGGAAAACACAATGACCCTTGGTCAGAGAAAAAATGATGTACTGTATATGCTAAGTAAATTATATTCAATGTTAATAAGTGTAAGATAAAAACTGTATGGATTGGAAGAGTTTTAAAGCTCCTGTGTTGCTGGAGGGAAATATAGGCTGCCTGATGAAATGTGTATGTTGTTGTGAATTTCTTTGCCTATGACAATTAGACTCGGTCTGAATAGACTTTACTTAGTTCAGTTTATTTATTTCCACAGTGATAAAGCATAGAAGCAAAGTGATAAAAAAATACTGCATAAACAACAAATGATTAAAAAGTCAAAAGATGACAAAATCAGCAGATTTGTGTTGGTGAGACTGCAAAAACGCTTAAAAACAAGGGTCTTAAAAGATTTCTAACAAAACAAACAAACTTTTGATGCCAAATAAAATTCGAACCTAACAATGGGTAACATGAATACTGTATTATGGATTAAGTCTTTTAAGGAAGTAAAAACAGTCAATTTCTTGTAGTTTAACTCATAGACATCGATTGGACTGCAGATAAAAGTAGATCTCCAGTAACTGTTGTGAACCTGCCACTAGATGTCATTGTAGTTCTAAAAAAAAAAAAACATTCCGCTGTGAGTGAAATTGTTACTACTCAGGGATTGTCTGATATATAAAAATAATGATTGGTATATTCACTGAATGTTTCATTTTATTTTTAAGGCTAATAAATGTAACCTCAAATGACAATGAATGTTATCTACAATACCAGGTAAAAATTTCTATGTTAGTCGATCTGAGAATAAAAGCACCTGTAAAACCAAAATTGAGCGAAGTGACAAAATATTCTCAGTAATTTCTCACTATGCTGGACAGTCGCATACAGACACTCAAGTCTGTCTAATCTCCCATGAGCCTCTCTTGTCTGGAGCATGTTTCATCAACAATACAGCACAGAGAAGCAAATATGGGAACAGCATGTGCTTGACAACGGTTGAGGGATGCATGTGATTCAGAATGATGTTTACAAAACAGCTCTGTGAAATATGACATCCCCATTTCAGTTTGTTTTATATACTTGACTAGAATCAGCATTTTGATAAACCATGCAAGACCATACCATATATACCCAGTGAACTGTGCACAGTTTCTAAGAATCAAAGTACTGGTTACCGGTTTTACTCCCTGTCTGTCCTATACCTTTATCAGAGGGAAGTGTGTTTTCATGTGCTGTGACGTAAGTGCCAACCTTAACTCACTGAGACCCTTGAGTTATCGCCTCACCTAATTTTAGACTTCTGCTTCCAGTCCTGCAGTCAGCAATGACAACACATGACCTTAAGCCTGTGTGGTCTTACATTGGTCAGCCAGAGGGCAGGCACGTCCGCCCCTCAGCTGAGCTCAGCCAATAGGATTAGAGCCCTACACGGGACAAGAATGGAATTAAGTATCAAAACATGGTTCTTCTGACAGCATGTCTGAAGTGGTGTACTGGACATCAAAGGACAGAATTGGTTAAAGAAGAATTGCAAAAATAGAAGAAAAACTAGGTATCGTGTCTCAGGTAACTTTTCAGTCATTTTTCAGACATTTTCTTTCAAGGTTAGACTAGCTATAAGCTCCTTTGGTACATGACCTTCCCCCACTCAAGTGGAAAACAATCATGGTAGATGTTTGACTATAACGCACCTAAGCCATTTGCCTTTCTCTTTGTCAGTGCTCTGAAGAAAGCTGTTTTTATGTGTGTATATGTATGATTATTTATGCACTAATTATGTTTTATTCAAGTTACATAGTAAAAAACATACAGATGTGTATGTGTTAAGATATGTAGCCAAACAAGAGCAACTAAGGACACAGCTACCCGTGTTCTCAAATTTCTGTGACCTTGCAGACAGATCTTGTGACTGTAGAGAGATTTATTTTTACAGGCCATATAGATTGTTATATTGCTCAAAGGCTTCATGTTACATTTCAGAAGGGACACAGTACTAGGAAATAGTGGAAGTGCATGGCTATTTTGGCACATGTAGTGTTTGTACACAAAGTGATCAGCTCCTCCCTTGGTACATGAAAGCATGCACACTCCTTTAAGAGCGACTTGTTTATACCAGTGAGAATGTGGCTCTGTTCTGACCAGTCATGCGACCGTGATATTGATATACCACACTGGTAGGGCCCCATGTGTTGAGCATAGGTTGCGTTTTTATTTTTCAACTTTGTCATGTTTTTCTTCAAGGGATGATAGGTTGTTTTCAAACTTTATATTCTGCATAAACAGAGATAGAAGTTAGTACAAATTACATGTAGCTTTGTTTCAGAACTTGGTCACTGACATTGAAAGGAATATTAATACTGTGTATCTTCTTGTATTTCCTAGATACCTGATGGTTATGCTTCTACGGCCTAAATCAATATAGGCTCAAAAGTATCAATTACACAGTCATCACAGTCAAACATGGGTCGCTACCTTAGCATCAACCTACGTTCAAATTCCTTGGATGGGAAGACGTTACGATCGTATTGCAAAATCAAGTACCTCATTAGCATTCTCAGAAACTTCCCTCATCTGGCTAAGACGCCCCTCTCCCTGGACCTCCATAGATATTCACTGCTGTCCTCTCCTCATCCTCCAAGCTTTATGCGAAAAGCCATCTTTAGAAATACAAAGTTAAAACACAGTACTGCACGCTCTACCTCTGGCCACTTCCCCAGAGATTGTACCATACAAGTGACACATCTCCAGGCTGTGCGTTTTTACTCCTCCTCCAATAGGGATGCATTCAAAGCTGAGGCGCCCATTGGGGTCTTTCAGGACGCACAGAGCACTTTTCACTTGAGTTCACTGGGAGTACGTCTTGGTCAATCATTTAATCAACTATCCAGACACATAAATATTTATTTCAAGAGAAAAGACATACCTATTGTCCCTCTTGCTGGGAATGCCGGTCTTGTTGTCACAACTCCAGAATATCTAGGCAGGTTACAGAGGCGCAGTCAAAGTCAGAGGGCAGCCAGAGAGAGAAGAGTATCTGAGGGCAAAGATACAACACATACCTTGAAATGCAAAGACCAGCAAGAAACCTCAGAAACCCAGCCAGAAACAAGTCCTCCACTCCAGGCATATTCTGGACTGCAACTATTTCACATCAGCACTCTGGCAACAAGATTTGGAGAAAGCTACAATTATGTTGCTAATCACATCAACTCAGTTTTCTCCCAGGGTCCTGCAAAAGAAATTCAAATGCAGGAGACTTTGGAAAAACTGTCTAACACCAGAGGGTCAACCAGGAGGCAGAGGAGGAGAAAAATTCAAACAAGTTACAATAAAAACCCCAAAGAAGCTGAACAGTCTGAAGTAAAAATGGATTCTAACCAAGCAACAGTGAAAAGTAATGATATCTCCAGTAACTGGGATGAGGGTTACCTTCACTTTACAAGACACATCAATAGATACTTTGGTGCCAAAGTTACAGATGAAGCTGATCATCTTGCTGTGGAAAATAGTAGCGCTTATCAAAAACATTTCTCAGCACAATCTACCTCAAACACTCAAGATGCATCGTCACAACTGAAGCAGGAAGAACATCGCATCCCTAAAACTGGAGGCCTTTTCCACACCAGCAGCCATACAACTAATTTTGGGGAGAGCTACTTCCAAATGGCTGGTCACATCAATCAGTATTTCAAGGGCCAAAGTGCTTTGGAGGAAGAAATGGATAGAGATCTCCTTATTGGAATGGAGCCTGGATCTGCTACCACCCAGAAACTACAGACTGTATCCTTCATGGACTGCTTTCGGCACCCCACAAGTGCCATTCCTAACCTGCTGGGTGGCTATCTAAAACTGGGCCCCTGGGCGCAGACCAATCAGTCCAAACCTGCCACAGCTTCACTGGAGACCACATTTAATAGAAGGGTGAGTTTAATAATTAATTCACTTTCACCAAATTCAAGTCAGTATTATTTGTACACCTGAAAAAGTATGCTTAGGTTGCGGGTTCTCTGTAATCTACTAACAAAACACTGAGGAATTCAAAATGTTGCTTGTCCGATTGGGGGAAAAAGATAAAATGCCTAAACCCAGTTGTTACACAAATGTTTGTAACTAATACCTGTTTCTGTGTTCTCAGCTTGTCTTGAGTAGGAGGCAGGCAGAGGAAACGACACATGGGTTGATTGGCAGTCTGGGACAGGCCTTGTCTCCAGAAGCTCTGACTGCCTGCATGGAAGCACTCAATGAACACCTTATCCACTACCCATCATGCAAAGCTTTACTGTGGCAGGTCTGTTACAAATTAAACAATTAGATGATAAAAGCATTTGTGCAAACTGGTTTCTAACCCAGTGAATGATTCAAAGCTGGCTCTATTTCCAGGAGAAAACTGCAGTTACACTGTTGAAACAACGGCGCAGCTATAGAGACAACCAGGAACTTCAGAGTGCCATAAGAGAAACCTTGGCTCTGATTGGCTACGTGGATCCAGTCAAAGGTCGTGGAATAAGAGTGCTCTCAATTGACGGTGGTGGTACAAGGTACTTGTGAGAAACTCACTTCATGTGTACATGCTGTATGTAGAGCCCCATTTAAGACAGTCTCAATGTTTTTGTACATGCCTTTTCCAGAGGAGTGGTGCCTCTGCAGGTGTTGAAGCTGCTGGAAGCTGAGACAGGCAAGCAGATCCACCAGCTGTTTGACTACATCTGTGGAGTGAGCACAGGTGAGGAACAACACAACTGAGGAGACATACCAGGAATAACATAACCTATATCGTATTGTCATAAACAGCTTCATGCTTCTCAACCTAAACCTTTCATGTCTGCTTGTCCTACTTTTTCTCTCTCTCTGCTTGTGTATATAAAAGGCGCAGTTCTAGCCTTCATGCTGGGTCTGGCCCGTTTCTCTCTAGAGGAGTGTGCGGACATGTACCGTCGATTCGGCTCTGACGTCTTCCGTCAGAACCCCCTGGTTGGCACCGTGAAGATGGGCTGGACACACTCCTACTATAACACGGAGACCTGGGAGACAATACTACAGTATGCACAGTAGTTAGAATGATTTCTACAGATGTTGAAAGCCAGCATTCTGCTCTTAATGTATATTTCATTTCTGTTTTTATCTTATTCAGAGAAAAGATGGGTAAAAGAGTACTGATTAGAACTGCCAGAGATGAGTTAAGTCCCAAGGTAAGGAAGCTGCCATCACCATGGCTGATTTTATGATCAAAATCACTATGAACCCCATTACAGTAATGTAATATTGTTGATGAGGCTACAATGGCTATAGAGTGCCCCAGTGTGGTCAGACTATAGATAGCAGTTACAATTTATGTAAGCATAAAACTACAGCATAGTCTGCTCTCTCCTCTCTGTAGTTTAATATTGCAGTAGTTTTTGTGAATATTCCAAAGATAACAGAAGGTGCTGTTAATATCTGGTCAGGTTTCAGCAGTCAGCGCAGTGGTGAACTGGGGTAATAGTCCAAAGGCCTTCGTCTTCCGTAACTACAACCACACACCAGGCTCTCTCAGCCGCTATGCAGGAGGCTCTGGCTACCAGATGTGGCAGGCAGTGCGGGCATCGTCAGCTGCCCCAGGCTACTTCCAGGAGTTCCCCCTACAAAGCGACATCCATCAGGTAGGAAAATACAGTCACTTCTGCCTTTAAAGTTGAATGGTGCATTATGGTTGAGAATGCATTTGTTTGACAGTCTACCAGTCAGCTTGTTAAGTCAGCAGAGTCAAAATGAGGTTACTAAAGAACATATCTCTTTATTTTTTGGCTGAGACACAAGACACATCATTAGATATTTTGATGCCAAAGTTACTGATCAGCTATGTCCAAGCCACAAAGTGCCTGATCACAACTGAAGGAGGAGGAAGAACAAATCAGTTCTTCTCCACTCCAGCAGCCAAAAAAGTTTTGGAGACAGCGATTTCCAAATGATTAAGAATGCATTTGTTTACCAGGCTATTTGTTAATTAAACATAATGGACACTGTTTTTTATTTTTTGGGTTCACACACATGGCTCAGAGTGAGACAGAATTGAACAAAATGCTTATCTTGTAGAAACAGGCTTATTTCTGTGTCTCCTTGTAGGATGGAGGCATTATCCTCAACAACCCCTGTGCCTTGGCTGTCCATGAAAGTCGTCTGTTGTGGCCCAACCAGCCTTTCCAGTGTGTGCTGTCACTCGGAACTGGTCGCTATGACAATGCTAAGAGGGGCCCCGCCACCTCCACCAGCTTGAGGGCCAAAATCAGCAACCTGATCAGCAGTGCCACCGACACTGAAGGGGTCCACACCCTGCTGGATGACCTGCTAGCCCGAGACGTCTACTTCCGCTTCAACCCCATGCTGAGTGCTGAGGTGTCGCTGGACGAGAGCAGGCCGGGGGCCCTGGACCAGCTGCACAGAGACACCCAGATCTACCTAGAGAGAAACCGGCCCAAGCTGGCCAGGCTCTGTTTGGTCTTGGGTGCAGAGCGTTCACCTGTTAGCCGAACCAAGGACTGGATCAATGAGAGGGCCTGGGAGATGAAGCAGAGATGGGTATGAGAAGGTATGAGGCGTGGATACACGAAGATGCATATGCACATACAGACACACATACATATGCACACATACATATGTACTACATTAGTATTCTGTTCTGAACATGTCTCTTATGTACTGTAGTAGTTTGATGACAGCTTGACAGGCACACACAGAGACAAATATGCACATGCAATGCGCTTTAGCTTTATAGAGCATGCTCATTGTGTAATCAGTACAGTACAACATAAATACTATCTTTTGAAAATGTTACGTTTCTCAGTGTTCACAGGTTATTGACTCTGTGATGTATGAATACTGCTCACTGTATATTTTCATGTGACATAGCAGCTGATGTAACATAAAATATTATTGTATTACTTGGGCATTTTGTGGGTGTATGTTTTAAATAAATTGATATTATTAATTGTGAATTGTCTTTTATTCTTGATGTTTAAAAACTCCTACTTAAACTTGTACTTCACACTGAAGTAGTTATCTACACTTCTCTTTGCCCCAGTAAGTCATCCTGACCACGGCTAATGATGTAAGAGCTTATCAATAAAGAAGAAATCGTCCGTGCATCGCATTAACTAGGAATCACTTGAATGTGACGGGTTAAATTCACCCCCTTGTGTCTGGAAACTGTGCCCTCCCTGTCCACAATAGACTGACTTTGTTTGAGACAGAAAAGCTTTGTGTGAGAGAGTGTGTGTTCGTGCCAGCCAGAGAGAAGATACAAGGTCAGTATCCCACCCCCCTCCCAACACTTCACTCCACTGAAAAACAACAGCACTGATTAAAAACGACATGAAATTATTTGATCTCTTAAATAAGATGTAGTTTTTTGCTGCTAGATTAAGGTGCAGGCATGCAGGTTCAAATAATCAATTGATGGATGACATATCATTAACCTTACTGTCCTAGTACAATGGAGATGACGTTATATTTATGTGTGGATTTCACAAAGGATTTATTATAACAGGCGCTCAGGCCCCGTTTGCCAGTCGTGTGACCAGAGCTTTGGACAGCCGTTCAGATGGGCCACATGGGCCTCTGTTATCTCATCTGTCATTCTAACTCACCTGCTCAAACATGATGGAGTAACAAATAAGACTCTAAAAACAGATGCTGCTGGTAAAGTGAAGCTCAGAGTGGAGATGCTGCCTTCAATCTACTGTGACAGAAGAAGAGAGGAGGCTGCTGTGTAACAATGTAGCAGCCAGCTTTCAAGGCAACGAGTGGAAAAAAGTGACCAAGGAGCAAAGAAAACACAGGCCCTTAACTCAAAGGTAGGACCTTTAACATTCAGCAATTACTCCTGGTTTAGCCTATGGTGAATATTGATGCTTTGAATATAAAGTATACAGCATTAAAGCACCTTAAGATGCCGATGATGTGCTCTTTGAATGTCCCATAAGAACGTACTATATCACCATGTGAAGGAGTGCTTTAGTCCTCGCAGCTGTAATTCATTCAAGACAGGCATCACTGGAAGTCAAGCTTTTAATGATGTCATGCTTCAATGAGTGGAGGGCTGGGTCTGCAACTGAATCAGCAGTTTTGTATGAGAGTGAATACTATATTGTTTGGTTCCCACGACTTCCATTGAGACGGTTGATATGCATTTACATCATTCTTCCTTGTGGCACTGGTCTTTTTCGATGCATTTGACTTATTTAACTTGATATGAACTACTTACCTTATTACTTACGATATTAGGAAATCAAGTAAAATTTTAATGTCATAGGTTTATAGTGCTTAATATGCATGGTTCTTTGTCCTAAACAATTTTTACAGGATGCTTTTGAGAAAGTTTGTTGTCCCAATCTATTAAATTATAATAAGTTGAGTCAACAAGTCAAGCAGTCAAGTCTGAAAGATGTAGAGGTTCTGATTATACTGTGGTGATAACTTATAAATAGGTCTTTGTATGTAGTATAGGGTTCTGCTCAACAGGAATTTCTCCCCTACCCCTCCTTGTACTCCCCCTGATGCAGTGACGTCAAAGTGTGAGTGATAGGTGCTCGCTGAGTCTGAACAGGCAGCTTGTGTGGTTGAACACTCCCACATGCCATCTGCTCTTACCAAAGTCCTGGGCACACGTGCCAAAGGAGACCCGTGAGCATAGAGACCTTCTTGTCGTCACTGAGCTGGCTCTGTCTGCCTCTCTGCCTCTTCACTGTGCAATCTGGTGCATGGCACTGATCACTGCTCACTGCCAGGCCTGAATGTATGGGGAGAAAAGCCCATTCTGGGAGCCAAGTGTCCCAACATACTCTTCTGCTTTTGTTTCCTGTGTGAGGCAACTCAAGATGTGTTTCAGTCATGAAGACGGAGGTGGGGTTCGGGGCCAGAGAAGGCAGAACGTCAGCTACTCTGGCTGCGTCATCTGCAGTGCTAACAGAGTCTTTAATGGTTTACGTCACAAAAAGATGATACCCTTTGCAAATGTGCATGAAAATAAATCCTATCCATCCCTTATGAGTAATGCAAATAAGAATACTTCAGTTCTAGTAGTAGGCTATAAATATATGTAAAAAAAAAAAGGTTTGATTTCATCTATAGGGTGTTATCCCACCTTTTTTTATTTTATATTTTTTCCAAAGCTATTGTTTAGCCCAGTCAATGCTGGTCTATATATGGGGGCCTATGTGGATGCCTGAGTGCCTACACAGGTCAGCACTCTGTGGACAGCCTTCAGATGGCTTTTGTCTCGCACAAATAAAGCTCCTCCTGGGTCCTTGGCGCTGTTTCTAGAAAAGAAAACTTTTTCTTCCCTGCAGGGTTTTTTTATTCAGCTGAATAGTAATGACCTTTCTTCCTCTGAGGATATGCATCTGGGTGGCTGAGTGAATCTCTGTTCCACACAAAAGAGGATGCTAATTGGTATCTGGTTACAGAAAATTGAAGAAGTGGGAGGGTGTGGAGGAAGTTTATAATGCAGAGTTTCACACCACAAAAGGTTAGCATGAAGAAATACTTTTTACAGTTTTAAGTAGCTCCTTACTGAGAAATATTTGAATGTTCTTTGATATTTTTGTCCTTTCTCACGGCTATTGCACTCTAGTCATATGACAAGAAATTTGCCACATGTAAAATTCATATGAGAGAAACAAATACTGCTTTCATACTCTGTTCCCTGGTTCTCCCCAGTCAACAATAAAGCCCACATTTTGATGTCATGAAAACCAACAAGAATGCAAATTGCACAGAATATGGGTTGTTTTGTGCTTTCATTAGGCCAAAGAATTTCTATGTTAAAGATTATTGTTTTATTCCAGGTTAAAGAAAACATTATTCAGCTTTGAAACAAACTCATTACTGAGGCAGTTCTATGTGGCTCATACTAACCTCAAGAAAAGGATGTCATGCCCTGCCTTTCTCTGCCAGAAATAGATAAAATACCACATTATTCCTTCCCCGAGTCTTGACGTAAGCAATTTGAAACAGTTATTGTCACATTTCTTAGAACTTTTGTTCGTTATGTATTTATGTCTTTATGCAGACAAACTTTGTGATTGTGCTTGATGGAGATGAGTTGTTAAGAATCATGAGAGCCTGGCAAGAGCAGTGAAGTGGGTGAGGTGTAGGTGGTGTATGGCGCTCATTCATTATTCATGAGATGGGTGGGCAGAGTGTAAGTGGCAGTGACAGACAGAAACTGTATTACTGAAGCTTATCCACTCGCCTGGGGTTCTTGACCTGTTATTTGAAGGACTAAGGAATTAATTGGTATACTGCACAAACAAGGATAATTTCCTGGAGAAATTCATTGGAATTATCAATGAATTGGGGAAGCCGCAGAGATGGGGAGGAGAAATCCCTGATTTGACTTTACATGAGAGAAAGGTAGGCTAATGCCAACTGTGCCACAGGAAATAGTTATGTTTTGTTATGTTTATACTCTGCAACATAAGTCATGGTTTATTACATATTTATAGTGATAACTTGAGCTTTTGAAGAAACATCTAATGAAAAGCATTAGAGCCACACTGATTCAGGGTCTCTTGATGTATTGTGCCTTTGTTTGTGATACTGTGTATCACAAGTCCTCATTCTACTTCCAGAGACTGTGTTTTGTCCCATTTAATTTCAGTTGCTGTTCAACCTAGTCAGACACAGTACAAGCGAACACTACAATTTACTCCTGTAATGCATTCAGGGGGTTCATTTTCATGGATGGGATGCAGTTGGCTTGAGACACAGTTTGACCCCTGCTCTCGTGCTGCTGGATGTGATGTGTGAAAATTACAATGAACTGCTCTGTTGGAGAGTGTGATGGTGTGATCCAAGTGGGAGAGATGTTCATTGCTGCAAGGCAAATGCATTGTGGAGAACGTTTAGGATGCAAGGTTTCACATCTTACGTTTAGGGTTGTCATTGCACAAAATGAATGTCTTGTAGATGTCGTCTTTTTTGTGTTTTCTCATTAAATTTTGAGAATAGGAGAATTAGCAGACCAAGAGTATTGCTGGATTCCATGCACTGTAAAGATGGGGACACTGGTCGAACCAACTCTACTGCTGCTTTTATGGCAGAGTGTATGGGCTTTGGACATACCACTGGAAAGTGAGTCAATAACTTATGTTCTGTCCATTTGCTGCTTGTAATTTGTAATATATATTGTTGTCTCGCATGATAAGTGCCTGATGTACTAAGGTAATTTATTTCCCCGCCTACAGTCAGACAGCCCCCAACCATCATAAAGCAGTCTTTGAAGGAGCATATTGTTGACCCCAAAGACACCATGGTCATAGAATGTGAAGCCAAAGGAAACCCTCATCCAATGTAAGAGCTGACGCAGCACTATCAACACTTTTGTAAATAGCAACTTCATTCTCTGCAAACCAATTCATGGTTTTTCTGTCTTGCTTCACGCTTTGCTTGATCACCAAGTTTCTCATGGAGGCGCAACGGGAAGTATTTCAATGTGGCACGTGACCCTCAGACATCGATGCGCAGACGCTCGGGGACACTGGACATCTACGCCTGGAACAATCCTGAAGAATACGAGGCAGAGTATCAGTGTATTGTTTCCAACGAGTATGGCTCTGCATACTCCAACAAGATCAGACTGCGACTATCCAGTGAGTTCATTATGATGACTATTATAGAATAAAATATTTGTATGTATCCATTACAGACACTGACAGGAGATGTACAGTGACCTTAGTAATATTTGGGCAGAAACATAATCCACATGATTATTACTTTGTAAGTGAAATGACAGTAACAAAATGTTTTCATCGGTATTCACACACATTAAGATTGTATACAATAAACTAATAATTTTCCATATGTAGTCACACATTTGTACTGTGCAATGGCTTGTAAAAATCTGCAATTCATAAACATCAGCAGATGTGACATCTGTCAAGGTTTTCTTTTAATCCCATTTCCATTTCACTGTTTCTGTGAGGATTCAGCTTTCTTTATGCTTGGCTGTATATTGAATATAATCTTTCAATACATGTATAATATGACCAAATACTGAAATGGGGGAGGCTGTATAAAAGAGTTCAACATCAACCAATTTATTGCTGTCCAGATACTTATGGAGCTCACTGTATGACAGCAATGAACATTAATCAGTTAAATAAATTCCAATCTACTGAATATGTTTACCATTTCAAATCTCAGTCTTCAAAATTTAACTTGAATCAATACTACAAAGAAAAATCTATGAAGAAATGTACTCATGTGTGTTTCTGCAGGAGCTCCTCTCTGGCCCAGGGAGATTCTGGAGCCTGTGGTGGTCAGTGTCGGCTTGCCTCTGGTCCTGTCCTGTGACCCGCCGCCTGGCCCACCTAAACCTGACACCTACTGGATGTCCAGCTGTAAGTGCCCCTCTAGACTTAAATCTTGTTTATGTAAAAGTTTCTGATACACAGACGTGAACTGGTTATACCATACAAATGAAGTGCATAGTCAAGCACTGATATTGTTTAATAATCTGCTCTTTCCTGGACAAACAAGCTTTCATTACTTCAGGAATTCTGGCTGTTGTGATACATCTTCTGTGATTTGACTTTCATTACATACATTCACAGCACCATTTTTCATTTCAGGTTCCTTTGCGAGACCTTTTAACTGGCCAATTCAGACCGCTTTCCCCACCATGCAGCCCGTGCGGCAGGACCGCAGAGTATCCATGGGAGTGAACGGAGATCTGTACTTCTCTAACGTCCTGATCAATGACTCTGCCACTGACTACTGCTGTAATGCCCGCTTCCCTCACAAGAATAGCATCCAGCAGAAGATGCCTGTGGTTGTCAAGGTGCTTACAAGTGAGTAATGATTGTGCACTGACACTTGGATACTGCGGCACCACACAGGCTGGATGGAGTATTACAATATGGACATGGAATAATAATCAATACATTGTCAAAGTATACAGATGAGCTTCTATTCTATTTCTCTGTACTAACTAGCCTTTTTTTTTACTCTCTAAGTGTTTTGTCTATTTTCCCCATTACTGCTGGTAATCCTGGGGGTTTTTTTTTATCATTGACATACTTACAGACTTATGGAGCATTTTGTTTTATTTCAGACAATCCCTAAAAAGACTCATCATTGTTTCACTCCAGCCTTACTTTAGTGTGGTGAGTGTGTGCTCTGCTTCAATTGCCCTTCCTTATTTGCTTCCTTGTTTGCTTCCTAAAATGAATGACCTCCTCTTCTTGTCAACCTACGCTGCTGCCTTAATTCTCTTATGCTCAAACCGGCTTCTTAAATGCTTGAGGCTCGTATGACTGGTGTGTTGTGGTGTGTGTTCCCTCTGCAGCTCGCACAGTGGCCGAGGCTGCCCCCACCTGGCTGTCTCCCACAGGTTCATCCAGCTCCATACTGGTCCTGCAGGGGGAGGAGCTGCTCCTGGAGTGTATCGCTGCAGGAGTGTGAGTCAACTCGAAATCCCAAGAGGACCAGTTGTTGCAGACCATTCTGTCATGCTATATTCAATGCCAGTATTAAACTGATGAGACAGACAGAGTGATATGATAGATTTGTGGGCATGTGTGTGATCTTCACTTGATTTCATAAGACATCCTAACTAAAGCTTTGTTTATCTTTATAATGAAGGCCAACTCCTCACATTACCTGGACCAAGGATGGTGAGGACTTGGTGGTGACATCACACATGAAAGTAAAAAACTTCAACAAGATGATTCAAATCCCCAAGGCGTCTTTTGATGACGCGGGTGAATATGCCTGCACTGCTACCAATAAGATTGGATACATCGAGCACACCATAACGGTCCGAGTCAAAGGTGAGACACATTTTCTCCTTCCTTACCACACAAGAATGTTTTTCCACAACTAACATAGAACTTGTGTTTGACAGCTGCCCCATTTTGGCTGGAGAAGCCCACTAATTTGGTCTTGGCCCCTGAGGAAAACGGACGCTTGGTATGTCGTTCTGATGGGATCCCTCGGCCGACAATCCGCTGGTTTATCAACGGGGAACCAATTGAAAGTAGGCGTCCACCCAAACAGCATTGCAGATCATACCTACAAGCTGTAAATAACATTTCTCAATAATATTACAGATACAGTATTTTTCTACTATGTCTCTCATCTCCAGCTGCCACACCGAACCCTAACAGGCAGGTGTCAGGAGATACGCTGACCTTCCGTGGTGTGACACTTGCAAACACTGGTGTCTATCAGTGCAATGCTTCAAATCAGTTTGGATACTTAATGGCCAATGCTTTTGTCAACGTACTACGTAAGTTACCACTCTGTCATCCATGTCACATACAGTGTACAATATTGAATACCATGTACCATGAAATACCATGGAAAATCCACCCTAAAACACTTTAACACTGTGCCTTGCATTTCTGGGTCCAATTTGTTGTTTAGTGGTGTACTTTTCTTATTCCATTAACTAGCCAAATGTAGACGATGCAGTGTCATGTCGAGATATTTCTAGCGCAGCTACAATGCGGTTGATAGGAGAATATTTTTTTCAGTTATCTAAAACACAAATGGTAAATATGAGATTTTGGTGTCAATCCATCAGAATCAAAGAGCAAGGGCTTCTTTCTAGACACATGTCCATTCTGTGGATGTTGTCAAAAATCACTTACTTAAGTAGAGGTGGCTGATCCAGGTTGAAGGAAAGTGGGTACACCAAAAAAGCAAATTACAATACTTCATCACAAAATAACTCCTGGAATGCTTTGAATAACAGTGTAAGTGTATGTGAGGGGGGATTTTCCTTTAAGTTACTATGGCACTGGTCTTGCATGGTAGAGTGTTGTTTTCTATATTCCTAGATGCAACGCCACGTATCCTCGGGCCCAGGAATGAGCTCATTAAGGTGGTAGAGGGCAGCCGCACCCTCTTAGACTGCCGCTACTTTGGTTCTCCAGTGCCTGACTTGCGATGGTGAGGACATGCTTTTTATCTGATACTTTTCTGTAAAGAGTATCTTCACACATCAGCTTGGAGTGGTGCGTGTCTGCATGTGTGTGTGCTTGTGCGTCTCTTCACACAGGTCTAAATATGGGCAGGGGAATCTCGAAGGAAATCGTTTTAAGGTCTACAGTAACGGGACCTTAGAGATCAAGCGCATACGGGTCGATGACCAGGGAACTTACCTGTGCATAGTCAGCAACATCGCAGGAAGAGACGAGAGTCAAGTCCGAATAGAAGTTAAAGGTGAAGTTTGCAGTGGTGCATGCCAAAAATCTTTCAGTTAGAGATTATATTATATGATACACAAATACTTTTTTCCCATTTAATGCTGTATTTTTTCATCCATTCCTCTCAGAGCCTACTATGATTACCAAAAGACCACAGAATATGAAAGTTATCCGTGGAAGCGATGTGCGCTTTGAGTGTGGCGTGAAATCCGATGTCAGCACTTCTGTCGCAACCACCTGGATGAAAGACAAAAAGGCAGTCACCTTTGGCTGGAGGTGAGACATTTTTAATAAATGAAATCTTCTATTTGAAATTGTATCTATAAAGACTGTCAGTACAATGGAAGATACACTTTTTGTTCTCTCGTGATTAAATACTGTACAAGACTGTTACTCAAACCAGTGAGCTTCCTGGTGCCACTAGTACTTCTTTGTAATCCTCAGGATCTCTCTGGATGAATCAAATCTGGTTATCACTAATGTAAACAGAGGGGATGAGGGCAATTATACCTGCATCATCACGACTGATATGGACCAGAAGTCTGCCTCTGCACGCCTAATGGTGATGGGTATGGCACGTTTAAAATAAAAGACATTTCATTGAACATATGTTATGCTTTGTAACTTTTCATCCTCTTTTGTGCAGACCGTCCTGACCCGCCCACTAACTTGCAGTTATCAGATCCATACGAGCGCAGTGTAAGACTCAGTTGGGTTTCTGGAGACAGCAACCACAGCCCCATCACAGGTAACAACCCTGCAACTAACTAAACCTCTACATGTATGATGTGTGTTATTGTTTTATGTTCATTCTTGTTATAATTACCAGACATTTTGGCTGTTTTCTATCAGTAAACTATATTTGGATAATCAATGGCTCGCCCTTGTGCAATTCTCCAACAGAGTTCCTTGTACAGTATGATGAAGATGACTGGTTGCCAGGCAAGTGGAGAAACCTGTCAACTTACCCAGGGAACTTCAACTCTGTCATTCTGCAACTTTCACCATTCAGTTACTATGAGTTCCGGGTCATCGCTGTCAACGCCATTGGACCAAGTCGTCCCAGTCGTCCATCCATGCGCTTCCAGACTAGCGGCGCACGTGGGTTTCATGCTCAAGAACAACAGACATTTGCTTGCTTATGCTCTGTTCTCTAACAAAATGCATATTTGCAGTCAAAGGTCAGTGATCTCATGACTGGATTTGTTTTCCTGCACAGCCCCTGATGTCATCCCAAAGAACATAAGAGGAGTGGGTACATGGAGAAATAACATGGAGATCAGCTGGGAGGTAATACATATTGTATCCTCCTAAAACTGTTATGCTTTTGATATTTATCTTAATTATTGAATCTTGAATATTTATCAAATGCTTCCTATCACAATAAAATCAAATGATAATAATCATTGTTAAATATGATTTCCCTTGAAAGAAGAAAAGGCTTCATGTTAAAATGTCATCAGTAAAAAAATATGCATATGCACACTCTATGCATATTATGCATAGGGTGTGTAATGCTTTTTTCTTCTTTCATGTGAGATTTTTGTGCCAGTGATCAGCCCCTCATGAACATTCTTTCTGTGTGCATAACGTCCACATGAATATGATTTCCCTGTCTGATCTTGTCCTCAGCCTCTGACCTACAGAGAGTGGAATGGGCCCCACTTGAAATATCTGGTATGGTGGAGAAGAAGAGATTCCAGAGAAGAGTGGAAGAATGCCACCACAAAATGGCTGAGATATTACATCTATGATGCAGACACCTTCACTCCGTATGAGATAAAGGTCCAGGCTGTCAATGACTTTGGGCTGGGCCCAGAGTCTCCTGTTGTCATTGGTTACTCCGGGGAAGACCGTAAGTATCAACATCATCCATTGCCAATCAGCAACATTACGATCAATAAATAGATACAGGTCCCATTAATAGTTTTCTCTGTCTCATGTCCAGCTATGGGTGTCCAGTGACACTAGAAAAATAAAGAGAGGAGATCTAATGCAAAACGATAGTTTAGGCTACATGCTTCGAATGGATAAACTGTCTTCAGGCAGTCTCAGACAAGCACTAGCTGATTTTATTGTGATGTATGTATTGTATTTCCATATTTAGTTTTCATCTTTGTGACTGTTTACTTGAATCAATAGTGTTCTTTTTGCATTAGTTGGAAAGCAGAGAGGGAGACAGAGGAGGGGAGACACAGGGGTGATAGTTCTGAAAGAATTTGATGCTTGGCCAGCAGGGAAACACACATAGCTTCAGAGGCAGCGGACTTAACCACTCAACAATCTCTGAACACTTCTCCCCGTAGTAGTGTATCATCTGAGCGTATGTTCCCCAGGTCCCCTAACTGCACCTATCAACCTGAGAGTGTCCGACATAGAGAGCACCGAAGTGACTGTGCACTGGGACCCAGTGTCTCGCAGCTCTATCATGGGAGAACTGAAAGAATACAAGGTGTGTCTACTGTGAAGTGTAATATGGGCGTATGGATTAAAGCTAAGATATGATCAAGATATGAAAAGCTTATGCCTGTTCATAAACAGAACAAAAGAAATTCAGGGCACACTTAATTTGGATAGTCTAATGCTGATGCACAACTTACTATTAAGTGACTATAATGTGTCACTAAAAAGTCTACTGAGTTTCAGGTGATACAATAGTGTGAAAAGTAGTAAATATTTAAAGTCTGGGTTAGGGTTAATCTTAGGGTTGTGCTTAGGTTTAGAAATGGGGTTAGGGTTAGGCTAAAGTCAGGATTAGGGTTACATAGTCTGTAGAGATGCAGCAAACAGGCAAATGACACTTTGTTGAGCATCTACTTTTTGTCCGGATAGTTGAGTATTAACACTGGACTGTCCAAATAAAGTGTTACTGAAATTCACAATCCAATGCTGTTAGGGCATTGCAGCAAAATCAAAATGCTGGGTGTGTTGTTTCTCCATCTCCCAGGTGTACTTCTGGAGGGACAGCAGCCAGCTGAGATGGCTGAGTGTCAGCAGGGCTATGAAATCTAAAGTGTTCTCAGGCCATGACCCAGAGCTCTCTGGGGTCCTTTCTGGGCTCTTACCCTACAGCAACTACAAGATGTACATAGTGGTGGCCAATAATCGATACGAAGGGCCGCCCAGTAATACTGTACATTTCTCAACACCTGAAGGAGGTAAGAGTTGTCACATAACCAAAGTTCAGGGTTTTTCCTCACTAATATTACCTTGCAAGGAAAAAAATATGAGTATAGGTATAAAAAAAAGACCATTTTCGGTCTGTTTGTCCTCTTCCCAGTGCAAGTAAAGCTCAAGTAAATATGTTTATTTCCAAACCTTATGCTTGTGGTGTCCTGCTGTGTGTCTGCCTGTAGTACCATCTGCTCCCAGATCCTTTAGGATCCAACAGCGACATCTGGACACTATTTATGTCGACTGGGACCGGCCGGCAGAACCCAATGGAATCATCACTGGGTATTCCCTCAAGTACCAGACAGGTAGGCCAGCTCATTATTGGAAACTCTTGAATACCTCCAGAGATTTTTCAGCCTTCATAGACTACACATTCAAAGTATAATGTACTATTCTGCTTTCCTCCTTGGAGAAATACTAAAGTTTCTGTAACAGGTGGGGATATATTCCACTAAATACAGCCGACAAGAGTTTTCACATGACACTTAAATGCGCATCCCCACAGCACATAATAGCGCACTTAAATATGCACTCAAAGACCAGGATATTCGTCGAACCCACTGAAGTGTGTTCTTGAGAGGGCAATAAACACTTATGTAGGCACTCTTAAAGTAGGTAAGGTACTTAATAGCTCAGTCGTGTGCACTCTTGCAGCATGAAGAGGTCTCGTAGCTCACTGACAGTTTCCCTCTCGCCCCAGTGAATGCCACCAGGGGAGAGGAGCTGCGGGTGGAGGAGTTCCCTGCAAATGTATCAAGTTTCTCTGTTCGGCGATACGACCGCTACACTCGGTACAGATTCTCCCTGGCAGCAAGAACTCGTGTCGGGATCGGGGAATGGTATACCGAGGAGTCACCCCACTACACCACTGAAGGTAACACTACTTGGTCCATGCATCAAGACATTTAGTGGTCTAGCAAATCAGCATGCGAACAATGACTTTGATGATGTGTGTTTTTTTCTCCATGTGTGCTTTTTGTGTATGTGTTTGTGTATCTACAGCTTATGCTCGGGACCAGGTGGACATCTCCACTCAAGGCTGGTTCATTGGAATAATGTGTGCTGTGGCTCTCATTGTGCTCATCCTTCTCATAGTCTGCTTTATCAAGAGAAGCCGAGGAGGGAAATACCCAGGTACGGTGATGCGATTCATTGCACTTTTCTCATACAGCTTTTTATGTAGAGATCCATATTTCTGAACCGGATGGGGAAGAATGTTCACGTCGCTAACAAGAGAGCATGTTTCAATTTCAGTACGGGACAAAAAAGATATTTCATTGGAGCCGGTGGATGACAAAGATCAGGAGGGTTCATTTGACTATCGGTAAGCTTTAAAACTGATTGATTGGACTGATTGGAAATTAATAAATGACTTAAGGCAAGCGTCACTGCTGGTACCAGAAAATAAAATGTTGACATTTAAGTACATCTTAAGTTATCAGTCTGTCCCATGTCTTATCAAACATAGTGTTTTATAACATCTCATTTGAGGTTTCAAAGGTATCTTAAACCATGTACCAGTATTGATAGCATAGCATGGTAATAATACTCAACACTCAATAAGTCATTGCATTTCTAACACTGTACCACACAGTACTATCATTGTTAAAGAATATAATGACAATGGGCATATTTTTACATCAAGTTGCTCTATAACTGTGCATTAGCATTCTGTTTGGTGAGTTGATACTTTTAAACAAAAGTAATTGTTGCACAGATATCAGAAAGACTTCATGTAAAGTGCTGCCCACAGTAATAATGTCTTTATTTTTGGTAACTTCTTGATCATACTCCCAATATCTTATGAATTTTTCTATTTACTCTACCCTTTCTATCTAAACCTACTTTTCCCCCAAACTTCCACCCCTATTCTTTTCGCACTGGACCACTCAAGGTCTCTTGAAAGGTATGAAAAGACTAAACATTGACACATTGACACTATTGACACTTAAACTGTATGATTTAATATTCATTCATTTGTTTAAATGTAACAGACAGAAGTGTGGAAGAGAGGCTATTCAACAGGCTACTGGTAGTACTATAGGCATGTTTTGAGTGGGTGATAAATATTATCAGATCATCTATACTCTCAAACAAACCCTTTCAATAATGATCTCATAGAAACCCTTCTAATATTTCAGGATAGCACGTGTCTCCACTCTTCCTTATCCACGGCGGTATGTATTCTGTCAATGTATTGCTGTAAAATTGATACATAAGAAGCAATTATATCATCATCATACTTGTATAAATCCCTGGCTAGTGACAGTTGAGCTTTAAATCTGCATCTTCTCTACCGCTGATATCGGGTAACCATAGCAAATTATGCGTCTAATGTCATCTTGTTTTTTGCAGGGAGGAGGAGAGAGGGCTCCAGAGAGGCCAGGCGTCTGTGGAGGCAATGATGAAGCGAACAGACAGCGACGACAGTCTGGTGGACTATGGCGAAGGTGGTGAGATCCCGTTCAACGAGGATGGCTCGTTCATCGGCCAGTACACAGGGAGCAGGAGAGATGTCAGGGAGGAGTTGGACTTCGGTGGGAGTCTGGAACTCCACTCTCCAATGAATGCCATCTACTCCCTGGCATAACCTCCAACCGACCAGCTTCCTCACTTAAACTCCACTCTGTCGTCTGACTTTACCATGCTTGTAGCCTCCACCTTGTATTAAGAACCCGGAGGAACCATGGTGCTTGTAGTCTATCTTTGCTGTGCCTGCAAGAGGGAACAATTGGAGCCTCTATCTCCTCACACCTTGCTCTGCATTGACAATGCAATACACAAGCATTTTAACAAGAATATGGTGGAACAGCTGGGACAATGCTCCGGGAGATGAGACACTTACCCATCTGATAAAAAGGAAGCTTTACACTTTGTTACTTCTGTTGCATTTCCTGTAAATAACTACACTGTGTGTGTGTGTGTGTGTGTGTGTGTGTGTGTGCGCGCGCGTGTGTGTGTGCGCGTGCGTGCGTGTGTGTGTGTGTGAGTGTGTGTGTGAGAGAGAGGGAGAGAGAGAGAGTACCTACTAGTAATGGCGAGATACTGACTGCACATCAAAGGAGATAGCGGTTGTTGAGTTTATCATGTTGATAAAAGCTGTTGCAACTGATAAAGAAGACCAAGTTAACTACTTGTGCTACATCACTTCTTTCTTTCTTTCTTTCTTTCTTTCTTTCTGCTAATTTGATTAATGAGAATCATGTTTTTTTTGTTTTGTATGATGATAGTTTTAATGGACCACATACCATACTTTTCAGGATCACATGACACATTATATAATCCCAAAACCTATATTTGCCTCTCTTCATTTTATACACCAGTGATGAAAGTACATTGTGGCAGTATGTTCTCGGTGATAGGTGAAGGATAATAAAATCTCTCCAGAGACTAATGATTCTTCTGCACTGCCAGTGTAATATTGTTGGTTCTCATTTTGATAGTTCACTATTGATGGGGGACAAGAGGTCAAGCCAGCAAGGGAATCAGCAAGCAGCAATTGGCCACAAACCAGCTATAAAATCAGACAGTCACTGATGTATTTCTATAAAATGGTCTTATTAGATGTCTCTCTATTTCACTCAGAACGGAGATAAATGGATACAATTAATCTTAATGTAACAGCCTTACTGCTTCTTTAGTTTTTTTTCTCTCATAACATTATTGTGTATTACCACAGTTGTGTTCTAAAGTAAATAAAGATCTTGTTTTTGATGGACAGATTTGCAGCATTTTTTTTTAGATGATTGTGAATATTGAATTGAGCAAGTCTGTTTGAGTGGCAAGTCTTTTTGTATGGTCTTCATCAGTTTGAGATTTGAGTTGAGATTTTAGTTATATGCTCATGTTTTGAAGTTATGTTAATGTACTGGTCTACTGTCCAGCATAACCTTGAAGGTCAACCAGACCTGACTCAAATACTAGCAAATAATTATTATAGTTAGTATTAAACTGTTACAGTACCAAATGTATGGGGTTTATGGCACCTGGACAATTTAGACAATGTAAGGTAAATTGTGAACTTAAGACAACTCATAATTACTTCATCCAGGGATCATACAGTTTAATGGAAAACCATATCTTATCTAATAACCTCCTCTACTTTATGAAGGATCTTATGCAATAGCCTTGGACTAGCATTATATTACGGTTTTATTGTCGTAACACATTGATAACAGCAATGAATGTCAAAATCTTAAAGTCTGGGGCGCCCTGGTGGCTTACCGAGTAGGGCGCGTACCATAAGGCTCAGTCCTTCCCGCAGCGACCCGGGTTTGAATCCGGCACGTGGTCCTTTGCTGCATGTCCTCCCCTCGCTCTCTCTCCCATACCTTCCTGTCTCTCTCTCAAATAAAGCATTAAAAATGCCAAAAAAAAATCTTAAAGTCTGAAGGAACTTACAACAAGGGCTTTAGTCAAGACCACCTTAGCCAATTCCAAGACCTGGTCCAGTTGAATTTGAGTCAAGACCAGCTCCAAATGAGGTCAAGACTGAAACCAGAGTGAAGCGTGGTATTCAAGACCAAAACAGACAATAAACAATGTACATGTTTTTCCATATATAAATATAATGCCTCTTATCTCTGTTTCTTTAGGATTAAAGGATAAATTTGGCGATTTTGGACCTACTGTATATATAATTAGTCTCTTACATACCTGTAGTACTTGGACCCGCCAACAATATTGGCTCTCCAATCAGCTGTTGGTTGAAATCGCGAGCTCCATTGCTAGCCTCTTGCTGTTTAAAATGAGTCCAAATGGGGTTTGTCAAAATATCTCCAAAAAAGCCATTTGTAGTTGAGAGTAAACGTAAATTAAAATTAGCTCTGATTTCATAACACAATTCTGCCATTATGCACACTTTCACTAATCAGGAAATCACAGAACTATTTTTCTCTGCCGCAGCACAGACAGCTATGGGGTGAAAGTGTGTCACTGGCAACGTGATCTAGTTTTGCAGACAGTCAGGTCAGATTGTAAACAATTGCACATGGAGGGAAAAAAAGTCAGAAAGAAAATAAAAAGTCGAGTCAACATCCAGTAGTGGCTGAGACCAAGACAGGTCCGAGTCAAAACTGGACTCAAGAACTACAGGCCTGCTTACAACATTAAACAAATGTTGTTGCCAGAGGTAGGCCCTACAATCATGATGGCGAGTCTGAAAGATATTATGAAACTAAAAGCTCAGAAGTGGTGTGTTAGTGTCATCCTTCATGAGCACCATGGAAACTATCAATGTTCCCAAATCCTGTAATAACCTAAAATACAATGCAGTTGCTCATGTTTTTCAAATTAATCTTATCTGTATGGATTGGTCACTTATCATGATCTGAGCCACTTTACAGAGACATAGTTTACATAACCTCACCTACAATAAAGATAAATCTCTGACAGCTCATCGTAGTCTAACCTGACTAACTTAACAATGACATTATGTATCCTGTCCTGGAGAATCCATTACACCTTCCTGAAATACAGCCTTTGCCCCCGTCTTATCACAGCTACATATATAAATGACTCCCAGAGGAACCAGAGGCTTTAGTCCCTCACTTAGAAACAGGTAAGTCACAACAACACACTGTCGCTTTTAGTATTACTTTAACAAGTTAGAGGAACTCAGGTGTTGAATTAGGTGTAGCATTACTACTTATTGTGGTACAAGCGATAGCCTGTAGAACTGGTTACAAAGGCATATCGTAATGCAACCTTATAAGGATTCATGATACACAACTATTTCCATCCTTGCAGGCCACTTTGAGAAGAGAGCCCAGCTAACACACCATGGCTCGCCTAACAATCTTGGCTGGTAAGTTAGATTCTTACTTGCCACTAGTTGCTGTAATTCATTTAAAGGCAGTGTTACTGTACAAGTATGGTGCAGTTTCTCAAACAAAATGTCTATTTTTTTTAGGACTGTCGCTTTTAATGGGCCTTCAAATGGGTATGAATCAATTCTCTTCTAATTTAATATTTTATTGATATTTGCAATATTATACTCTTCGTAATTGCCATTACTCAAAAGGGAAGCTTTATTTTAAAGATTTCTCCCTTATCCAAAAGTGTCGTCTACCAAACTGGTGTGCTACTTCACCAACTGGTCCCAGTATAGACCAGGCGTTGGCAGATATACGCCTGACAGTGTTGACCCCAACCTTTGTACACACCTGATCTATGCCTTCTCAATAATCAACCATGCCAACGAGCTGGTCACCTACGAGTGGAATGATGATGTTCTCTATAAGGCCTTCAATGGACTCAAGAATAGGTGAGTTGAACATGCTGTGCAAAAGACCAAGGATTAAACTTTACTGTTAGCCATAAGTCTGTAGTCATGTCAACTGTTATTTTACAATAACTAGTGTTGTTGAAGTTGGAATGTTTTCCATATGACTGGCTGAGGTGTTTGACAAATATTCTATTCAGTGACACATTCATTGTCAATCAGAGAGTTTCTATGCAACTCCTTTACAGAAACCCTGAGCTGAAGACTCTGCTGGCTGTTGGTGGGTGGAATTTCGGATCAGCACAGTGAGTTCAAAACGCCTCAATAGCATGGAGTCTTGAGGCCGTTGGATTACATTATTTATCTTGTTTATATTGAAGAACACTGTCAACAGTATAGCTGTTGGTTGTTTTTCATTTCTACAGATTTGCCATCATGGTTTCATCCCCTGCTAACCGCCAGAGGTTCATCCAGTCTTCTATCAGTTTCTTGCGAATGTATGGCTTTGATGGGCTGGACTTGGACTGGGAGTATCCTGGGGCACGGGGAAGCCCTCCAGAGGACAAGGAGAGATTCACACTGCTTTGCCAGGTCAGTTTGAAAATTAAAACCTCAGACTGAAGTACCAACAGGATCCTACTGGTTGATTTATTATCACAACAACACAGCATCATCATTTGAGCTACACAAATGATGTTGATTCAAATAAGAGTCATTCTCACATCAAACACATGATTATCCTCAAAATTTCCCTCTTGGATTTAGGAGTTACTGGCCGCCTATGAAAAAGAAGCTATGGAGACCAAAAAACCAAGGCTGCTGCTCACAGCTGCAGTGGCTGCTGGGAAGGGAAACATTGACAACGGTTATGAGATTGCTGAGGTGTCAAAGTGAGTTAATGTGACAAAAAGTCAGGTCCTTGCTTTAAAATTGAAAAAATACTTTTAATTTTGTCATCAATCCGCTTGTGTCATTGCGTGTCTGTATAACAGGTACCTAGACTTTATGAATGTAATGACCTATGACTTCCACGGAGCATGGGACCCATTCACTGGTCACAACAGCCCTCTGTACCGCAGTTCTTCAGATATGGGAGAACACATCTATTTCAATGTGGTAAGTAAAATCCTCAACTAATTTCAGAAAAAGTCATCCCATCACAGCACCTGCATACCTAACAAGTGATTGTTTTAAATATTAGGCTAATACACTTTTTTTCCTACAGGACTTTGCTATTAAATACTGGAGAGACCTAGGAGCTCCTGTTGAAAAGCTCATGCTTGGTTTTGCCACCTATGGGCGCACATTTCGCACATCTACAGCAGCTAATGGTGTTGGAGCACCAGTCAGTGGAGCAGCCTCTGCTGGCCCCTATACCCGGGAGGCTGGGTTTTGGTCCTACTATGAGGTCAGTGAAACTACAGCAACAGTAGTCAATCTGGGACACCATTTAATACAACACAATGGAAAATTGAGTTCATATTGTTCAAACCATCTAGTTAACATAATTAAAGAGATGGTTTAAACCGCAAATTATGTTGATGGTGTTTCAGTATCATATTCTTTCATTTCTACAGATTTGTACCTTCATCCAAGGAGGCAGTCTGCAGTGGATTGATGAGCAAATGGTGCCCTATGTCACCAAAGGCAATGAGTGGGTTGGGTTTGATAACAAGCAGAGCTTTGAAATCAAGGTAATATATAACATATCAGCCTTACAACCCATGCTTATAAAGACTGCAAACAAGTGAAAACTAGTTACATGTTTGACAGCTTTGAGCAGTCTAGATTACTACAAAGCCAAGACAGCTAACAACAGCAACTGGATAGCTGATCGTAATGAAGCTGAACACTTGCATACAAAAGCGCAAAAAAAACAACAGTCGCCATATTTTCAAAGTTTGAAAAGCAACCGAAAATATAACAAGTGTGCTAGTACTTTATAGGTGCTGGGGTGGGGGATGGGAGGGGGAGTATGGAGATGACTGCCACAAGTTGAAAACTTGAAACTGAAATTGAAAGTTTTGAAAGGATGAAACTTAGTTTTGAAAGCTGGAAGCTAGTTTTGAAAGGTTTGAGATCAGTTTTGAATCTTCGCAGGAATTGATTTGTACTCGTGTTTGAGGCTCTGTGGTTGTAAGAACATTATTCACACTAGAAAATAGAAAAATCTATCTCTGTAATTCCAGTTTGAATACTTGTGAAAAAGTTTGAATGCTTACAACAAATTGTAGTAGTCTGATTAATGGTTACACGTAATGAAATCACCAAAATTTTAAATGTAAAGCGAGGGCACCCTATTCCTCCTCTGTTGAATGTGATAGACTATATTTATGTGCAGTATCTAGCATGAAGTTGTTCTGAAACCTAATTGTTATTCCATAGGCACGGTATCTGAAAGATAACAAGTTTGGTGGAGCCTTCATCTGGGCTCTGGACCTAGATGACTTTGCTGGACAGTTCTGTGGGCAGGGAAACTACCCCCTTATCAGCTACTTGCGCTCTCTTCTGGCTTCAGGTAAACTGAAACTAGATGTCAACACTGACTTCAGCATATAAAAGTTAATCACTGCTTCAAAATAAAGACCCTCTTTCTACAATTTCCTTCACTTCAACACAATTTACTTTGCCAGATTTGCCAACTCTGCCTCCCATAACCACCCATCTGCCAGAGATCACAACGAACGTCCCAAACCCATCCATCACCACCACTACTGCTGCTGCCACTACCACTACTGCTGCTGCCACTACCACCACAACTACCATCCCTGTTCCTGGCAGTGGTTTCTGTGGGGGGAGGGCTGATGGTCTTTACATTAATGACAGAGACGTCAACTCGTTTTATCAGTGTTTCTCGGGACACACCTACCTCCAGAGATGCCCACCTAATCTTGTTTTCAGTGAGAAATGCAAGTGCTGTGACTGGCCCTAAATAAACACGTGGAAATTATTTGTCAAGGAAAATAAATCCTAAAACCCTGCACTTTATTGTGGCTCTTGTGTGTGTGTGTTGGCCTCTTGGTGTGTGCTGGTGTGTGTCTTGGTGTTGACACTGCTGAGGTCTGATACTAGCTGGTTCCGGGAATCACATTGTAGAGATTGCTGGTTGCAGAGAAGGGCTTGATATTTTAATGATTGCTGGTCTGATTGGTTTAAGTGTTGCCAGAATTTATCTGCTATTTTGGTTGACTTATTCAGTTTTGGGACAAGTCTTCATTGTTTTAAGACCTTGATTACATTTTGTGCATGGAATTAACTGTTTGGTTAAACAGTGGTATTAAGATTTGGTTAAACAGTGGCATTAAGAGTTTTAAAAAAGCTCAGTAATATCACAGCAGAAGAGGTGATGTTGTATCACATCAGCATGACTCTGATATGAGGCTGCAGACAGTTTATACCATGTCTACTGTCATATTTATGACACTAGACTCAAATACCTAGGAAACAATGCTGTCAGCAGATCTCCCCCTGGCGTCAAACCAATGACACTGTTGATGCTCCCTGTACTGCAGTGTCGTGTTTATGACGCCAGGGGGAGCTCCACAGACATTGGTTCCTTAACATTTAAGTCCTGTATTCAGCCATTCGTTATAGTCACTGCCACCTATAGTGTTTCTAAGGTGATCCAGTCAGTCACTGAAAATATGACCATCTACAGTGCATTTTCACTTTGTAAGATACACACACAGCTTTCTATCTCTCTATTTGGCCCTCTGTGCCCACTGCTACTACTGCAAACACCAAGTCAAAGTGACTGTTGTAAGAACAGTAAGCACACTTACATATTCTTCAGAAAATTTGGCCTTTTCTAGTTAACAATACGGCCTTCCCCCTTCCCACTATAGACTGGATGAGGTCCAAGACCTAGATAACAAGACAACACACATCTTGTTCAACTGTGATCATTCATGGTGAAAAAATAGGAATTCTCAAGAGGAGACTGAAAATACTGACCCCACCTAATAATTGTGTTAAATATAATTGTGTTAAATGGATATGTACATTTACATAAGCTTGAGCAATGGATGGGATGACATTCACCTGTGACGTGCTAGAGAAGTTTTTTGTCAAGGAAAAGAGAATTGCTTACGTTCTCATAATTTCCTGTAAATTACCTTTCTTTTTTAAAAATGGTAGCTGTACCTTAACTCCTGCATTAAACATGGTGACAGCTGTGTGTGTCCTAACAAAACCATTGGTGTCTGGTCTTTCCATTACACTGCAACATAAAACATAATAATAATATATTTAAAAAATATATATAATAAAAAATAGGAATAAAAGGTAATACAAGAGATAAACAGGTACAACAAATACAAACAAACAAACAGGGATACAATTAAGATGGAACTTTAAATAAAAGTGTGTGCCAAAACACAAGAAAGCAATAAAAAGGAGATACAGGTACAAGTAGGCTACACTACCTTTCAAGTGTCCGGAACCACCAAGAAATCTCCATGCCCCCCAAAGACACCGATACCCCAATCCACCAGGGCAGCACCAAACTGATCAGAAATACAGCCGAGACACCGACAATGCCACAAACCAATACCTCCACTCCCCAAACCCCCCGCCCATCAAAGAATCCCCCATGCGCAGCAGTGACAGTCCCGCAGACCCCAGGCACTCCAGCCGCCAGGCCCCCAAGACACCCAGCGAAGCCCCACCCCACGCCCCCCGCAGCACCCGCCACCGGTGCAAACGGCCCACAGGGCATCCCCCACGGAACGCATGATCAAGCCGCCCCCACAAAAGCCCGACAGGACCCGGACCCAGACCGGGCGACCGCACTGGCCAACCCACCAGAGACAGCACCAGTCTCCACAAACCCATCAGCCGACTGCCGCCCCGAGAGACAAAAGCCACCCCTAGCGCGACACCGCCAAGAAACCGAAGACCGCCACACAAAGGCGCACACCCCAGCATGAAATCCCCAGCCTCCCGGCAACCCCACGCACGGAAACAGCCCCCTGCCTGAACGCAGGGCCCGCGAGAAACGCCCCATAAGCCAATCGCACCCATGGCAAGCGCCGCAGGAAGCGCCCGGCGAAACCCCAACCGAGAATCCCGAAAGCCCGACAGCCAGAACGCCCAAGGCCAGCAAAGATGTCACTGCCACAAACGGAGGACTGCCGACGAACAGAAAGTCCGAAGAACAGAACAGCCACCCGAAAACAGAGGCAGCGGTCCCCAACACCATCAATGCCCCGGCTGCACTCCCCGACCAGTTCAATGCCACCCTAGCGAACAAAAGCAGGAAACCCCCCCCCCCCAGGAAACACAAAAACCCCTCAGTGATTCCAAACTCCCGAACAGCAGTGCATAGGGAGTGATTCACATAAAAGCCTGTTTATATAAGTGTGTTTTTAGGAGGGATTTAAAAGATGAAACTGATTTAGCTAGCCTAATTTCCTCAGGCAGGTCATTCCAAAGTCTAGGCGCCCAATAGAGAAAGCGCAGTCACCTTTAGTCTTGAGCCTCTGTGGAACAACCAAAAGGGCCTTGCCTGAGGATCGAAGGCTGCATTCCGGCTCATAAAGAGTTAAAAGGTCAGCAATATAGCTAGGGGCTAGACCTTTCTGTGCTTTAAATGTAATCAGTAAAATCTTAAAATCAATTCTAAATCTTAGTGGTAGCCAGTACAGATGTGCTAAGACTGGGGTAATATGGTCTCTACGTTTAGTGCCAGTTACAATTCTAGCTGCAGCATTTTGAACAAGCTGGAGACATGAGATTGATTTTTGACTGAGGCAGGTATAGAGAGAGTTGCAATAGTCTAGACAAGATGAAATAAAAGCATGAATTACCTTCTCTAAATCAGCATGCGATAAAAATGACTTGATTTTTGATACATTTCTTAGTTGAAGGAAGCAGGACTGCACGCCTCTCTTTACCTGCTCCTCGAAAGTCAGGTCACTGTCAAAAATCACTCCTAAGTTTCTGGCCACAGGCTTTATGTTAGATGATAAGTCACCTAGATTATGTAAAATAAGATTTCTTGCGTTGGGCTGCCTGAATAAGACTATTTCAGTGTAGTTCAGTACTTATGAGCCAGGTGGTCAAACGTCTCACGTTCAGCCCCATGACCAAATATCTTCGGCATGGGGTTCTCTTCTAGTTTGAGAAAATAGCTTGAGGCAGCAAAAGTCTTGGATTTTGATCAGCAACACAATACAAAAAAAAAAAAAATGCAAAGATGTAGTGGAACATATGGTCCAACACATGAACACTTGGTCAGGGAGAATCATGGGAATATATCACAAAGAAAATTAAATGAGCTCAGGATCTACCAGTAGATAAGTGCGGAAAAAGCTTTGATTCAGAGACAGAGCAGGTTATGAACCCTGGTTCTGGTAAGTGGTCTGGGTTGGGGAGCAGGATATATACCCTAGGAATAGGGGCTAGGCTGATGGATAGGAGATCAGGGGGCGAGGTAGAGTCTGAAGAGATGGGTTTTCAGTCAGCAACAGAAAATGGGGAGTGACTCTGCAGTCCTGAGGTGATAAGATTATTTCACCGCTGGGGTGCCAGGAGCTGAACACAGGGCGCAGGCTGGAGTGTAGGGTTGAATCATGGTCTGTAGGTATGAGGGTGCTGTGCCCTTGGTCGCCTTGTAAGCACCAGTGTTTTGAATTAGATGCAGAGCCACTAGGAGCCAGTGGAATGAGGATAGGAGGGGAATTATGTGGGAGAATTCAGAAAGGGTGAAGAGAAGCTGGGCTGTAGCATTCTAGATGAGATGTAACGGTCTAAGAGTGGAGGCAGCGAGGCCTCAACTCCAACTTTTACACCATGCATCTTAAGTACTCCAAAACTGATGAGGATGGTAGGAGAATTGCTGTTACAATTGCTTGAATTGATTTTGCTTTTTGTCCATTAGTGTTGTAGTACTTGAGATTGGCCTAGAGACCACATTTTTAAACTCTCTGTCTCGTCTTGGAATCAACTGCATTTTCACTCGCTCTTGACTGGGTCTTGGACAAAGAGGACTCGGAATTTTATTTCAACACCGGTCGAGACCACAACTGCAGTAACATCATTACTTGCCTGTGCATTGTCTGATTTATTTTTTATTTTTACTGCAACCAATAACTATTTTAAGGTTGAAAGTTTATGTTAATTGTTAACATTACTGAAATACCACATGGTAATAACATTACTTAACGTTAAAGTTTGTAGTGCAGCAGATCCCGTTAGTAACACAGAGTTTGGAGCAAATTGCAGAATTTTAAGTTTCACTTTAGTTCCAATTCTGTCGGATTGAGTACACTGCTTTCCCAAATGTCAAACATGACGTGATGTGTACATTAGCCGCATTAGAGATCAATTTACATCAATTTCTGTACACTGACCAACATTTTATTTTGTGGCAGTACGCCGCAGATCAGATGAACCTATGTATGGGAAAAATTGCATCTCGCAGCCAAAGACGCCTTCTAGAGGCCATCTCACAAAGCATTGTTGACTGCCTGCCTGCCTGACCTGAAGATGCCTTGTGATACTCTCGGCTACACCATGGGAAAAACACTCAGCAGAGTGTATAATTTCAGTGTATAATGTCAGTGGCTGATGTGACAATTTGGGGGACTCATAATTTAGCAGCAATCAGGTGTTTTAACACTTCTGTTTCATTCTTCCCACTGTATTGAGCCTTTCCAAAGGTCAGTGAAATGGAATTACAATGTTTCCAATCAAATGATTGCTTTCTGTCACTGAGTACGTATTTTACCAAAATTCCTAAATAATGCTATCTTTTTTTACTAAAATTCCTAAATAATGCTTTCTTTCTTTTAGAATTACAGCAGAAAAATGTTACAAATGTTGAGCCATGACTATGATTAGTCATGGTCTTGAATGGGACTCACATTGGTCTCATCTCGTTCTTGACTCAGTTTTGCCCCCCTCAAAGTCTTGGTCTTGACTCAGACTTGATTCGCTCTGGTCTTGGTTTTGACTCAACCTCGGATTATGTGGTCTTGACTACAACACTACTGTCCACTATCTTCCATGGCCCGTTACCTTCAATGGCGACCGCATGCAGAGAAAAATGAAGCCCTGTTTACTACAGACACAGGGAAGGCCATGTCCAGGTCCTGGTTTGTTGCCCTTGCCTGATATCAGACAGAATTGTCAACCCGTTACACTCCATTTCCATCTTCAGCAGCAGTCAACTCGGTGGAGTGGGCGGATTCAAAGGTCTGGAACCAGGCAATTGCTGCCTGACTCCATCTCTTGCGCTAGTGCTGTGGTCTCTCTCCTGACCTGTACACCACCCATTCTTTTAGTATTGGTGCAGCTTCCTCAGAAGTTGGACTGCAATTTTAAAGGCCATGGGACATTGGTCTTCAGATGCTTTTGAACGTTACATTAGATTAAGCTCTAGTGAGATTATTTCAGATCAAAGAGCCATGGGCGTTGATATTTTAATCAAACATGCTGTAAGTGCATCCTACTAATAAACATGCTGCATTAAAAACAGTGCATTAAAAACGATGGCTAGGTTTCACTTATGCTGACGATACCGTATATTTCCTTTATATCACATGGTACAGCAGCTACGGACCATCTAGCATCAGTACACATGGTCTAATGGAGCAAACTTGCTCCATTAGGAGCAATCTCATGACTCATTTAATCTCATGATGAGAGTGTTTCCTGACTGAACTCTGTTATTTGACTAGTTGATGTAGCAACAGGTTCATGACACAAGCTTGGAGTCATATGATTTGTTCCTGGTTAATGATTATCATAGTTTGTGTTTTTTTTCATGTGTCTTATTTTTCCATTTTCCCTATTTCAGGAGCCATTTCAAGAGCTCATCAAAGCGGTAACACCATGAGCAAGCTAATTCTAATTGCAGGTACGGCACATTGCAAATTGATTAAATTAATGTTCCCTTTACTTGAGTAAAATTTTAACCTTATACTTACCAACTACATTTGTGATTTTGAAGGTCTCTGTTGCACCCTTGGCAGTTTGGGTGAGTTGACAAATTGTATCAACAGTTCATAATACAGTCTTATCAGCAACTGAACAAAGTCCCAAAATAAAAATGATCTTTAATTTAATGACGCATGAAGTATATGAATTATAACGGATTATTCTTCAAAGATGAATGAAAATCAAAATTTAATACATGCTTTTTCTTCCATGTTTCAGCCTCTTCTTACAGACTGGCATGTTACTTCACTAACTGGTCCCAATACAGATCTGGAGATGGGAAGTTTATGCCTTCAAATATTGATCCAAACTTGTGTACCCACCTGATCTATGCCTTTTCTGCCATTAATGATGCCAATGAGCTGGTCACCGTAGAATGGAATGATGAGGCACTCTACAAATCCTTTAATGGACTCAAAGACAGGTCAGTCCTTTACACCAAGATTTAGTGTGAAATGTTATGGGAAGTAATCATTGTTGAAAACTAACGTTGAATGTTCCCATAGGAATCCTAATCTCACAACACTGTTGGCAGTTGGTGGCTGGAACTTTGGCACACCAAAGTGAGATGTTTTACACACAATATATCAGAACATTTAAAATCGATATCCACTTTTGAGAACACTTTTTTTTTGTTCAAATGCTCTCCAGATTCACTACGATGGTGTCAACACCAATCAACAGAAAAAAGTTCATCCAGTCCTCTATCTCTCTGCTGAGAAAACATGGTTTTGATGGGCTAGACCTGGACTGGGAATACCCTGGAGCACGAGGAAGCCCTCTAGAGGACAAACAGAGATTCACGCTGTTATGCAAGGTCAGATCCAGAATTATTCTTCTTGGATAGTCACCATTAGAAATACATATGACATATATGTTTGATGTTTAACACAGTCAGACTACTGAATGCTTCTGTATTGTATAGGAACTCCTAGAGGCCTATGAGGCTGAGGGACAAGCGACTGGCCGTCCCAGATTAATGGTCACTGCTGCTGTGGCTGCTGGGAAAGGAACCATTGATGCTGGTTATGAAATAGCAGAGATTGCTAAGTACACCGAAGTTTCATTCTCCACATCATTCCCACGAGTAACCGTTGTCATGTGTTGGTCAACATGATCTCACTTCATTTTCTCAGGTATGTGGATTTCATTAATGTGATGACATATGACTTCCATGGTACCTGGGAGAAAGTCACAGGACATCACAGCCCCTTATACAAGGGATCCCATGACACTGGAGACCAAATTTACTTAAATACTGTGAGTACAGGGATTCATATTTTAGCTACAGGAATGTATTTCTGTCTATTTAGAGATGTGTTTCACTCTCTCTTCCCCGCCCAACTCTCTATTTTTTCTCTCATTTCAGGACTTTGCCATGAAGTATTGGCGGGACCAGGGAACACCTGTAGAAAAGCTGAATTTGGGGTTTGGTACATATGGACGAACATTTCGCCTCTCCTCTGAATCCAGTCAGGTTGGAGCACCAGCCAGCGGTCCTGCGGCTGCGGGCCGTTTCACCAGGGAGGCTGGCTTCTGGTCCTATTATGAGGTGAAATTGGCAGTTATGCATCCAATGAATTTATCTCTACAGTCTCAAGGCCTAATAATTTTCAGAAAAGCTTCTAAGAAGATTTATACATAATTTTTTACCATATATGGTTTGACAAGTTTCTGGTGATTTTAATGCATTGCATCAAAATGTGATATGTGACCCCTTTTCAGATCTGCACTTTCCTTCAAGGGGCCAGTGTCCAGTGGAGTGAGGATCAGAAAGTTCCATATGCCACCAAAGGAAATGAATGGGTTGGATTTGACAACAAGGACAGCTTTGAGACTAAGGTAGTCATCTGTTCCTACAAAACTATGGCTCGGTAATTCCTCTGCAAATGGCCAGCTGTACACAGGTACAGCTACAGATACAGTGCATAGACATAGATTCAACTGTTGAAGTGTTTTCTTCCTTATTCACTCAGGTCCGTTACCTAAAAGACAACAGGTTTGGAGGAGCCTTCATCTGGGCTCTGGACCTGGATGACTTTGCTGGACAGTTCTGTGGACAGGGCAACTACACGCTCATCAGCCACCTGCGCTCTCTTCTGGGTTCAGGTAAAACAAAAGGTTTCTGAAAGTGTCAAACCCTATCTTATACTATCTTCATGTTGGTGAAATTTTGAAGGGACAGATATTGCTAGTTAGCAATATATTCTTTAATTTAATGTATTTCAGCTTATCCTTAATTCTCCACCTTCGGTCACCTTCAGTTAAAACTGACTCTCACTCCTCCAGATCTTCCTCCCCTTCCACATACAACTACTCCAAATCCAGTGACTCCGTCTACAACCAAAAAACAACCTGACACTTCAAGTGGTGGCATAACCACAACCACTACCACCTCTACCACCCCCACCATGGGACCTGATAGTAACTTCTGTGCTAGAAAGGCAGGTGGGGTGTATGCCAAGCCCGATGCTCCAGGCTCTTTCTACAATTGTGCCAATGGCATGACCTGGATCCAAAACTGCCCCGGTGGCTTAGTCTTTCGAGACAGCTGCAAATGCTGTGGCTGGCCTTGAAGAGTCACACATCATTATACAGTCCATAAGAGGTAATAGCTATATGCTTTATAACATGTGCATTATTGTAAGTTTGGCAATTTCTTGTGATTCATCACGTCCTTTATGTTTACAATTCAGACAATAGAACAGAGATCACAACACATTTATTTTATTGTCAAGCTTTCTTCATGTTAATTCATTTTAATCAACTGTACTCAAGTATCTCTGACACTCAAGACAGCAGTTTTCAGAGGGAAAGGATAAATCTTAAAATTTCTTTTAACTTTTTGCAATGAAATCAGTGCCTGAAATGGGCCAGTACTCACCGGTAATGAGTACCGGCACTTCTGATGTTTGTCCACATGAGTACCCTTACTTCTTATTGCGTACCGGCACTTCCTGGTACGCCTTAGTTGAATGAAGAGAGTATCTCCATATGAAAAAAGTGCGCCATAAACTTGATAGAGCTTCATTTAAGCAGACAGAATCCTACAGACTGAAGGCAGCGC
This sequence comes from Centroberyx affinis, assembly GCF_046629955.1. Classification (NCBI taxonomy): domain Eukaryota; kingdom Metazoa; phylum Chordata; class Actinopteri; order Beryciformes; family Berycidae; genus Centroberyx; species Centroberyx affinis. The sequence continues at coordinate 254,359 of NW_027279983.1, forward strand.
TCCGCTCACACAGAGTGAGTCAAACTGCAGCCGAAAACAAAGCTGCATAGCTCAAGTGAAGAGGTGTCACTCTGGCCCTAAATTAAATAGCCTCTTTTAATTACCGTGTTCTGCAATATTAAAAGCATTCTACTGACGTTTTGCCCCGCATAGACAGATTGTAAAGAATATAATGGCTTACATTCTGATGCAGGACTTTGTGGGCAAAACGACAGTGGAATTATATTGTGTAGAAAAAATAAATACATTTATATTGTGACTTGATCTGATGGAGCAGAGCAGTCAGTGGAGCCCAGGGCCATTAAAGTGTCAATCATGAAGAAATTCATGGTAATCAAACGACAATATGTCCAATGAACACTACTGGTCAGGTGCCAATAGAGAGAAAAGAAAATAGAGGATGTGTAAGCACAAATGAAAAGTATGTTATTGCGCCAAGGAGGAATATATGTACGTAAAAAGTTACATAATGCTAGTTTTCTTATATCATGACTGTCAACAACAAAAGGTCAATATTGCTTTGTTGCCACTACCTCCAAAGAGCACAGACAGCTCTGTCCGTCAGTTATATAAAGACAATAGTGGCCTCTGTCTTCATCAGTCTTCTGTATGCTTGTAAGTATGTAATCTTTCTCTGATGTAATCAGCCCAACCCAGCACATTTTTCTGTGTTTATTTTTCTTTTTAATGGCAATGTTTTGCAGCTAAACTGACTGCAGTCTTGTTTCATTTTCAGTCGGTTTTATTGTAGCATATATGCAATATTATATTTGTATGTAAAAATACATTTGAAGTGGGATATATTACCAAGATATGCGTATAACTATAAATATGTCCAAGACATGCGATGCTCATGTCATGCAACTGCTGAATTAGGGTACTGGCACCTTTTTTGGTCCAATTCAGGCACTGAATGAAATAAATGATAATGGAGGAATTCCAATTTCATTAGTGTACTGTGTGTTGTGTTCAGAATTAAAGAATGTAAAATATATCAATGAAAATAAACACCTAAAAATAAAATAAAATAATTTGTGCCATTTTTCAGCAATGCGTCTCACCCTCTTGTGTGCAAATTCATATTACCTTTACAACTCATGATTCATTTTCAAGACCATAGTGGTTGTCAGTGAAACTACAGCATTTTAATTACTTATTTTACCCTATTCATGCATGCACAAAAGGGTAAATAGTACAATGTCATTGTTTCCACAGGGAGAGAATCTGGCTATGCAAAGCACATTTTTCAACAAGCACAAATCATCATTTCAAGTATTTCCATTTCACATATTTTATAATGAACTATCTTTTTATATTATTGCCTATTACACAGTATTATCAGCAGCCAAAACAAATAAACAATTTATTTTTTAGGTTTTGATGGTAAAAGTGACATGAAATGATTATCATCACAACTGCCTACCACAAAACCAAAATCATTATGGATGTAAAAAATGCAAATGGGCTCCACAGAGTTGACCAGTGATCATTTTTCCACAGCAAGGCCAACACAATATGTTAATCACACAAAATTAAAAATAATTCTTTGTTTAGCGGAAATGACAGGCCATTGAGCAAATCATATCTTTTGGCTTCAAAATACAAAATCTTAAGTGTTTTGTTTTGGGGTTGAGTGACAAATGAGTGAGTCAAAGCTGATTCTGCTTGGTCCTGTGGAGAAATTAAGACTATTGAATATTAACAGCCACAGTAGCACAGGCTTAGGATTGCACTCGTTACCAATACTGTGTTTCCCTTAGAGCTCATGAACAGAGTTGTGGGGATCGGGGAGCTTCTGAATGTCGCAGTTTTGAATCAGATTGAAGTAAAATACTACCAGCTCCTCGTAGTTCTTTTTCGAAATCCTTTCATTGATGCCATGGAACCTAAGAAAAAGAAAAGACTGACATATTTTCCTGATATCCTGCCATCTTACTGTTCCTGTTGAATGCGGGCTTTATGTTACCAAGAGATATACCAGAGCAGAGAGCTCAGCTCGGCTAAACTTTGGCTCTATACATAAAACCCTTGTTATTTGTTCAGGGGGGACTTTAACTGAACAGTGCAGCTGGGTCACATGGTTAGATCACAAGGCTGTGAGGTGGTCTTGTGACCAACAACAGAACGCTGCCTTTTGTTGACCAGTCTCCCATCTAGTTTGCCAGTTAATTATACTGCACATGTAATTTATTGTAATGACTGCAGCAGATTGCAGAGTAAATTTGTACTCAGTGTTGAACAATACATCTGAGATTCTTACCTCTGAGCATCACCTGGTTTAAACCAGATAGGGGCAAAGCGATAGGTGTCATTGGTCAGCTCTTTGAAGTGACGGCTGTCTGTGTTCCCAATACAAATACCTGCATATTCAACACAACATCAAAATACTTCAGACATAGTATGAATTAAAGAAATTAAATTTGTATGCCATCACATCTATTTGCTTTCTGACCTGGGGCGACTGTAACTCCTGGAAACAAGTCCAGCACAGTTTTCTTAATAATCTGGAACCCAAAAGCCTTGTCATCATAGGAGCTGACAGGCAGAGGGTCAAAGCCTTCCACCAGCTCCATCTTCACACGCTGGTCCCCTACTGTAGACTGGATGAGGTCCAGGACCTAGACAGCAAGACAACACACATCTTGTTCAACTAAGAGTATCCATGGTGAAAAATTAGGAATTCTTAAAAGAGGAGAAATTGCTGACCCCACCTCTTGTAATGACTGTGCTGAATGGATACGTAGATTTACATAAGCTTCAGCAAGGGAGGGGATGATGTTCACCTGTGAGGACGCAGATAATTTGGGGTTTCTTTTAGAGACAAATGGCACTGCTTACTGTACATTATCATTTCCTGTAAATTACATTTCTTTTTCAAAAATTGCTCGTTGTACCTTAACTCCTGCATTAAACATGGTGACAGCTGTGGTCGTCCTTACAAAAGCATTGGTGTCTGGTCTTCTTTCCATTACCCTGCAACATAAAACATACTTATTGATTTATTCCAATGGTTACGGGAGAAAACATGCTGAATCCAATGTAGGATATAATTACCTGCCAAGGAGTGGAGAAAACAGCCACAAATTCGACATTATGAACTTCATCGGGAGCTTGAACTGTCAAGTCAAAGAATCAGTAATAAAAATATTATAAGGAGAGGTATGACCTGGTACACACATTGTATGGAGTAGTAGGCTAGTAGTAGGTTACCCCAGTGTCTTACCTTATGAGCCAGGTGTTCAAAGGTGCCACCTTCAGGCCCATGACCAAATAGCCTCGGCATGGGGTTCTCCTCTAGTCTGAGGAAACAGTGTGAGACAGCAAACATATTGCATTTTGATTAACAACACTTGTTTTTAGACATTCTAAATGGCAAGAATGGGGTGGAACACATGAAGACTTACTCAGGGAGAATTACCGGAATACATCACAGGAAAGTCAGTGAGTTTAGGATCTTCCAGTAGATTAAAGTGCAGGCTTTGATTCAGAGAAATTTTTCCTCTCACCTTTTGACAGCTGCAGCCAAGATGCCAATGCTGCTCTCACTGGGAGGCATGGAGGAGTGACTAGGGACCATAGACACACTCAGCTTCACTGTAGCCTGGCCCTTCTCACTTATCCCAATCCTACACAACACAAACACACATATAACACTGAATATGCAACAAAAGTCAATACATCACCTGCATTTTCTAAACAATTTAGAAACACTGGTGATTTGCATTCTACTATGCTAGGCAACAAATTATGTTTCTTGGCAGACAAAGGTAACTGGGAAAACATGATTTCTGTTGTGATGTGTTGAGGGTTGGCCTAATGGATTAGTTTTTTAGTAACAGCTACAAAGTTAAAAGCATGTTGAGGATGCCTCAGGCTGGCACAGAGAGTTTGTTACACTAGAGAACAGCAGTGGTAGGTTCTCACAGAGCTGCAGGTCCCTCGAGTCCACTGATGACTCCATCCAGTACGGCCAGGCCCTCGTCCAGGACAAACGCCAGCTGCACACCACGCTGCTTCAGCACACGCACTATGGTCATGGCCCCCTTGAAACCACTGATCTATATCGAAATATACGCACACAGAAACAAACGCTCAAATCTAATATTTCAACCCTCATTTACATTTGCAATGTCAAATAATAAAAATAAGCAGGACATTAGTGTATATTTTGTCACAATTTGTCATAATTTGGCGTACTTCTTCATCATGACCAAGGCCAATGTAAAATCCCCTGCGTGGTGCATAGCCCTTTAGCAATAAGTACTCCAGGGCCTGGAGAATTCCCTGGAGGAAAAGTATTTTAGTCAGACTAGCACAGGTATTTTACTTACCAAGAAATGTTGGATTAGTTAAGTATGTAATGTAAGTATTTAGTGGCAAGATCACACAAAACATCACATTATCACTCACCATTACAGACTGCTTGTCGTCAATGGTCCCTCTACCATAGATGAAACCATCCATTTCCTTGGCAGAAAATGGCGGAGCCTCCCAGCCGTCCGATTCTGAGGCGGGCACTACGTCGATGTGGGCCAGCAGCATGTAGGGTAGCAGGGCCGGCTGGGAGCCCCGCACCCAAAACAGGTGGCTGTAGTCTGCCACCAATTCATGATGAACCAAGCTTGAAGAGAAGACTGTTGGGAAGGCTGACACAGGAAGACATGTACATGATTACTTACTTCAGCATTACCAATTTGACACTTTCTGACATGTCTAAACTTGTTTTACACATTGTTACAATATTGACAGGTTTTGAATAAAGCACTCCAGAATTGTCAAATTAAGTTCAACTTCATATTAAAAATACTTTCACCTTTTCAATGTCACCTAACTTTAACATTCATTTAGCCTTCAAGAAAGCCGATGACGACCTCACTGTCTTGGAGAGTGATTCTGCAAATTCCCCAAATTATTTCGGGGTCATGAGTCTCAGCAGTTGAGGGAGGGAGTGAAAAGACTAGCGTTAGGTTACAGTGAAAAGTTTTGTAAGACATACACGCCCACGGGGTGTAGCTGTGTGTGTGTACATGTCTGGCAGCCAAGTTGTTGACGAATTTGCACCATTGTAGTCTGTAGTTTTATAACTCATAGTCGCGGTTGATTGGCCGAGTCACGCGCGAAGCCATTGTGCAATAGCCATAAACACACACACACTTTACACTGTGTACGTTTATCGGAGCACACTAGCCTATGAGTTTATGTAAACGTTAAATATAATCACCACTACTGTGTTACTGTCAAATGGGACGTACCTTTCCGTAATAGCTTGTGAAACTCAACCAGCGCGGTGGTGTTGAAGTCTGTCTGTGTGGATGACACGGTGGGAATCCGGATAGCCTCTGCATGAATGGAGAGATGCACTGGTTGTCACAAATGGCTAGCCTACTACACCTTTCTTTGAGAGGTCAGCAGGTGCAACTTGCTTCATGTTGTCAACCTTTATATTTCGACTCAAAGTAAAAGCAACCAAAAAAAACCACCTTTAAAATTAGCAAGAAGCTCCTCTCTCTGACGCTGGTTTATCTCAGGCGTGAGGTTGTTTGTCTTTTCCCACTGTGCAACCTGAAGTCCGACATTCACGTCCAGCGAAAGTGTCCTGACAGAGGCTACGGTAAACAACACTAGGGTAATAATTAGTAAGCTACAAATAATTATCTTTAAAAACTTGCATACTCTGAACTTTGGTCCACGATCTGTCATTTTCGCTCATCTGCGTGTTGACAGCGGCACTCATTCGCTGGCTGACTGTCGGTAGATTGAGCTGTGAATTGTTGTATGAGAGCCACCTGCTGGCCTGAAAGCAGAAAATCATCACAACCTACATGTCAACTATTCTGCAAAACCCCCTACAAATGTTATATGACAGCGTTCCCACCAACTTTCACTACCCACTGGTACCAAGCTAAACCATTCAGTGCTTTGTAAACTGTCAGAAAGCATTATAGGCATCAACAAGAAATAAAAATAAGATCGTTTTTAAAAATTGATTTTGACACATTTTTAATATTCCTTGTGCAGCTGTATGATAAAAGCATGCTTCACTGTATTAAAAATCATTAGCCCTCTGTGTACATCTACCCTACACCTGAAAAAGTAATTCATATGCATTTTCTCACGTATTATGAATTATCACAGACACAAACAGGCCTATATGAAGCAAAACATCCTTTATTGAAACATGGTCCAAACATTAAAAAACACCCAAAACATACAAAATTGTACAGTAATACCCCATCTGTTGAAATAGCACCATCACACCAGACAATTTGGGTTAGGAAATAGAAAAAGGAACCACATCCACATTATTTTTTATAAATACTAAATTTTAGAAAATCTTCCAAACTCTTTCAAGGTTTGACTGCATCTCTGTACTTGTGCCATTGGTTTGACTATAGGAACAAGTGCATGTTTGTAACACATACATAAAAGCTATGAAAATGTAAAATTGGATTTTCTAGTGTGCTCCCACAGAGTCACACAACACAGTCAAGTATTTAAACCCACAAGTGACAAGACTTTCCTGAACATATTCCAAAACAAGGTCATCCTGGCCTGCTGGCTTGGTAAAAACTGTAACATCAGCCAAGAAGCAAAGTATAAACCAAATTAATTTCCAATAACCTCTCAGCTGTAAGCCACCAGAGAGGGTTAAAATGAACTGGAGTTACTCCTGTGCAGAGAGAGGGTCCAGCACTGGTGTGTCCTGAGTCTCCACCTGAGGCAAAAGCCCTTCCTCACCGTCTGACCCCTGGCTCAGACTGTCCAGTAAGGCCACAAAAGGATTGTAAGAGTTGTCCTCCACACAGACATAAATGAGGTAAAGGAGGCATGCCACAATGAGGAACACCAAAATCTGGATGTAGATGGGTACCAGGCGGCGCTCCACCTCCTGTCTCTCCAGGGTCATGGGACTGAGAGGGGTGTCTGGGTATTTGAACTGGACTGGTCTCCCTGCTGCACCTTTGATAGGCCTCCGACGGGTGGCGCTGGAATACAACAGGATCAACGTCAAGGGCGTCACTTTGTGTTGAAAAGTGGTGGGGACATAATAGGGCTGGGCGATAATTCAATATTATTGTTTATCGTCTTTCAATGGAATCATATTGTGATGATATGAAGGTATTTTGATATCGTGACACATTTCTGCAGTCTGAATTGATGATGACAAGCAAATTTTACTTAAAAACTCTGATAAAATGAGGTATGGTAGGAATATTATTTGAATATTTCTGTTTTGTTTGACATCACACCTAACATTATCATTCGGTTCAATGAGATGAACATTCATTTGATTATTCAACATGATTTTGCATACATGAACTATATCGTGATATATATTGATATCGAGAACAATCCTTATGATTATCGTGATATTGATTTCAGCCATATCGCCCAGCCCTAGGACATAAGGGCTCAGATGAAAAAACATTTTCGGTCTTCCGCATATGTTATTTTAGGCAATGTAATGGGGAGATCGGTATGAGGTCAGAGTAGATAATTACGGTGACAAAAAAATTGCATAACATAATTTTAAAATCAATGGGCTAGGGGGGATTTTTTTTTTTTAGCTGATGTTACTTTTTTTGGACAATGCGCATTTATTTCTTCTATATTTACATTGCGTTGTATGTTTTCTTATTGTGCAAATAAACCTTTCTCAAAGCGTTCTCATTTGTTATTTAACATTTCTTGGTGCAAGCTATTCTTCAGAACATTTTTAACAAATTATGCTTTTAAAAAGTGATGGGGACAAAATCGGCCATTTCAAAAAGTGGTGGGGACATGTCCCCAGCGTCCCCAGTGTAAATGACACCTATGATCAACGTATTGATACACAAATCCACATTTGGTCAAATTCAACAGACCTCCCAAAAATAGTGTCAAAACAGCCAATTCGTTACAACAGCAACACGAGGGAACTCAATTGACGTGCTTCATTTCTATCTCATGGTTCACTGGTGCAATGTACTGCTGGACACTCACCACTCGCAATGCCACCTGAAAGCACACAGTAATTTAATGCTGAATGTGTATTTGTACAGTAATATGTATGGTCTAGTGTCTACTGTCTTCCACTGTTCCCTTGCACCATATACAGTATGAGGTTCTGTTGTCCCTCTACCATGTGTGTAATTATATAATGTGTTACTCTGCAGGTTGTCTATCTGCCTCTGCATCAGCACCACCAATTCAAACCTCTGTACATTTCTTGTACTTTGCTGAAAATAAAATGATTCTGATTCAACAACAGCTCAAACAAAAAGTGAAGAATTTATCATTGCCGGATCGTAATACTGAGGATATCATTGTACTCACTAGATGCCTGTGGGCGTGGGCACAGCATCTGGAAACATTTCCTTGAGAATATCTGTCACAGGCTCCTGAGGAAGCTAGAACAGAAGTTGGAAATTATTGACAAACAGCAACAGACGAGACAAAAAAAAACTTCCCAGCCGCCAGTCACCAGTGTCCCACAAAGACAGAAGATCAGCCAGTCAGGTAGAAAAGGAAACGGTGATAGTTAATCTAATGAGCAAAAGATCTACTTTAAAACAGAGCACCTACTATGGTTATTGTGCAATACTGTGTTACATACTGCCGTTATTCAAAGACAATATGGTATCTTATTTTATAACCAGTTTAAACCAGCATTACATTTGCTGGTGTGAGTTTAATATAGCAACACTGACACACTAAAACAGTTACACATTAGCCACCAAATAAAGAGTGTCTGGCAGACTTTGTACATGCCCCTATCAAGTGATCAGAACAATGTAAAGGAAATAAACCAAGTCAGAAAGCAGTTGCATGTGCCTTCATTTCCAGTTTGTCAGGGGAGGCCTTGGGCGTGTAGTACAGGGATTGGTTCTTCATGGTATACTTGTCCGCCTTTGGCATGTCAAGCTAAGAAAATGAGACGCAACAGACATGATATGCTCCAATTACTCTACATCTCCTTCGCAACCGTGTGCACCCAAATACAGCAATGCAGACTGTGCCTGGTGAACTCTTTAACTGCCACCAAAGTTTGAGCTGAAAGTAAATATATGACTGAAATATATGACAGCACCACTGACCCTGTTGGACGGCGGCCAATGTTCCTGTACATTGCTCCCGTTAAGCCCTCTCTCCCTGTCTGCACTAGGAGAGAGAGAGCTCCGACTCTCCATCTGTTGTTAGAGTGAGAACGTACATCACTCAGTCAGCACTCCAGCAGTGCGTACTCACAACACCCAATGAAACGCAATGGTAGGGTAATGTTTAAAAAAAGTCGGACTGTGTGGACCAAATACTTATGGGTCTAACATCCCTCCTCAACCATCTGAGTGATGCTGAAGGTCTGAGAGGAGGATGAGGTGGAACCGTGGAGCGTAACGGACTGAGATGCAGATGGAACCTGTGGGGGTTAGTGTTACTGACATGTTAACAGAACAGAGGTTTTTTTTTTTTTTTTTTTAAATAAGTTTACCACCCAATCCTTACACCAGTGTCAGAGAAGTGAGAAAATTATGACCATCTCTATAAAACAAGATATCCCATGGCCAGTGTGGGAAAAAACTCGATATGGAGTTACTCTGTCAGTCTAAGCACTGGACTGCTTAGAATTTAAGATCGAGAAGAGAGGTAGAGTAAGATCAGCATACCCCTGATCCTAATCCTGCGGGTCGATCTACAGAGGATGCTCTACTAAGCCCAGTGGGAATCTGTGGGCAGCGAGACCGACTCCACTCTGATGATGACTCTACCACATTCCCTGCATTCCTCTTGAGACTGGGTTCCCAGTGTCTAGGTGCACGAGCGCGCTAGACGAGGCCGGTGGCAATCCCATCAAACACACAGAAAAACCTCAGTTTCACCAGAGAATTCAAATTTGACAGCATTTCGTACAAATAGTGTGAAGATCTGTCGTAGTTACCAGTCTTGATGAGAGTGAAAAGCACTGGTGATGAACATAACCACCATTCTGCAAATGCAACTCTGCCTGTGAAATGTTAAAAAAAAAAAAACTTTCATAAAACAAAAACCTTTAAGATACAAGTGCTTATTCCAGAGAATGGGCACTTTCCATTGGAGCCTGAGTTTAAGGCCACTAAGTGGCACTGCAGGGAAGAATTTTTCATCCAGCCAGTGAAAAATGGACATGTGAGACAATACAAGGCCTGTTTAGGTGCAAAAGTGAATAGGTGATGTAAGCCCATAATTTCAGCCAATTCAAGAAATACTATTCATAAAGAAGAAATCATTCTGACAATTTACTCACCTGGCTGCTCTCTTGCTGGGCCTGTTCCAACTGTGAAACTGTTTCATGTCTTGCTTGTTCTGAACCTGTAAAAGTCACAGAAAATAATAAAATGTTACATGCAAATGATTATCTGGATACTAGCCATGGGGACAATCTAAAAACGTTCATGGTCATACCTGACTCTTCTTCCTCATCTTCCCCATTCTCCTCCTCCTCCTCTTCACTGTCAGAGTACAGGGCACCGTCCCCCGTACCGTTCGGTCTGTGCTGGACATCAGGCTGAAGCAGTTTCATAAGCTTCTTCTCATACAGGGCCCTGGTGGAGGCTAGCACAGACAAACAAGCCTCAAACTTTAGGTAGCTGGTTTTCTAAAGGCCTCTAAAATACAATATCTGAAAAGGCAAAATAGGGTAACGGACCCTACTCTCCAGACTGAAGGTGGATATTAGGCTTAGGGCTGCACATTTAATAATAGTAAAGAAAAATGCATTAGTGACGACAGCAATTTCTCTATCTCAAGAGGCTACATTTTGTTGTTTATCTAGGGAGGGTGTTTCAGACCTGCAAATGCTATGCAGAACACCTGGCCTACAAAGGAAGTTGTGCACTGCAGTATTTTCTACACAGTGATTTTTGGATAATTTTGTGCTTTTTAGAGTCATCAATGTCTTGGTCAAACCAACAAATACAGTTGAAGTCAGTATATTCTGAGCAACCTCACCAACAATGGGTCCAGCTTTAACCCCATGTTTGAGCAGCGTGGCCTTGAGCTCATCATCAGTCAATCTACTAGGGTCCAGCATCTCTGGATCCCCTGGATCCTCTTCCTTGTCCTTTTCCTGGCAGAACAAAAATTGCCCACATATCACAAAACAGAAAATGATAAAGACCTTCATTAAAAGGAATTCCACTAACGAATGCTGTTGAAAACATGACAAAGACTGGTTTGAATGCCAACAGTTCAAAGGCATATGATGTAGAAGAAAAATACAGCTGAAGCCTCTGAAAAAATTGCTGCTTACATAACTGTTAAATTTCCATCTAATCAAGGTCCAAGTCTACTGCTATTAAATTTGCCTTTATTTATACCTAATGAACAACATGAGAAGAATAGTTTAATACGGTGAAAGATAGACATGCAAATCTTACAGCCTATTCTTATTTTTAAATTCTATCCTGATCAAGCAGTACGGTTAATTTCGAAGTGGAACCTATGCCAGACCAAAATAAACACAATCTGCCCAAACAGACGGTCCTTTTACCCCATGACACAACACAGCAATAGCTTTAGACTTGAAGTGCTAGTACAGCTCCTCCTCCTGGCACAAGTAAATGAATGTGACAGGTGTGAAAAGCAGGCAACAGCAATGGCAACCACTCACTACAGAAACGTCTCATGTAAATCTATACCAACCATACAGCTGGTGGTTCAGAAGTGAATGAGACCACAAATACGAAAGCAGGCTGAGGGACTGCTTGGTAGCAAATGACCCAGATTGCACTTCCCCCCACCCCTTCCCACCCCACCACACACACACACCACCCACAGACCCCACTGCAGTCCAGCGTGGTCAACTTCACAGCTGCTGACCTTGCAGGGTATCAGTTCAAATGTATTCACAGCAGCTGCAAAGGTTATACCTTGGATTGTGCTGCAAGTGTCACTAAAGACAACATGGTTTCTTCACCAGCTACAATATTTTTTTAAGGACACTTGAAATCGTCCAGTTCATTTCCCAGACATCTGGGGATTTCTACTCAGAATGAGAGCTCTGTCATGATTTCTTTGGGCAAGTTTGTTTTGGTCTGTAAAGTGCCCGATCTGAAATTAGACCCTGGTGACCATAGTGCACTGGACTGGGTGCTATCATCACCTTGCAGAGGCGTGCCATTATGCAAGTTACAATCAAGAGCAAAATGCACCAACCTGCAAAACTGCACATTGATTCTAGAAAAAAATATCCTGGTGCAAAACACCAAAAGGTTTATAGATCAACTCACATCGACATCTTGTGTTTGATCCTCCTCATCGCTGGAGAAATCGGCTGCATTTTTCTGATCAACGTGTTTCAAATACAACTCCACATAAACTTCTTTTTTGCTCTCCACAGGTGGCAACGCGACGTTGTGGGCAATCAAGTCCGACTTCAGCCTCGATTTGGAGAACTGAGCGGGATCCTCCACGAACACCGGCATGTCACAGCGACGAGACCGAAAATTAAAACTAACCTTATGTGATTCGCTTTTCTTACACCAGTAGAAAAAACGTATTTGATATCAGATGCAGTAGAAGAGCAACTCTCGGACAAAATCCTTTTCTGCTCAGTGAACCACACGGACTGAACTGGGAACAGCTGCAACTGTCCACTTGATTGACAGCCAAGTAAATAACACACAGCCAATGCAAGCGCGACCAGTGTGTCTGCAGGTTTGATTGAAATTTTAATTATATTGAATACTTTTTAACACCTTTTTAATGCCGATTTTAAGGATATACAAAACAAATCTCGTATTTGAAATAACGTTAACTTGACAATTATTGACAATCATAGACCCAGGTGTGGTGTTGGATAGCTAACGTTAGCTAGGTTAGCCGTTTTTGTTGGGTAACAGATAGCTGACTCTCTTTCAAGCTTAACCTAATCAATAAAAGGAAGTCCATACTGTTGGGTTTTGATAATGTTGAATGTTCAAAATCTGCACATAAGCTAGCAACTTCTCCAGCCAAGCCAGTAGTGAAATGACTGTATGGTTATACCGTGAACCTCCAGGTTTGGTCGCCGTTGGTGTCGTCGCGCCTCCGTCCGGTGAACAGCGGGACTGCATTTTGACTGGAGCGACGCCACCTAGTGGAGCAGGTAGAACAAGCGGAGTGAGTAGTTTCAAGTCTTGAAGATCATTTCTTAACATGTCACCAGACCTATAACATATAAGGCTGTAGGCTACCATATAGCCTAGATCAGTGTTTGTCAGTCCCTGGGGCCCAGAATAGCCTACTGCTGCTTTTCTATCGCATTCACCTGGCGTTCCAGGTATAAATCGGTCTCTGATTAGATGGCTAGAATGAAAACCACCAGGGTCCTGGCTCCTGGCTCCTGGCTCCCAAGGACTAAAATTGAGAACCACTGCCATATATCGTATGTTCAGAAAATGAATCACCTTCCAGTTTGCAAAAGTGGGCTTTAAACCTCAGGCATGTGCTCCCTTCCTCCTGTTTTGCTTCAGGCACAGACACCATAGCTGTTATCTTAGCAACCAATCTGGTAGCCTACAGACCTGAAACAAAATTGTTTTTCTCAAAAACTGCCAACACAAAGATGTAAATTATAGCTCTGGATGATAACAGTACTTCCACCTTGGGTGTAATTTGGTCCAAATAAACCTTGAATGTTTTTAACAAGAGATATTTGCAAGAGAAGGCCATCTCACAAGTTTCCCATTAATGGCAATTCACTGAGAGCAGAATGGTGCATTTTTTTCCCCACCGCATTTTGCGATGATGTTTGTGGTACCCAGAAATAGGGGCTGAAAAGGGCATACTCATTTAAAGCTGCACCAGGCAACGTTTGTGGCCCTGAATGGCAGCAAGAGGTAGCCTAACTTTTTGACTTTTGAGGGCTTGAATACCACAAAATCACATAACATAATGTCAGTAAACTGCACACTCCTTGGACCTAAATTTCTTCTAAGAGGAGAGGGTGAAAAAAGTATTTTGGCAGCAGCAAGTTAAGCCGTCGTTGGTGAGTCCAGCTTGCTCACTGCTGTTCAGGAGCAAGTTATGCATTTCGCTCTCAAGTTTAGATTTGCTCTGCAGCATTTCCCTCAAGTGACCATACCCGACACCACAATTTTATTTGGACAAATTGAGTGAATCTACGGTGTCTCAATTAGGGGGGATGGGATGATCTTCTCTGTTGCAGCCCTGTCATTTAGGCAGTCAAGATGGGTGTATATTTACATAAAAATCATCCTCTTCCTCTTCGGGGAAAACAAAAAACAAAATATATTTTAACAACTCAGGAGATAAGGAAATGTTTTGATACATTTTGCCATTGTGCCGACTTGTCAGATTGTTTGCCCTTCTCCATGGTTTAGTTGTTGGCCAGTTTTTGCCACTGATTCTCTGCCAGCCAGTACATCGCTGTTAAAATGAATGAAATATTTTGTTTGTCTTCAGGGATGTTGTACTTTAATGTTTTTAAGCCTATCAAAGCAATACATAGGTTTAACATTAAGCTGTGATGTGAAACAACATTTAGAGAGTGTATTAAGAGAGGCTATACAAAAGATTTACTGATAATTAAAAGTCTCAATTCAAAAGTCTTAAAAAAGTAGAGAATTAAGACTTTGGTCAGCAAGTCTGGTGTGCATACTTTCAAGTTCAAAGTCAGAATATATTCAACAGAGAGGTATTAGGTTTTCAGGGCCAGAATGCTGAATGCTCTTGGAATGCTCTTGAAGCTCCACTCATGTCAGGAAAGGGGCAGGAGCCATGAGAGACCACATGTGAAGGGTTTAGTAAAAACATTCTGGTGGGTAAGGCACATACCATGTACCTGCAACATCCAGGGTTCAACATCAGTCAGGGACTTTTGTCTATACTGTAAACTATTAAATAAAGCAAAAATGCCCCAAAATAATATTTAAAAGGTCTTGTACATCAAGCCTGCAAACACCAAAATGCTAAAGATGGGCAATTTGGAAATGATTAGGTAATTTTCAGCTAATCCTTTTAATTAATTGAGTGTTCATTACATTGATTTTTCATCACAGTGAAACAAATAGAACAAATAGTAGAGTTGTGACAGATGTCATGCTGTCGAGCTCTGCTACAGGGCAGCATACAGTCTTTGCTTGAATTTGGACACCAACTCACTGTCAGTTGATGAGAGCCGTTCTGAAGCAGTGATTTCTGCTCATCGGTCACTGGAATTTAATATAAACAAGGTGAGTCAAAATATTGCCTCTTTCTACTGAACAAAAAAAGAGAAGAGCCAATTTTGCATCACCACAAGCTAGGTTAAGTTAGGTTATAGGGATGATCAGCATGATGTATCAAAGTGGTCCTGGTTGGAAAAGCAGGGGGCAAAGACCATGTCTGGTATCTGGAACTTCTCTAATCTAAAAATCCCTTTTGTTACCTCAGAGTGAGAATATGGTTCTTAATTATTCTGCTTGTGGCAATAATATGCTTTGAGTGTTCCCAGTCTTCACACTTTGCTGTCGTCGTAAAATGACATCATTATTTACTGAAATTAAAATTGTTCGTTAACCACTGAAATGCCAGCTGGCTGGTAGAGAGGGAGAGCAGGCTGTCACAGTTGGTGCATGCCATAGTTTTAGCGCCAAACTCTCAAGAGTGACTGAAAGTAACTAATATCACTACAGTGAATGACATTACCCATTTGTTTTCCTTTTATTTTCCCTTGGCTTGTGGGTGTGGCATTTTTTTTGTATCATTGCCACTGCTATTTATTTAGCAACTAGCAGCCAGAGGAAAACATAAAACACAATAGCAATGCACTGTACAAAATCTGCAAAAACATCAGAACAATAACATTGTCATTATCAGCAGTAATGCATATGAAATTATTTGTAAATCTGACTGCGCAGGTTTGCAACACAGTCAACTAATATAAACCATTAGTCATAATCACTGTGTTGGTGGACCTTTGCTAGATACAATTTTGAGTTGTGATTTCATATCAGCATTGATAGCAAAAGCTGAAAGGAGACTGGTGTCAGTTTCTCAGAAACATTTTGGTGTGGAAGCTTTTTGAACGTCCTCACAAGGGATGGCTTAGTGATCAGTAGCATAAGCTTAAAAAATGCTGAATCTCCCCTTTTAAAATGACAGGTGGTACAGAAGACGATCTCACAATCGTTAGGAAATAAACAAATGCCAAATGCATGGAGTTGAAAGAGACTTCCCCAGTATAAGTGCTCTAAGCTCCTCCTGGAGAATGGCTGACAGTAGCAGGAAAAGAAGTTTCATTTTCATGACCATCTGCTACTCCACAACTTCCATGAAGACCAGACATCGTTTCCCAAAACAGTTCTAGCTGCTGTCACTCTCAAAGTATCATCATTTGGCCCATATCTCAATAAGGTTGTTGCAAGGAAAGATGATGTAGGCTGCCACATTTAAAAAAAATACCAGTATGTAGAATTTTAGAATTCTTTTTTACATTGGCCACTTGGAAGCTGCATATTAAATGACACAGAAGCTGAAATTTACACTGCAGGTTATCAAAAATAAAAAATGATGATCCTGTGTTTGGAAAATGTTCACTGATATAGTTGACCAGGGGATCTAAAGTTAATAAATAATCATAATACAAAAATAGCGTGGTAATGATGTCATGCCAAAATAGTGTTAAAACACAGTGTATGCTTGGTTGAGTGTCCACTCTGTACCCAATGGCTTTAAACCCTACATGACATGTTAGAAAGAACTCACATAGGAATAGAAAGCCATAAGACACAGCTGTGGCATGATAATGGCTAACACGCTGATTAAAATGTGTTTCTTTTGTTTGTTAGCCAATAATATGTAATCAGCAAGTCAGTTGCAGTTTGAGAAATCACGCTGTCAACGCCGAAAGCTTAAAAACAAGGAAAGAAGAGAAATAACAGGGGCAGGTTGCAGACAGCATTCAGGATTTAAAACTCACATCCGCATGAATAATTAACCAAAGGAACTGGAAGTATTCATCTGGGGCCTGGAGGGAATGAAACGATACTGTCTTGTGATTCTTTAGAGAGTGGGAATTGTATTTTTGACAACACAAACTCAAATATAATGACCTCTACTTGGCACTTGAATCTTAAAGCTATATCCTGCAAGCCCTTCAATTCCTGAGGGTTTGAAGAATAATCTTTGACTAAAAATGCTGCTTTAAATCGATGCCTAGGGGAAAAGGTACAATGTTAATCAAAAGGATTTTGTTATTGAATTCAAAACAGATTACGTAAACTCTTTTTTTCTGTATTCTGTGGTTACCCTCTCCTTGACTTTCTTGAGCACAAAGGAGATCGTTACCTCAGCTTTTTAATTCAACAACCACGCACAGAAAACTAAATATTTTTGCAGATAGATATCAAGTTAGTATTTGTGAAGTGTCTTTGGTCTCATAAGCTACCATTCATGGCATGCTTATGTTTCCCTACAGCGACCCTGGGCCCCCTTGAATCAAAGCTGTCAGGCTAATGAGTCAAACAAAACATCATTCACACAAGGATTTCAGTAGTATGCTTGGTTTATTTTCATTTTGATAAGTTAGTTCATTCATACTTTCATGTAACTTTAACAATAAAGAATTCCATTAAAAATGGTCACTTGACCCAGTATCATTCCTATGTGCTGCACTGAAACACCAAACTATTAACCACAAGTTAAAACACTAAACTGTTGGAAGGTGTTTTTCAACTGCACAAAACATAGAGATACAGGACTATTAGCTATGCAGGCCAAATCTGCTCACCCAGATGTCCACTCAGAAAACAGTAGCCTTTACAAAAACACGAAAAAAAAGCTTGTGGACAGAGAGGAAACAGGCTACTATGGAAGACAGAGGAGGCATTTGTTGACATTGTATCGAGTGCAAAGCTGAGGTATTTGAGGCACAGAGGGGCCAGGTATTTGTCAGTCAGTGTTTCTTGTGCTTTTGCTGTCTCCAACTCAAACAACAAAAGCCCCATTGAGACAGCCTTCTTTTTTCTCTGAACAAGCACACAAAGCTTCCTGTACTAGGCTGCAACTGTCCACTACTGAGAACCACTTCTAGTCGTCCTTTTATGCACCTGTTTCAAGTTGTTCTGGCAATACAAGGAAGTATCACATTTTTTAGAGTAAAGAACAACTTTGTTTGGCTATTTCTGTTTTTTTTTTTCATATCCTTTCCCTTAGCTTTGCTTTATTTAGCTTTGCTTCTTTAACTGCCCACAAGATATCCTAACTTTAACAGAAAGTGATACAGATAGAAACACTGTGAAGCCCAAAACACGATTTTGAGTTTGTTAAACTAACTAACCATCAAACTGGTTATACACTAAACTATCTCTCATTGGCCTCACATATGCTGAATATTCATGTGGCCTCAGAGTGTGAGAGCAATACCTACTGAGTGAAGTGGAAGGGTGTTTACTCAAACACACTAATAAGCTCTTTTCACTAGACACCATAGTCGAGCCCCAGGTCGACAAGCCCACTGCCACAGAGCTCCAGGGAGCCTGTGCTCATGCATGTCTCAGCATAAATTAGTAAAGCCCCTGTGTCAGACTCTGTCCAGACAAGAAGGTGAATCTCAGCCACAGGGAGGATTAGCTTTAATCCCAAACATCGTACATGGTCCCTCTCTACTGGGAGCCAATTTTAGCAATCGTCACTGGCCAGATGTTTTTTTTTTTATGGCTTTGAAATATGGCCATAGTCAGTATTTTCATATACGTGCTTCTGACAGTGGAATATGAACAGTGTAGCAAATTTCTCTGAGATAGTGTAAGTGCAAAGGGACTCAATCTATAGGGCCCCTTTTACTATAACAATGCAGCAAATGACTAACATCCCAGTATTTGACATTCAGACACTGGGATTGATCAGAGCATTTTTTACAAAGGCTGTTACATCCTCATTCTCATGATATAGGGCTGGTACCTGATTTAATTTCTTATCCCATGCAGTACTATTCATTCATTAAACACACACCTAACCACCTTCCACTGTCAGACTAGACAACCACAACACACTGGAACACTGCATACAACACATGAAAGCCCTAAAGCAGCAGTGAAGCTCCCTATCCTCTCTGTCAGTCTTGATGAAAACAAACAGCTATTTTTGACCGGCACACTTGATACTTTTGAAATTAATGGCGGCATGCGTTCAGTGAAGGATGGATTCTTAAGCTATAAATCTGACACTTACCTCCGTCTCCCCCTGCCTGCGTCCCTCGCTGGAACGAGTATGGCATCCCCTCAGCCTAATACTGTATAGAGAGACAATGGGTAGTGGGGGGGGAGGAGTTACTATGTGAGCAGGAGGGAGAGTGGTGAGACAGAGGGAGTAAAAGCAGAATGAAAACTGAGAGAGAGAGGGAGAAAGGGGGCTCTGGGAGATCAGTGGCTCACAATACTCTCAAACCACGAATCTGACGAAACGTTACTTGAATGGCAATTCTAGAAACCCCCAGATGCGATGTCAGAGAAAACAGCAACCAAAAATCCCTCTTCACATGGGAAATGTAAGGAAAAACAAGAGAGAAGGAGAGAGAATGGGTTCTGGTTTTAAACAAGTCCCTTTCTTTGGCTTTCTTTGAATGAGTTCTTAAGATTCCAAGTTGGCAGAGTGCCCATGGGTCCTGGATGGAAAGGATAAAAGAGGGGGTGAAATAGGGGGGCTGTCTATTGTGTTTGTTCCCTTCCTTTCAGACCTGGCACTCTAGTTGATCTTTGCAGCCAGTGGGTGAATATTCCAGTTACTCACTCCTAGGTTGGAAACAGAACCTCAGATTTTCATTATTTTCTGTTGATTTGATGTTCATGTTATCTTCCTGTGATGACATTAACTTTGTTTTTGTCCTCCTTCTCATATTGACAATTTGGAGAGGGAGAATCAATGATAGAAACCCAGGAAAACCGCAAAAAAAAAAAAAAAAAAAATTATACAGAAGCAATTGGTTGAAATCAATGCTGGAAGAATCTGGTATCCTCAGAGTCTCTTTTTCAGAAGTCTTTGTTTAAGCCTCTTTTTTCCTTTCTTTGTCCTCTTAACAGTCCATCACTAGCAGAGGAAGAATGCTGTTTGCCTGGCGAATCTGGGATGAAGACAGCAGGTGCTGTTGCCCCTCTCTGAGCCACATTCACTCACAGCTTTCTCCCCCTCCATCCGTTTCCTCTACTAATACACCCCCTCTCTCCCTCCCCCCGTCTTCTGTGAGGTTTCAGTGGGGGGTGGGGGGGGGGGGGTAGAGTCAGAATGAACTACTGTATAATGAAGCACAAGAATCACACCCAGAGAAAAGATACTGTTTGTTAAAGATTTAATGGATGATGTGATGTCATCCTGATCAAAACGGCTGATGAGCTGCGATAGTGTGATGGTGATCATGTAAAGGGTGTAAAGGATTAGTGCATCTGTGTCTCCTCTCACTCACCACTGTGCTTGTACATTCCCACCACAGCTTGTGCTGCATCAGTGCCTCAAGAAAAGCCCTGTTTTCACTCACAGTCTACCCCACCACCACCACCACCCCTCCTTTCCCCGCAAACCCTACCCTCTCTCTTCCTCTCGCTTTCCCTCAAATAGACACACAGGCTCGGTTCATTACTATTCACCAGGTTTCACTAAGACACGCATCATTGCTCTGCTCTCTACAACTGTGTGGGGAAAGGAGGGGAGAGGAGGACAGGGGAAGAGGGAGAAAAAGGAAAAGGGAGTGACATCTTATGATAGAAAAGAATAAATCACCATTGTGTTATCTCTGTCCGGATGTGTGTACAAACATACATTACTAGACAACTGTATGCATCAGTAATTCAGTCTGTGCCTCTGACAGCAAATATCAGGGAGAACAATGCTGGTTTAGTCCTCATTGCAGGAATCTATTATCCCTTTTGGGGTTTGAATTCACCATTTGCCTTTCATTAAGTCTAGAGTAGGTCTTGTGCTCCACCACAGCATTCAAATTATTATCTGTGCTGATACACTGATAGGCCATTTCATCCATGAAAATGGGTACAATGCTTGATTTCTATTCCTGTGTTTGCTCAGTATAAGTCTTGTATACTCATAACACCCTGTCACATCCATTTCAGGAAATCCCTGCTCCACTATGAAACTAATCCTTTGTTATCCCATTTTTAATTTTACACTTTAGTCTACCATGGTTTTCTTCTTAGATTACAGCCAGTGCTATAATGACAGCAAAACCATAAGGGAGGAGAGACTAAGCTGTAATGGTAACTTCAAAATAAAATCCTGCAAATTAGATTTGGATTTACAAGGGTTAAGCTGAGACAGTGGTTGACCTCAACTGCGTAAACTGTGGCTGGGTTTTCCAGCTTGAGCTGCTGTTTAAACTTGGAAACATGATCAAGCATGGCAGAATACCTCCTGTGATAAAGGTGTGCTTTCTTTAAGGCATTGGGAGATGATTTGTCCTTGTCTGAAAATCTGTCAGTATAATGATGGTTCCAAATATATTCACTGTCCAAAAAACGGTATAAATTCAAATAACAGGAAAATCTAATTTGCAAAAAGTAAATCCACCTTGATTCACTTGGGCTAAATTGCCTAATTACTAAAAAAAATCTCATAGCAAAGCATTTCATAGCAAATATTATTCAGACTTCATCTCAGGTTTTGATATGGGATTTACACTATTTTTCTTCCTCCAAAGGAAAGTTAATATTAGCTTCTTTCAGTACATTACATTGGGATTTTAGGGTATAGAGTGGAGTTTGCTGCACGGTTCACTTATGGAAGGCTTTTGAATCCTGTTCCTGAGGTTTCAAAGAATAAATAAATCATTGCACTCCCACAAGGATTTGAAAATACAGATGATGCCATTTCATTTCTTCTTCTGCATAATATCACCATACAGTACACTGAAGGTGGACCAATTGTGTTTTCACATAAAGTGATGGAAGGATGATCTATTTTAAACCTCATGAATTGGACTTGAATGGCATCTGAGGAACGATATATTCCAGGATTTGCTTAAGCATTTTGAAGTAGAGCCCACCCTACACTCTAAAATCCCACTGAGAGACTTAATACCAGATTTACTGCATCAAAAGGAAGAATTAGATCAATTTTTAAACCAAAAGCCTAAAGATGACATTCGAGTAGAATTTGATATGAAATATGGGGCCTTTTTGAACAATGTTGACAAATATTAAATAGCATAAATGAAATATTTTATATTATTAATTGCATACTTTAGCATATATTTCTGTTACCTATTGTCACCTTTGATCAAATTCACTTTGTTGTAGATCCTGGACAAAAATTCCAAATATGTTTTATTTTGTAGGACTGCAAAATATGCAAAAAGTTAGAAGATTAAATATAAAAGATTAATTTTGTTTTGTTTTATTTTTTAATTTATTAACAGCAAATTCTGACAAAATGCCAATATTTTATGATGGCATCAGCACATCATCATGACATTGGGTCGTGATATGATGGTGAAAGATCAAGCGCAAAGACGGCGACCAAAATGAATTGGCCTCTAATAAATGTTTTATGATAAGGCCAATAATAATCACCACTGACAGCATTGAGAATTGGAGTGTAATGAGACAATAACAATCATCCACAGCTATTGCCGCTGCTCCATTCATCTGGATTACAGAGTGAGGATTGCCTGACAGAAGTCATTATCTTCAGAGGGCTCCAGATGTGATCGGCTGCTGAGCTTTTAGGAATCCTGGGTGGGTATTTCTGATTGAAGTGTTTGGATGAGCAGCACTGCTTCACTGAACTTTAATCTCAGTTCACAGAATGAGAATTTAGAGGACGGACTGTTGAGGAATGACGCTTTGTACTCCGTCAAATAAACTACAAGTCTCTCATGGTATTCTGAAAGACCTCATGTCGAGCCATCAGAGAGCAGTTAAGGACACAAGAACATCATTTTTTCTGATCTCATTTTAATGAATTGCGATAACTGAAGTCCTGTTAAAAGATGCTGGTAACCATGTCATATCATCAAATAGGGCAAAGAGTGTTAAAATTAGGCTTCAGATCCCCCCCTGCTAAGCCAGGCCTTTTTATCCTGTTCTATCCAAGAATGACATGTCTAGCTTGTATAAGAAACAGTAGTGACAATGTTAATCAGCGCTTAAAGTTGAAATTGCCTTCATCCCAGTTTTATTTTATAGCAATGACTTCAAATGCCAGTGACACTTCATATTGTCACTTTTCTCTCAAATCTCTCCTAATCATTGGACTTAAATAACCATACTCTGATATAGGGCAACTATACTCATGTACTAGGTTTCATAACTGTTTTATGTCTTTAACCGGTTCACCAGGAGCTTGTTCAAAGGCACAGGGCCTAGCAAAGTGCTGCTGTTTTGCCCTGCAGACATGTCTGTGTCCATACCACATATCCCTGGCTCTATTTTGGGCCTGAGGAGAGGTGTAGGGGGTGCACTGGAGGGCATTTCCATCCAGGGCCACGGGGATTGACTGGAGAAATGTGTCTCAGAAATGGGGATAGGTGACAGATACATTTCCCACTGCCTCCTCCTAAGAGGAGCCTGCGCCGTGTCTACTTTAGCTAATCCCCTCATTTGTGTTAATGCATATACTGAATCATATATGCCCTGACTCGACAAGTAATAATACACAACACATGACTTTCTCACAGGCATTCAGATCTTTCTTCTGCTCACTCAATTGTTACTAAATATACACCGTGGGCTTATGAAGAAATAAATTGGGCCCTGTAAGGAGGCATTATCAAGCAATTTATAGCATTTTTCCCTTCCTTGATCATATACAGCAATAAGAGCATGTTACTCCGCAGGCTCACTGAACCCTAAAAGAAAATATAGGCAAAAGGCGCTACAGCTGAAACAGAGAACAAATGAGGAGCAGAGAGGAAAAAGTAGAGCATTCAGATTAAGATTCCTATCACATGGTGACCTGGCACTGTCTCAGACCTCTGATTGAGAGTTGGCTAAATGTCAGCCTATGGAGATGAGACAGAGAGGAGTGGGGCAACAGCGCTTTTCCCCACTTTATACCCAGTTCCTGATGTCTTTGCTCTTTATGTGATTACTGCCAGCATACCATGTGTCAACAGGCTGCAAAAGAGAAACTGTGATACTGTGGTGCGTGCGTGTGTGTGTGTGTGTGTGTGTGTGTGTGTGTGTGTGTGTGTGTGTGAGCGAGAATGAGAGCGAGAATGAGTGTGTGTTTGTCAACTGTCAGCAATAGCTTTCATTTCATGTCATAATTAATAGGCTGGTTTTGTTGCTTCTTTACAGCTATTCTATTTCTATATTTCAGTAGATCATATACTGTATATGCAGCACAGTTACACCATCTAGTGTTGAAATTTAGAAGACAGCACGCATAACCAATATCTCAGAATGAATTGTGCTGTTGTGCAGTGCTGTTTTATATCATATTAGATTGATATAATGTTAATTAGCATGTCTTAGTGAAAGCTTAAGAAATTATTTGAAAATGTAAATGCCAACTGTATTTACATTTTCAAAAATGTAAAGCATAAGTACAGTAAGTGTAGGCTGCATTTGCTTTCCTAACATGTGCTCTATTAGGAAGCAGTTGTACACTTTGTCTACACACATTTTCAAAGCGCATTTTTGTTCCTTGATTGCCAAAAAGATACAGCGCTCATTCTTAACTCTGCTTTATTTTTTAATTGTGCTTTGGCACTATAAGTCCCTTCAAAAGGAGATGTTGTCTACTTCAGTGGCCAGAAAATGCTGTTGATTTTTAACACCCCCTTACACACCTCTGAAATCGTGTTAGTTGACAGTGTTAGTTGACAATTACCTGAAAAAGTCACTTTGTGTTGGTATATATCGAGAGGAGGAAGTGTGGGGGATGATGGGTGTTAATGAATGCCTTTTGTATAAACACGTATATTTCTCAAGGTTTAGTTGCAGACCAGCATCTCCACCCAGCAGGAGATGTTGGCAAATCAGTTACACAACTGAGAGCTTTGTAGGCCGTGTGATTTTGGCACATTTCGCTCACCTCCACCATGCTTCTACTGTATGGAGACAGTCACAGAACAATATGTCATGTTGTGTAATAGTAGCAAATACCGTGCATTCATCAGTACAGATAGAAAGGCCCAGCAAATAAACAAGACTTTTTTTAAATCAGTCTGGTAATCAAGACATGTATCATACTTCATTGTTAAGTGACAATTGAAATGACCCAGGAAATTGTGTCAATGCAGCAGCAACCAATATGATATCGATAAGAATAGAGCAAATAGATTATATTTAAGATACAAACAACTAAAATAACATATTGAAGATAATGCAACAAATCAAACATATTGATATGAAGACAACAACTTTGTCATGCTAATGCAAGGAAAGTACCTGGAACAGTAAAAGCCAATAGGAAACTCCTATCGGCTTTTATTGTGCCACTTACTTTCCTAAACTGTAAACTGTAAGTTAAAAGATGAGTGAAATCAAGGTTTAGATTTGCCTCTGTTGTGATGTTTTTTACTTGCCCCCATTTCAACCTTGCCGGAAGCTCCTACTTGGCTACAACCAGTAGAGCTTTGCTTGTCCCATGCAATCATTAAAGAGATTAGGTATTAAGTCCTATCTTTTATTCATACCCTTTAGTGTTTAAGTAATACAAATCATTACTCATCAGTATTCATTATGAAAGACACATATTTTCAATATCCAGTGGACAGAAAAGTTTAGGCTTCCCAAACAGCTAAATCAGCATGCAGTAACCTTGGGATATCCCTGCTAGTTTCTTGTCAGTTTTACATCCATTCTGAAACTATATCAAGCTGAACATTGTAGTGTCATACCGCCATATTGTCCATCCTCAGTCACCCTGAACTTATAATTCAGAGAGAGTATCAATGAGATTTTGTCAAAGGGGCCAGAAATTTTTCCTGCTTTGACTCTCACAAGTATTAATGTTTTCACTAATTTTCAACAAGTCCATGCTGAGAATACAAAGCCCACAGACATCCTTTAGTCTCCTTGGTTACAGTATTCAGAAAGATTCAAAATACTGTAATTTCATGGAGCTGGGATAAAATAGTATGAGAGGAAGGGGAAGTGAAAGCTGATTTCTTACAAATGATACATGATATAAATCATTATAAATTAATTATGACAGTTGTAGTCACAGCTGAACACCTCATCATGCTATAACAGAGATCTGTAATCCTGAAGAGAAAATAAAATGTATTTTTTGCTCTATATTTTATGGACATTTATGGCACATTATGCAATTTTGGAGCACAAGCTTCTTCCATGAGCGCAGCAGGACTATCCAGGTGTGTCAAAACAACAACCTGTCCACCAGGAACATCTGTGTCATCCTTCATTGTTTCCTGTATGATACATTTTCCATTGACAGGGCTGGAAATGCTATGACACACAAATGTACTCTTTCAGGTAGCATTTCAACAGAGATTCATTTTCACAGCAAATCATTGACACAATTCAAATAGGCATATTATTGTTAGAGAGGTCTCCACTTCACCTATTAACTCAAGAGGACATCCTTTTCAGTGAAGCAACTCAAAGAGGAGGGAGCTAACCCTGAAACGCTTTAAAAGAAATCAAGAATGGAAAGCATCATACGATAACTGGCATCTACCTAAGTAAAAATTGTCAGAGTCGCTGCCATATATTGAAATCCTTATACTTTATAGTAAAAGCCTTGGCAGTCTTCTTCACTTACATCTTTTCTGTGTTGTGCTGAGGAGATACACATTACTCTCTTAAAAGTACTGGCCAGGATGTTTGTGGATGAGCGGATTTTAACTCTGTTCAAAAGGAATGCCCATCACACCTTGACCTACTGGAGTGTTTTCTTCAGTTTTGGACTCTGCATTGCTTTTCTTGGACCTACAATATTGGACTTGCAATGTCAAACAAACTCAACACTAAGTCAGATTACATGGGTATTCTTTGCCCAGCAGTTCTGCTTGCTGATTGGAAGCTCTATCGGCGGTGTTTTCAAGAAGACGTGAGTAGCTGTTCATGAACTCACAGCTGGGGTGTTCTTCCCCAGATACTACAAGCAATTCTAATGTTAGATAAGTGCAGTTTTGTTTGCATGTTCATGTGACTACTGAGCGCACAAAAGCTGCCATGTTCAGCCCAGGAACTGTTGACCTTCATTAACACTGTTTTTGTTTTCTGTTTTTTCCCCTAAAGGTTGTTCAGTGCTCTGTCTGCCTTATTTGTCTCTGCTCTCGTCATCTCTGTAATATTTGCCATAATTCCCCTGTGCAATAATGTTATGTTGCTGGCCATTGCCATGGCTGTGTCCGGTTTGGCGATGGGCATTATTGACACCATCGCTAACATCCAACTGGTGACCATCTATCAGAAGGACTCCGCTGTCTTCTTGCAGGTGACAAAACCTGGACTAAAGCACCAGCACTGTATCTATAGAAGCATTCACATTCAATGAATAGTTAGTAGCAGACATTATAAAAAATGCAAGTAATGTGTCCACTTTTTTTCTTTCGCAAGATAAATAAAGCACACATCAATTTAGAATTTTTGACACTATGTTTAAATATATATATTTGTCCAGTTAGAAGCCAATTATACTGATTTCTTTAAAACAAAAACAAAAAACTAGTTAAGTAATGACTCTGTCCTTTTCTGTACTTTGCAGGCACTCCATTTCTTCATTGGGTTTGGAGCCCTGGTGAGCCCACTGATTGCAGATCCTTTCCTCTCAGAGACGGGCTGTGGGAACCACACAGGGAACGGGACTGAGATCATGCATCATTTCAGGAACATGCTGAGAAACAGTCCCATAGCAGAGCACAACATAACCCAGAGCCACCTGCCCCACGAAGCAGGGGAGGAGGAGTCCATTGTGCACTACGCTTTCTGGATCATGGCGCTTATCAATGTAAGACGCTGAATAGACTTAAATATGAGAGCAGAGTTAGTTTTTTCATGGCTTCTTGATTTACTGTGTCGCACTCATCCCAAGCTTATACCAGATTTGAGCCGGTCCCCAGAGATTATCTCCAGTGAAGAATAGTCTAAACACATCTTTTTCATTGGTTTCAAGATTGAACTTTGATTAAAATATGGGTGAAATTGATCTGATTATCATTTGTGTGCCCCCAGCTGCCTGTGCCCATCGCAGTCCTGTTCCTGATGTACCGGGAGAAGCTGATCCCATGCTGCCCCGGCAGCACCCCTCGTCTTCTGGACAAAGATGAGCTGGCCATGGAGAACCAGCAGGGGGCAGAGGGTCCGGAGACGGAGCAGAAAGAACACGAAGTTGGAGGTAGAAAACTAATAACAGTGATACATGAAACCCAAGAGGAAAAGTTTTCAAACAGAACTCTTTTTAAGATTCTTAATGCATACTTTCCCTGGGTTTTCAATCAGTTTAGCTAAAAAAACAACTGCCATTTTATATGCTATAATCTGTCATTTGTGAATGCTTGCTCTGTCACAGGTCATGGGGATATCTTTAGCTGTTGTCAGAATGATAACCTGCGTGGGCTGCCAGTATCCTTCTTTATGATTCATATCCTCGGTGGGATGGTGCTCTTCATGACCGATGGCATTGTGGTGAGTGAGGGGTGCAAATATGAGGGACATTATATGAATGATATTTAGGAATATCGTTTTGTGAATAGCTTATAGATATAATATGGGCCAAAATATATTTTTACATAAAACACAGGTAGCAGAACATATCTAAGGACTTACATTTCTGTTTTCAGGGTGCCTATGCAGGCTTTGTGTACACCTATGCCGTGGCACCGCCTATGTCACTGACCCATAAGACAGCAGGTTACTTGGCCAGTATCTTTTGGGCAGCGATCACTGCTGGACGCCTGGTGTCCATTCCTCTCTCATACCGCTTCCAGCCTGTGAGGCTGCTCATGTTCAACCTGGTAATGCCACTAGAGGTGCCATTGGGGTGCCATCACATTACAATGAGACATAGTCATCACTAAATTCCTGTGTTCCTGACTATATTCTCTCTCTCTCTCTCTCTCTCTCTCTCTCTCTCTCTCTCTCTCTCTCTCTCTCTCTCTCTCTCTCTCTCTCCTTTGTCCTTACAGGCAGGTGTCATTGTCACAGTGTTGATGCTACTTATCTTCTACACCAACAGTGTCTTTCTGTTTGTTGGGACCTGTTTATGTGGGCTGTTCCTCAGCAGCATCTTCCCCTGTATGCTTGCCTACACTGAAGACATCCTTGACTACCAGGGTACAATGAAGTAGCTATAGCACAGTAACGATAACACATTAATGGAGTTAACGTAAGAACATAATATGAAGCATCTCTTTCTCACTGCAGGATGTGCAACCTCAGTCCTGGTAACAAGTGCAGGAATGGGAGAGATGGTTATGCAGGTTCTGGTTGGCTCGGTAAGACTGATGAGTGTGTAGTTATCATTAGTGTGTATATAGAAATGGGGAGATCAGGGAAATGATATTGGCAAAAACAAACAAAAACCCAGTAGAGATGTAGACTGAAGTCCTAGTAGCTTAATGTTGCCGTCTCATCCCCAGATTATCCAGACTGAAGGCAGCTACAGCTTCCTGCTGTGTGGAATGATCATAGGCTGCATTGGTTTCATCCTCTTCTTTGGTCTCTTACTGTTCCACCGGATGCACAGAAACTACCTCACAGGTATGCTATTAACCAGCTTCCTCACACTGCCTGGGAATCAGTAAGTGTAGTTATGATGAAAGTGTATTGGCATTCATTTCACATTCTTCTTCATCCTCCCCCACCCCACCACCTCTCCCCCCTGCATCCCAACAGGAACGATGAAAAAGTCAGCCATGGTGGAGGAGCCAGCAGCAGAGCAGAATGGTTCTGCCAAAACAGAACAGAAAGAGGAGGAGAGCAGCTGAGGAGGGCAGCAGCTGTGTGTCGCCTGCCCAGTGTTGTTCTTTACCAGCTACTGGAGAAGATGGAATTGTTTGGAAAAGTATTACAAAAATATATCATCAAATTGACCACTATTCATCTTGCCTAAAAGACTACAAATGTTCAGTGTACCAAATCATGTCACTTTTATTGTGCTGGAGATAACATAACTCAATACTCACATAGCCAGTTTGCAAAGTAGATAGTTTGCCACTGTTAGAGATGATAGTTCAAACTTTTAGCTTCTTTTTCTTTTTTGTAAATCGAGGACAGTGTTCATCAAATATTGCATCAGTGTTCTAAATGAACAATACATAGATTTGTAAAATATAATAGTGATTATGTCAACAGTTTGCTTCTGGGAATATACTCATGCTGTATGAAGTTTTATTTGGGCTTCAGGTTCATCAGATGTAGAGTGATTTGATCATCTGTTTTAACTGTACTGTTTGTTTTCTCATAAAATGTTTGGGCTGTACTTATTTTCCCATTTCTTTGTGGATTCATTAATGAAAGTATACACACTGGATTATGTGTATATTATTAAGACAGTGAAAACATTGTATTGATACAGTGGACATAGTTTGAATATTTTTGATAGATACCATAGAGAGTTTATTATAATTGGCAACTCAGTCAAGAAAATACAACACATCTTCAACAATTCAAATGTTTATTTGATTGCTTTCAAAATTAACTACTCAAGAAGACAGCCTCAAATTTAACATTGTTACCCATCCAATTTGGTAGGAAGGACTTTGTACTCAGAATGGCATTACTATGCCTTTGAGACAGTTAACAAATCTAAAACAGAGGCATATGAACAGTTAACCAGTCAATCTATAACTTCGGCTTTAGGGCCAGTTGCAGCAAGAGCAGGCGGTGTCAAAGACCAGACCAGCGGCACAGCGCTGGAAGTAGGTCTTGCCTTGGCTGCAGTTGTAGAATTGGTTCTTGTTTGTTGGGTCTGGGTACATACCGCTGGCCTTTCCAGCACAGAACCCGCTGTCCATGCCACTGGTACCAGAGTCTCCACCAGAGGAGCCGCCACCACTGGAACCACCACTGGAGCCTCCACTGGAGCCTCCACCGGAGCCGCCACTGGAGCCGCCTCCAGAAGCTCCAGTAGTGGTGCTCATTCCTACAATTGGAGGAAGGGGAGTGGCAGGAGGGGCACAAGCTGAAAAAGACCAGAAATTACATTAACAGATTAATTTATCATTTAATGACCTCTTTTCTGAAAACGTCAATGTGGATTTCACAGTGATCACTGATGAGTAGGGTGTTAAGATACTCTTACACGCTTGTTCCAGGTTGAGGCCTTTTTTGAGGACATTGATAAGTGGGTATTTTCCCTGGTTACAGAAAGTGCCCATGTAATCGTCCATGTCAATGGTCCACACCATGGCTCCTCCAAAGTTGCTCTTCTTCAGCCAGTCAACCTACAGACAGCCAGAAGGGGGCATATCAGTTGTCATGGACCAAGCATTTAACAAGGTGTTTCAACTGAGGCCAAAGACATTGTAGCAACATTTATTGGTAGACTTTGATACAGTGCTTGATGATAACTGCAGCAATACATACATACAGAGCAAGAGACATGAAATACAAACTTTCACATGCATTTGCCACATCAAATGAGTTGCTATGGGGCCAGGGTACACTTTCACAAATGGCAATATTCTGTGCATCGCTTCCTTACCTTGATCTGGAAGCTCTTCATGTTGTCATAGCCGACCCACTGGTTTCCTTTGTAGGCATATGGCACATCCTGGGCCTGGTTCCAAACCTCAGTTGCTCCATCTTTCAAAAATCCACAGATCTGTAATTTAACAAAACACTGTATTAACAACAGCCAACAAACCCATTCATTTCCTCATCCAAAGTCATCATATTATGATGAACCAACCATTTGGCAAGCAACTTGTAAATGCTTTTCTCAAACATAACAGAAGAAAATGAATCAACACCAAATAAACATATTCTAATCCAGTCTTTATTGCTCCATCACAGAAATAAGAAAGTGTACCTCAAAGTAAGCCAGTTCTCCAGCCTCCTGTGTGTACTTTCCTGGAGTTCCAGCACCAGCGATGGGTGCTCCAATACCGTGGTTGGCAGGGTTCCTAAGGGTGAAAGTGTTGCCATAGGTAGGGAAACCAACGATCAGCTTCTCAGCAGGGGCTCCCTGGTTCTTCCAATAGTTCATGGCATAGTCCTGGAACAAAGTAAAACGGCTTTGGAATTACACATGTAGGCTATTGAACTAGACAACTTTCTGGATGATTTAATGTCACACATGTACTTGCATGTACTTACTGATGTACGTTTACAGAGAAAATGCAGATGTATTACTTTCACAGAGCCAATTCTGGCAATTAACATATTGTGTTTGGAGATGTTCCTCTACTCACCACATTGAAATAGATGAAGCCACCGTTGTCCTCAGGGCTTTTGTAGAGGGGACTGCACTCGCCTGTCATGGGGTCCCAAGAGCCGTGGAAGTCGTATGTCATGACATTGAGCATATCCAGGGACCTGGGAGTGGAAAACGCAAGGGAAGAGGTACCATGTGACCAATTAGCAGCTTAAAGTAATTAATTTTAGGGAATAGGAGTGAGGATCAGATTTGTCACATCTCATTATGTGTCCCATTATGTTGTTAAAATATTGTTAAAGTGGCACGCATTAAGGCAAGTGTGTTTAACACCTATATGGCTTCATATGCTTACTGGCCAATCTTGGGGATCTGGTAAGCAGAGTCAATGGTTCCCCTTCCAGCCGACACAGCAGCAGACATCAGAAGACGAGCCTTGTTGGTCTTCTTGGCCTCTTCCTCAAAGGCAGCTCTCAGCTCCTGTTGAATGTGAACAGATATAAGAGATTTACCATTGACCCAACTATAGCTACAGAAAGACAAGATTTGTAATATTGTCAGTTTAAGTTGTTCTGCTTTTATCTGTTTAATATTTATTCACTGGGGCCCTGTGGTTTTAGGGAAACACCTTGGAGCTTCATTGTAGCCCAGAGTTTTTTGCCAGGAAAAATTCCAGACAAGCTATAATGTATTTGACCTTCGGTTTTCCTATCAGATAAGATGTTATTTAAGCCTCACTGAGAGAAAGAAAAACTGGCAACCAAACAGAAAACCAGGCATGGTTAACACACCTCGAGGAAAACGGAGTAGTACTGCTTGTCCTCAGGAGGGCTTCCTCTGTTGGCTGGATACTCCCAGTCAATGTCGAGCCCATCAAACTCATACTTCCTCAGGAACACAATGATTGAATTGATGAAGGTCTGACGGTTGGTAGGGCTGGCGACCATTGCTGAGAAACTAATTTGGGAACAGAAAGTTATTATTGAAACACAAAATCCCCATCGCTTAAAGTGGCGAGTCTGCAAATCGATATAGATAGATCATCGATATAGATCATCTCACCCTGCAGAGCCAAAGTTCCATCCGCCAACGGACAGGAGAGTCTTCAGGTTGCCATTCCTGCCAAAGAATCAGACATTTTAGACTAAACTATTTTTTATTAGAGAGACTTTACAGAGAATAACATCGATTTTTTTTCTCATATACCCAAGGAAAATACACACACAGGCATATTCATAGAGAGTTCAGCGCACGCACAGTAACTGGATTCTTAGTGACTCACTTGTTCTTCAGGGCGTTGAACTGGCCGTAGAGCTCCACATCATTCCACTCGTAGGTGGCCAGCTTGTTGTTCTTCATGGTGGCAAAGGCATAGAGAAGATGGGTACACAGGCATGGGTCGATGTCATTGGGCATGTAGATGGTTGGGGGTGGTCTGTACTGCGCCCAGTTTGTGAAGTAGCATGACAGAATGAAGGATGAGCCTTTGATAGAAAATTGACATTTAAAGAAATAATTAGAATATATTCAACTGGTTATATAATGTAAGGACCAAACATGATGCAATGCAATTTCTGACTGTAAATAATAAAAAAAACACATACACACAAAAATGTGATATATCATTTTTTCTTATATTCACAAATATTTTGTGTGTGAGTTTGCTTACCAAGCTGCGCATGCAGCAGCAGGGCCAGAGCTGTAAGAATAAAAGTCACATGGTTATCTCCCACCAAAGGCAAATCAAGAGAAAAAGAATGGATGTCCAATTCTTGGAAGTGATCATCTACATTATAATTTCAAGAGCATTTTTCAACATGCAGTGCAGTTGACTTACCCGTCACAAACAATACTTTGCCCATGATTGCCTCGTACAAAGAGCTTGTCTGACAGGTGCACTCCCTTTTATACACACTCAATTTGCTCAAACTTTACTAATATGGGACATTTGCCAAAAAGGGGTTTATTTGCAAAAGATTGTTTCACAAAAGATTATAAAATGTGCTAACATAAGGAACAAGATGCGATTACCTATCATGCTTTCTTGTATATTCTCCACAGGCACACGGTGCCAATTTTAGCTTTCTCCTTGTGTGAAGGACTAATTCATGAATAGTCAACCAAAGCAAACACAGTACAAACACAAATTCTGCTGCAAATAGGCCATTAAAAAAACACATGTAGATGTTTATACCACAAATGTTTGTTTGGGATTTGGCTACAATAATTTCTGACAAAATATGTCTGACCTGCCATACAGTAAATATACTTTTTGCTGTTTGTGCCAAATAGTAATGAAAATTGTTATCTAAGAGCTCACATAAGGGAATTTAAGTATTTAGATTGTGGTAATAAATAAATTGGCAGCTCTATGCATGAAGATATAGAGAAACGAGATGACTAATGTGACTAAAATGCATTCATCTACGATTTCTTATCAAATATGCCAGACATGTCATGCAGTAAATATACTTTTGCTGTCCCTGCTGAATGGTGACCTAAAATATTATCTAACAGCTCACATAAACAAGTGCTAAAATTGCCTTTGAAAAGTATTTAGATTGTTGATATGTGATGATAAATATGTTTGACAACTCTATGCATGATAAAAGAGAGGGTTGTGATATGTCATAAAGAGGGATTTACGTTAGAATAGAAAGCATTCACAGGGTCAGTGGAGAACTTATCTAATCATTTTGCTCCCATTATAATGTAGCCTATCTTATCTCAATACATTTATGTAATATTGAATCAAAGATATGCTGGTGTCAGCGGAAAACATTGTTCTTGGCTGAGCTGGGGGCTGAAAGCAGAAGTAATTTGCTTGCTGTTCCATAGCAACCCTGCCTACTTTTTCATGGTGTGTCTCAGCAAAGACGTCAAGAAAATGTCAAGGGGTCTGGAAAAGGGACACCTCTGTTAATTCACTGTTTTGCTCTGGTTAGAGGTGAAAACCGCTCCAATTTAAGAATTCACTCAGGATATGCTTATGACATTCTTAGGACGGGTCAATTAGCACTTGTGAATTCCTTCTCCAAGCTGCAAATCAGGGAACCAAAACTATAATCTGTGATATAATTTACAGTAGATGTACATTCTGGAACTGCTCCAGTAAAAAGAAAAGAATTCCAGCATTGTGGCCTCATACAATGTTAGTCTAAATATTCACAAACCAAAACATGCTTCATACTCTAGTAGTGTTATTTGTTCTGCATGAGAAAATCATCCCCAGCAAATAATCTGGATTCTGTCACAGTCACTTTTCCATCTTTTGCAGTTCATTCTCTGTGGAGCTGTAGATCAGTGTAATGTCACATATTAGGAGATGAAAGCTCTTCTCTCTTGTTTCTGGCTACAACTGACAAAATGAAAGCTCACTAATAACAGGCTAAATTATCCAAGGCATAATAACAGCATCTGTCAAAAGGTTTAAAATATGTCATTTTTATACACAAAAACAGGTCAAATTTTTTCAAAAACAGACTTGTGTTTATCGATGGTGTAACCTTGAGGGTGGTTCCCCACCACCATGGCATGTGTCACCAACAAAGTTCTGTTTTTTCCTCCATGGGGTGACCCTTAGTCACCAAGAGTCAAACTTCAAATACACCATTCAAGTTTCTCCCTGGACTGTGAGACTTTATTTCCTATGCTATTACAATAAAATTGTGAATAAATATAGATTGGACAAATTTTGATTGGATTTCATGTCTTTAATTATGGTGTGTGCAGTTCAGTGTGACCTTGTGTTGGCTTTGTCAGCATTCAGTAAAACTCAAACAAAGATATGTACTTTACTGTAATCTCATACTATTGCTCTCTATAATGAAACTTTCCTTCAGATAAAGTCACTCAAGTATGTATTGCCATTTGTTGTTATCTATATGATTTTGTTTCCTACACTTACTATAAGCTTAATTTTACTTTTTTAATAACTTCTACAATAGTTTTAACAGCAGTAGCAAAAACAACAACAACAGCAAATTGCTCAATAACACAAACAATTAAATCCCAATTTAAGATGATAGTTTGTAGTTTTGGGTAATGTCCGTTCAATTTGAACTGGAACAAATAATACATCCTTTTTCATTCTTCTTGTAAGTAGCACAAAGTAATTAACTGTTAATGAGAAAAAACTCAATAAAGACTAAGATGACAAAGTAACATCAAACACAAAAACACAACATGAACTGTGACATGATTAGACCTAATGCCACTGACACTGAAGCCAACTCAAGTCTATAAGAGTAGACTGTTGCCAAGTCAACAGTCAATAAAAAAGTCATAGTCCATGGAAAGAAATCTAAAAATCGAATCTTTCTTAATAATAATGCTGGCAACAATGACGCCATATAAAGCAAATTGTTAAGTGGCACAAAATGGCAAAAGGAAAACAATTAAACTAGAGGAATGAAAGCCTGAGAAAAAGTCTGGACAGATGACATGTATGAGATACATTAATAGGGCAAAAGATAATATTGTTTGTCCCACAGCAAATAATGTTTGCAAACTAGATTATCAATTGATGGGCTGCTCAACTGATCAGTTGGGAACAAAACAGAATTAGCTTAGTTAAATACAGTGATGGATAATGTTACGGATGGATACACCATTACTCAATTTGTTGCTTTAGTTTAGGGACCTCTGGAGCAATATCTGGGCAGGAGAAAACTCGGTAAAACATATTGACTGTGCAGGCTTTCTCAAGGCTGCTGCTCAACAACAGGAATAAAATGCACGATTGTGAAAAGGAAAGCAAAATCTGCAACCTTCCTAATTCAACATGATCTGCTTTTCTCTTTATCCGGACACCAATCCACCTAGCTTTCTAAAATACCATTAGAAACAAGATGACTCAAGCTGGTTCAAGCAAGTTTCAAGCTGATTTACAGCAGTAGAGCGCAGTATAAAACCTTCAGTGACCTCTGACTGTCAGGTCTTTGGTGCCACCTGCTGTATGTAAGCAAACTGGACATAGTGCTTACACTGATGGAAAATATACACAACATGAGAGAAATGTTACAGTATGTGCAATCATCTTCAGATTGCATTCATACCACAAACATACACAAACATTCATGTCATCACATTGATTTACCCAACCACCAAGTGATTGCTCAACATGACCAAGGGGAAGGAAGAAGAGGAAGCCCTAAATACTGCACGCTATTCTTCTACTTCACACTATTCTTTCCATCTCCATCATGACGGCCTCTGGGTTATATGTCAACTTTCTTAATGGTAATGATCGCATTTTTAATAGCTCTCTAATGGCAGAATAACTTGGAAAGAATGCTTGATTTTATGTACTAATATAATGTGAAATGTTCTTTGCACTTTGCAGCTCCATTTCTCTGCCTCCTCTGGCTAATGAGGCATAAAGTGGACTCACTTCAGCTGTCGGCTCCAGCGGTGGTAAAAGCAGAAAACGGTGGATCTGTGACAATCTCTTGCCAGTATGACCCTTTTTACAGGGACAACACAAAGTACTGGTGTAAGGGACAGGTTTACGAGCTGTGTAAGATAGTGGTGAAAACACCCAAGAACAGACGCAGGGAGAGATGCTCCATCGTTGATGATAAGGACGCAGGCTTCTTCAATGTGACCGTGACTTCGCTCAGGCAAAGTGATGAGGGCAAGTACTGGTGTGTCATCTCCAGGTCTGGGAGGAATGTCTACACTGGTGTCAAGCTCCTGGTCTCCCACTCAGGTATCACCTCATCATGGGTCGGCTGGGGAACATCATCAAATGTGAAGCAATGCTATGGCAGCTACTTGATAGTGATGCTTTGATACTGATGTTTCAAAACTGACCCAGAAAACCACAAGTCTTAAATTCATGTAACTATGACTCTAAACTTTCAAGTTTAACAAGGAGTGCTTTCAAGACCAATATTGTATTGCAGCTGCTGATAGCTGATTTTGTGCCAATAGACAATAGCTTTGAATTTTTCCAGTTTTATGCCCAAAAATTACAAATATTCATTATTTTCTTTCTATTCTTTATAGCTGGCAGGGCAGAAAAGCATCTGAACAGTATTTAGACCATCATGGGACAGTAAAACTCATACAAAAGAAACTGGGTGACCCACTCTTCATATTCAGTGGTAGCTGTGGACAAACATGGCCGGCCAGTATTTGATATTTAATCAAAGGCAAAGAGATATAAGTCTAACCCTGTTGTAAAACATATTGCCTGAAGATGTCAGTTCTTGATTTTAATGCAAGGTGTTCTTTTTCACAGTAATGACGCCTACCAACACCACACCAACCACTGTAGTGATACAGGAACACAATGAAATAAGGTGAGTAGTCATCATGTCAATAATATTGCTGATAGTTTTACATTGATAAAACAATAGTCACCCTATATTAACCAACAGTAAACATGAATAAACAAATAAGCATGTGAACAATAACATGCTAAACCCAAAGTAAGATAATTCTAATCTCAATTATTGATTTTTTTCTTCTTTCTTTTCTCTAGTTGGTGGGCAACTCTACGTTGGATCCTTTTCATTTTAATGTTGTGTTGTTTGGCAGCAACACATATTGCTGTGTGGAGGATAAATACTGTGCCGAAAATATGTCAGCGCCAACCAACTCACTGTCAAAACTTTCACGTCTATGGCTCAAATTGTGACGATACCACTTAAGATTTACCTGCACAGTAACAATTCATGGGTGAATTGCAAACACACACACGCACACGTATGCATTCTGGCAATGCACATTCTACCAGTGTCTGGAATAAGCTGAACCTGTTCGTCGCAAGAAATTAAACATCAAATTAAAAAGTGACTTTTTTACTTAGTACTTTGCTGATTGAAACCTCTGAGGCTTGCAGCTGATTTATATGCACATCTCTGTTGGATGATCATGGAGGTTGTTATTCCATTTGTGTCGAAACCACGTTTGTCTGGGTTCATAGGAATTTCAGATAAAGCCAACATCCACCAGTGTTGTACTCCAAAGATCTAAAGTGCAGAAAAAGAGCATTTCCTACACAATGCCCTCATGCCGATATAAGGGCTCAATTCTTGCAAAGTGTTGGTAATAAAAACGAAATATGGACAACAAATTAACTGTGCGATGTGCTTTTCTCCCTTTTATTTATCTTTTTAAAGGAAGGTTTGCTGGACAATAGTCTTCTTTACAGTCATACAGCTACACACATTCAAGTGAATAATTTTCTCAAACCCATCTAAACTCAATTTATCCATATTTTTTTGGTTTGTTTTGGCGAAATAGCAATTTTAGTCTGAAATAAATATTTATGAGATAAATTAATAGCATAAATTATACTATCAGACTGGTGTAAGTTAATGAGGATATGGTTCTTTAAAGGAAAAAAACATAATAATGCTTTTCTGAAAATATTATAGATTTTTATTTATATTGGTGGTGGTTTCTTTGTTATGATCACTGACTGGAGGACAGTTTACTTTTACTACCTTTCTACCTTTTATTTGCCACAGCATCATAAGTTGTAGGTGACTGTTAATATGTGTGTTTTGGTCATAGCACTCTGAAACTTGGTTAATTTGCAATTCAGTTATTAGTTCTATTAGCAGCAGCAGCAGCAGCAGTAGTAGTAGTAGTAGTGGTAGTGGTAGTAGTAGTATATACATTTGAACTGGACATTTTCTCATGGTACTTATACTCTTCGGTGGCAGCACTGTGGATGAGGCAGCGCTCAGATTCAGATAAGGAAAGGAACCAAGGAATAAACTGAGGAGGGACTGAGGAGGTTACGTCACCGCTTCTGCGTCTAAACTCTAAGTGTGTCAAGTCGGCCGCAGGTAACCGGAATAATACCGGAAAATACACTTTCAAAGTAAAAGCATAACATTTGTCACTGGAAAAATACAAATAATCGGGATGTACAGGACAAAAATATCGTAGGAATATGAATATATGATGTGAAAAGTATATTTTTGGGGAAAAAGGACAATTGTATTTAATTTAATGCTGATTCCATCTTGGAATCTTTAAAAATTCGTTGGTCCTGTCAACCGTTGCCAAGCATGTCAACACCTTTATTTGGAAAGTATGACCGGATATTGTTTATATTGTGGCAGACTTTACGCTGGTGGAAGTCTGGACTTGAAGCTCAGCTCCTCACTGAAGCAAGTTGCTGCTGCCAACGCCCGGCGAAGCAGAAAGCTTTGCAGATATACAGAGGGATACTGGTAGGAAATTCAAACATTTTCTATCATTTCCATCTGCAATTATTTCACACATATAGCCATACTTTCAGATATTCGTTTTATGTTTCGCCTTGCTAACAGGAAATCAGTTACAGCAACTATGCTAGTTAGCAAGCTAACGTCAGCCGGCCGTCTGTTTGGGCTTAGCGTTAGCTAGCTAACTAGTATTGGCTACGGTTGCTAGCATCAACTTGCTGACCGGCAGCCAAGCCGTTATTCTTTGTTAATCCAACAACGTTACATGTTTGTTATACGCTCAGTGTAACGTCGATAACGTCATTTTGCGTGATCGATCAACTACCTCCTTCACAGGCACAAGCAAAGTAGCTAGCGATTAGTCAACGTTGTCATTAGCCAACGTTAGCTTCGCGTCTGCCATGCAAGACAGTGTTGGTGATGGGGTGTGACACTTAATCCTGGGAAACATAACGTTAGCCCTTCTTCTTTGAATTCTTTGCTCAGCCGAGTGTGTCATTAGCAATTAGACGAGGCATACACTGATCATCATTTCAAGGCTGATACTCACATGATGCGAAAATATTAATGAGCTATCATCTGTCCTCTGCCAGCTATTGCAAGCAGAACCAGAAAGCACAGAGATGCAGACTATCAAGTGTGTTGTGGTCGGTGATGGAGCAGTGGGAAAAACCTGCCTATTGATTTCATACACCACCAACAAATTCCCCTCCGAATATGTACCAACAGTAAGTAGCCTAAGTTTGGTGTAATTTCACGCCTAGATGGATGTTGACAATGAGATTTTTTGGATCTGAACTTTTAATTGAAATCATTAAAGAAACACACAACCCTAGTCATTAAATATATTGAATGGGCACTCTGACATTCTTTTCATTCTTTTAACACAGGTGTTTGACAACTATGCAGTAACTGTAATGATTGGGGGTGAACCATACACCCTAGGCTTATTTGATACAGCAGGTAAAACTATTTTTTCTTTGAAAGTCATTCCATAATTGATTGAATGAAGTACAGTTTTTAGTTTCTCACATGGTAAGTTAATTTGTGGTGTCGTCTCTTTACAGGTCAGGAGGATTACGACAGGTTACGACCATTAAGCTACCCTCAGACAGATGTTTTCTTAGTCTGTTTCTCAGTTGTTTCACCTTCCTCATTCGAGAATGTGAAAGAAAAGGTAAGTAAATGTTGTTGCCTTTATCACACAAGCTGAAATTAAAATTTCTTAAATGATTTACTCCACATTTGTAACAATCAACTTGGTACTCTCTACTGTATTAGAATTATGAAGTTCTACGTTTAAGTTTATAGATTGATTGATGACAGTTGGAATCGTAACTCCGTGTTGAAAATAACACTAAACATTTTGGATTTTCTGTAAATATGTTATTGTCTGTAAGTATGGTACCAAGACATTCATGAAAGAAATGTAATTATCGAAATCCCATAACATCCTGTCATGTATGAGTCCAAAAAGGTGGGTAAATAAGATGTTTGGATAAAAAAACAACTGTAGGCCTATATAGTCTAGCTGGACTGCTATCATATTGCGTTGCAATGAAGAAATGCAGGTGCTGGTGCTGCTGGTACCTCAAGTCTGCTGCCTGCTATAGAGACATCAAATAGCGCATGTCAATTATTGCACCTTGTGCATTCAGGCTTGTGTGACAACACCTGTCTCCAACATTTGCTCCATTTCTAGTCCCCTGTAAGCCAGTCTGTTTCTGTCAGTCTATTACAATATTTCCCCTCCTTGCTGCTTCTGCCGCGTAACCTTCCTGCCGCCCACTGGGCACTGGAAGCCATTTTTCACAGCACATTGATCCTGGTCTTCTTATCTCAGATACTGGTCCAAATAAAAGTATAAAGCAGGTGATGGGGGTTCTGTTTATGATGGTGACAATCATCTTTTTTGCCAGAATTATACTGTCATCAAAAATGATTTCATAGCATTTTTATGAATAATGTCCTACATGTAAAATAACTTTAAAATTAGCGTGTTTTCCTTTTGGTGATGAGCATTTTGCCTTTGTCTTTCTTACAGTGGGTTCCTGAAATAACTCACCACTGTCCCAAGACCCCGTTCCTGTTGGTAGGGACTCAGATTGACCTGCGAGACGACCCCTCCACAGTGGAGAAACTAGCCAAGAACAAACAGAAGCCAATCACCCCCGAGACAGCAGAGAAGCTGGCCCGTGACCTTAAGGCAGTCAAATACGTTGAGTGTTCAGCCCTAACGCAGGTAAGACATTGCATCTAGCAACAGTGTGTGTTGTTAGTATGGCGAGCGTATGCCTTAAATGTCAGTTAGTTGCCTAACCATGGTGAAATGCTTTGCTCCATCTTTTGCTAACATCTTTTGCTAAAAACTCCATCTTGGATCTAACTCTCGTGTTGTCCGCCTTTCTTTCTCCCCTCTTTCCTCTTTCTATAGCGGGGACTGAAGAACGTATTTGATGAGGCTATCCTAGCCGCTTTAGAGCCCCCTGAAACTCAGAGAAAGAGAAAGTGCTGTCTGTTCTGATGTCTTCTTGAATCTTGCTTTGCCTCTTGATTGTCTGCTGCTTATTCATCGTAAAGAAATGTCTATTTGTCACTAAAATAACCATGATGCTCTTTTAAACTTTGTGCTCATTAACTTTTTTTTCCCATCTGTTCATGTTTGCTTTCGTTTCAACTTGGCCAAATCACAATTACCCATGCTGCCTTGGGCTAAACGACAAGGGTGCCAATCTTTACTTTTCCTTTCTGTTCTCAGCACCTAGTGTGCAAGTTTACATGTGGCTGTACGCAACTGAGTTTGTTTTTAACTTAAATTTCTGTCATTACTTCAGTCTTTAATTCTTCAGTTTTGTTTGTACCCCTACAAAGCATTTATGCTATGTGCTGTCTTGGACAGTAATACTGAAGTTATTTATTAATTTTTTTTACCACTGCAACATCAAACTTTTCCATTGGCTTTTGTCTTAACTCAGACAACTTGATCACGAGGGGGAGTCTTGTATTATGTTATTTGAATAAAGGAAAATTTTGATTGCCCTGCTCCAGTTCTAGTCAACTTTCATTTGCAATCAGTTCCCTGAACAAGTTGTCAATTTGTATTTGAAACATAGCTCTGTTTTGAATATGAATGTTTTGTTTCCACAGAAAGGATTAAAGAATGTGTTTGATGAGGCAATACTGGCTGCCCTGGAGCCTCCTGAACCTAAGAAAAAACGTAAATGTGTACTGCTCTAAGTTTCGGACCGGCCTTGTCTCTCCACACCAGCTCCTAAGTCTAGGTTAACAGTATTGAAGAATATTGTTGTCCTTCATGAAGTATATGCCTCTTGATAGACTCTGTGAACCCAGATATCTATTGGATATGTTGAACAAGATTTTAAGATGTAGTACCTAGCGATGCTGTTTGAGATGATTTGAGACTTTCAAAATGGTCTTACATGATATGAACACTGGATGCGAAAAATGTAATCATTTACTATGAGTTATTATCAAACTGTGGTAGACACTTGCAAACAACTGTTGAGTTTGATTACAGTATGTTTACAGTTCATTCTGGTAGAAGTATAGGCTTACTGCTATACTAGAACAATTTTATGTAACATCTTGAAATGGTATTTTCATGGAACCGCTGTTGAAATGATGTTTGTGTAGTCTCATGGACTTTAATGATTGGCAGTTGTGTTGTCCATTAGTGACTGATTGAGCTGGAAGAGGCACACAGCTCCTGACAATGATGGAGCAGTGAGATGCTCTAGTGCCGTCTTAGTATTTCCTACATCTGATGCTTCTCCTTTGCCTTTTCCAATGCCAGTCTTCATGCCATTCCTTTTTTAAGTTTTTTGTTCGTATTGTATATGCATCCCTGGCACTTGCAGCTCAGTTTTTTTTGACAGTGTATGTTATTGTTTAATTTTCCATTATTGACTTGGTTTCTGGCAATAGAAATCTTGGGGAAAGTCACAGAATTTGAAAATTGCGTTTTCCAAATCTAGAAATGTTTGTGAAAATTATAATTTTCTTAACGGTTTTGGAGAAGCCCTGGAGATTTAATCATTTATTTTTTCACTTGGTCAAATGTTCAATGTCAAGTAATCTCTGAAGGAGTATGACATCTCTAGGCTGTGCTCCATGTTAGTTCTAGCTTGCCAAATCAAAACCTGGGAAATTTACACTTGTCGGAAAAAAAAATCTAGAGATGCTGACAAATAAGTGGTAAATGTATGGAATATGAAAAAAAAAAAAGAACGCTCCATTGGAAGGTGAGCATCACAAATATTTTTGGATTGATGAGCATTTTACACATTATTTCAGTGATGGAATGTAGTTACTGTACATTCCCAATTTGAGAGAAATGAAGCACAAAATTGTCTCTAAATCATTCATTGTTTG
The DNA here is from genome assembly GCF_046629955.1 of Centroberyx affinis. Lineage (NCBI taxonomy): Eukaryota > Metazoa > Chordata > Actinopteri > Beryciformes > Berycidae > Centroberyx > Centroberyx affinis. The sequence goes on from NW_027279983.1 coordinate 299,172, forward strand.
TGATGGGCAGGGGTTAGCAAGGTCATGGCCATGTGTGTCCTGATCCTCCAATCAACACAAGTTGAATTAGTTGAATTTTGTCGGGTGTGTTTGATTCCTGGTAGCTTTTTTTTTTTTTTTTTTACATTTTACTAATCGGCTTACAAACCCAGGAAAGTGTACCAATTTGTAAATTGAACAAACTCAGTGCTAAGCTGCTGCACCAGAAAGTCAGATGACAAATTCTGACAATACTTGCTTTATGAACTGCTTTACACTCTCTGAAATTCTGTAGACTTTTGAATGAGAGAGCTTGTATTATTTGCAATCGTGTCCAATACTATGGCTACACCTGTTCAGTGGGTTTGATCTATAACTGAGAACAACCTCCTAACTTATTAATTGACCAATGAAAACATGACATGCATTGATGATATTGAGATTCGGAGAGGCTGAGGTGAAGCTGAAATCAAATTAATGTTGATAAAGTTACTTTGTAATAGATTTGAATAAGTTATCTTAGAGTGTTTTTTTTTTCTGTTTGACTTAAAAATTGTACTGTATCTTGCTTGTGATAAAACATCACAATAAACCAGTATTATGAATAAACCTTAATTGAAACATCTTATGTTGTTGACTGACTTGATAGTTAGCGAAACAAGGTGACAACCAACCTGGTCCAATATAACAGTTTTAATAACTTGTATAAAATGCCACAGCTGGCATGGAGAAGAGAAATAAGGGAGGGAGTGCAAATGCTAAAAACAATCAAAAACAATCACACTTTTATATTAGAAATGTCAGCATCACACCTTACAGTTAACATACAGAGCAGTGCAAAGAGAAAACATTTTAAGACTGATAAGTTTAAACATTTGTGCTGAAACCTTGAGCACAGTAACAGAATCATTAACAGAAGGAATCCCTTATGATCTGAGGGGAAGTTTAGCATTTTGTTGTCCCAAAACGATGTGGCACTCACCGTGACCCTAACCAGACTCAATGAAGTTTCCTTATTGTCAGTAATGAGTAGGAAGTATTTTATTCTAAGTGAAGCACCTTATTTGGGATGAGCAATCACAGGTCAGGTCACTGTTACTCCGCTGTGCTGCTCCCTCAGCTGAGAGCAGTACACACTGACTCATCATATGACTTCACATTTGTCATCATCACTTACACTTACAGTGAGTACAGTGAGACACACCAGATAAACAGATCAAATCCCTTTCTTCATAGACTTGGAAACTTGGAAATGGGCGTGTGCTACTGTAGTATACCAAACTACAAACTGGACTATGTTCCCAAGGCTCGTAATGGCACTCAGGCCTGTGAAGCATGTATCCTCTTTGGTTAGACCTCACTGCAAAGATATTACTGCAAGGCTGTTATGGGAGTGTGGATAATTATACACTGGCCCCCGTTTTAAAATTACCAGCCATGGTGTAGTGAACAGTAAAATTTCCATCCCTGTTAACCATTTTTTAATGGTCTCTGAAGGTGCTTTTACTTTCACAGTGAGATATGCATAATTTAGGTGAAGTCAGCTTCACACTGGTTACAACTGCTCTCATTCTAACATTTCCAATTCCACTTGTGTTGCAGCAAATCTGTTGCAACTATTCAAAGTTCTACGAGTTTGTACGACCCTCCTTGCACCAAAAGTGCGCCGTGCTAAAGGCATAACATCATGTCTTCTCAAGACGCTGCTGTGGACAATTACATTGAAAATTACATTTCATACATTGAAAATTATATTTCTTAAAGAAACAGACACATATATTCAAGCTTTTATAGCTGCAGCAATAATCTTTCCACATTAAAAATAACTACAGGTGACATAAGGCAGATAAGACTTCAATAGGTGCAGTTTCAGGCAAAGGCAGGAGGTAGGAGTTAGATGAACAGCTACCTGTCTACTGATGCTGCCAGTAGACAGGTAGCTGTTTGCCTCCCATGAAAAAAAAAAAAAAGGCTGAGGTTAGCCTGCTGCCAGCTGTCTACACTGGCAGTTACCAGCATGACTGAATGTTTGGTACTCAGTCAAGTTAGTGTTTGGTGACAGTTAAAATAAGTAGGCTGCTGTGTCTACTGAGGAGGTAATGTTAGCTAACTCTATTCTTCACCATATTGGATAGCTTGCATCTTGTCTAAAAAGTTGCTTTGCATGGCTCATTATTGTACTGTAATCAAACAGGTACTGTGCTGGCTTTTTGTATGTACTTTATAATCATCATCTTTTCAAGCTAAAGCCGGTGTTGTAGCAGGGCTTGGAGGAAAAAAAACAAAACACACTTAGCTCTCAAAAAGGACCAGTGCACTGTAAAAAATAAATGACTAGAAACCAGATGATATCAGTGCAGTTAGTTGGAAGGAAAATACAACTACATAAAACACTGTAATTCTAAGATGGAAATCATAGTTATTGTTTTTATTAATGAGAAACAAGCCATAGATAGATTGGCTGAAAGCCTACTGTAACTAATAGCTCTTCATATCGGATCTGTCTTCTTTTTAAGCACCTGAGTCATTCTTTCTTCATTTTCAGATAGCCTTTTTGAAAGTTACTAGAAATTAGTATTGTGCAGCTGTGTTTTTAAAGAGTTTTCCCCCGAGGGAGTATGCCCCCGGACCTCCCCAGCCGAACCTGCCCCCCCCAGTGGACAACTGCTTTCTACGCCCATGACTGATGGACAAATCTCAACGCAGCTGTCAGTGACCCGAACTCCATACCATCCTGCCCAGAACTGCGTGTCCTTGCCTCCGTGGATAAAACGGATGTATCGCACTCCTGGTCCATAGTCCTTGAACACATGGGTCACCTGAAAAAATAAAGATCAGTAGGTAAGAAGTCTATTGCTGTCCTTCAACACGATCATATCCATTAGTGCTTTATGCTCATCGTCAATACCTGATTCCATTGCTGATCATTCCACTGCTCAAAGTAAACCGTCTCAGGAGCAAACGTCTGGACAGGCTTCTTCTTGTGATTCAGCAACTCGACACGGATCTCATATTCACAGCCACAATCCCATCGTGGTGCATACCTAGAAGAACACACACACACTTTCAAATCAGGAATTTGTCTAGTGTTATAGCTTTCATTTTTAAAACCCTTTGGCTGAAAAAAAAAAAAAAGTTTTATCAGAAAGAAATAAGTTATTCCCATGTTTTGCAAAGGTTAAAACAGATTACTTGTTAATTCAGTCTAAGCAAGGATAAAAAACAATGTACTCATGCTTAATGCCTATATACACGGCACACTAATGAATATGGGCAAACACTATATAATGTCGACTCAGTTCTTAACACTGCAGAATAGTTAATTACAAAAATCTGGGATTGTGCACATGCCTGATTAAGAGTGCCATCAATTTAAGAATTAATCAAACTAGCAGTGAGAGTGTATTTTTCTTACCAATCAGATATTTTGATATCAGGCTGGAAGTGGTCCATGAATGAGGGGTTATAGCCCTCCTTCACCAGGTCAATCAGCTGGGACTTCCTACACATTCTAAAGACAACAGAACATGTGTTGAGTACTTTGCAGTATGAACACACAGTTGCCATATATTTGCTGTACTTCTGCTGCTGCATACTCACTGGTAAGAGGTCACAAAGACTTTCTGGACGGTCTCATCTGGATGTGGCACCATCGCACCCTCTACTTTCCATTTATCGCCGCCATTCTCCAAAATCTGCCAGCCGTTTAATATTTCTGTAAAAAAACAAGGAGGTGGGTCATGAGAGAAATCCTATTGGTAGTGGTCATTTGTAGCTCAATGGGAAAAAAAACATGGCATTAACACCACCTGGGTTAAAGGTTTGATTCCCATTGGGGCCACCTACTAAAAATGTTTGGACTCCTGGTGCTGTAAGGCACTTTGGACAAAGGCATGTGTTACTTAGAGCAGTGATTCTCAACCTTTTCCATATCAGGACCTAATTTAGTTCACATTAGGGCTACGGACCCCCATTTGATGAGATTTTGTCTCTCCGGAACAAATCTGACAATATTTGTATTGCTAGATATGAACTATGATCAAAACAGTCATTCTTCTACATTCTCTAATTGTGTTAACTTCTTGGAAATTAAATAATGGTGAAGTTTAACAATCCATCAATTTGCTGGGGACCCCCTGGAACCCCCTCAAGGACCCCTGGTGGTCCCTGGACCCCACGTTGAGAACCACTGACCTACAGCACTGTTTGCGCTTACAGTACAGGACAAGTACTGCACAGTGACTGTTCAGTTAAGCTGGTGTTGTGGATTCTTACGTTGCCCTCTGGAGTTCTTCAGAAGATTCCGCCTCTTCTTGCACAAGAAGTAAAACAATCTCCAGTCCGAGGGTGTTTTGGTCGCGTCGCGGAGGTGATATCCCTCTCTTCGACATCTCTCCCTCCACAGAGATTCGCTGTCAACCAAATCTTTCCATTCGCGGCACACTAACCGGCAGACACACACCACCTGATGGGGAGCAACATTCATGAAGATCTCCTCCAGGACCTCCAGGGGAAGAGCAGGGAACAGACCTGTGGACTGGCGAGAAAACAAACAAGAAGCACATAAACTGAAGCTCTGGCTGACCATTATCATTTTCAAATGTAATCACAGGTAGCAATCACTGACTTGGGATCAATTCCCCCCGCTGCTTTCTTAACTGTAGCCTTTTAAATGATCTAACTTCAGCATTTAGTCTCAGTTTTAAAGGAAAATATCCACCCTAAAACACTAACACTGTTAAAAAGCAGCTATTGGTGATGTGCCTTGCATTTCTGAGCCCATTTTGCTGTTTGTTGGTGTATTTTTCTTAGTTCTGTGAATAACTGGCCAAATGTAGATGACATCACATTGAGATACTTCCATCGCAGCTATAATGGAGTTTGATAGCAGAAAATATTTCAGCAATCCAAAGCCTCAATAGACCAGAATGCAATGCAGCCACAAGACATGTGTTTTGAGTGTGGGGCACGACTCTCAAACCCTCGCTCTCTTGCTCTCACTATGCTATTGCTCTGTATAACCCCCCACTGAATGCAACAAGTTCACACCTGTTCTCTGGGGGTTTCTGAAAGTCATTCTGGGAAATGTGGGAAATCACCAGGGTGAAAGTAGATGAGGCGATGAGAGTAACTCCTGGAATGCACCCAGCATCACTGAACAGTGTATGAATATCAGAGGGTGGATTTTCCCTTTAAAGCTGGGACAACATGGCAAGACTCGAATGATAGAGTCCGTCCCATTGTGTTCTACACTTAACGTCTAAAACATGGGCGAAATGAAAAAAGCCAACAGAAAACTAGTTTTGTTACAGGGCCCATTTTATCAGTACTTCTAACCAAAGGCACTTGAACGCATGACAAGTCGTATACCACTAAAAATAGGAAGTAGGAGCTTAGAAGCAGCACTTGAACGCAGCACGTGTGACTCACTATTATGGGCAGCGGGCCTTCTACATGAGCAGCACAGCTCAAAGCGCTCTATATGGAAAGGGAACATTTTAACTCACTAAGTTCAGTAACTGTGTAATCCCCTGTCAATGTTTGTCTGTTATCAATTAAACATACAGGCTGCTGGCATGCAAAGCTGTGTGACAGTCACACCTGTTGGGGTCCTGCAACGCTACTTACATCTGCAGGCTGAAGCGGGTCTACAGTGTCACTTGAGGTCGGATTCCGGCTCTGACTCTGATTTGGGTCTGAATCAGAAGTACCAGCACTGTGAGTTGCACCCATAGCTCTCTTCCTCATTCCTGTGATAGACGCAGGCTGGTTATGTATTTGCAAGCAAGATAACACAGGGCAAAAACGGTTACTGCTTCAGGCCGATGCCCGAAAGACACGGAAGTCCAGTTTTCAGCAAAAAACTGCGCTCTAAAGTGAAATAAACATTAGACGTAGCGTATCAGTCGAGATTTAACTTTACAACAGATTTAAAAACTGTGAGAGGCCCGTGCAACTCCTCCAGTTTCTGAAATGACAGAGGATCACGTTCCTTCTCGACGTTGTTTATGAATCACCTCTTCCTTGAAATGACGTTGAAACCAAGGTGAGCTCGCTTTGTGTCCGCCCACACGCCGGGCGCGCGAAGCTCGCCCAAGATTTAGCACAAACTCCGCTCGCTCGGTCGACGCTGTATTAAAATACGAGCTTCGATGGCTCAGACGGGACTTCACAGCTTCAGATAAGGAGACAATCTGATATATTGTACCCAGCCTGCATTGCTACATAATGTTTGTAAGGTTAAACCGTTATTTTGATCATTACATGTAACTTTGTTGTATGGATGGTGAAGGTGAAGACCATTTTTTCTTTAAAATGTATTTACTCAGTATAATGCCAAACCCCACAAAATTAATCATCTCCATATTCCCAAGACATACTCCCACTCTTGTTGCTGCAACTGAGTCAGTAGTCAGGTTAATGTGTATCAAAACAAAAGAAAACAGTATTGTCCTCGCTGAGTGTGAGTCCAGTTCACAGTTGCCTACTCTCTTTCACTTCTGACAGGATAAAGTAAACACTGGAACAGCAGATACTGTAGCTATGGACAAGCAGTTTATACTGCTCCAGATGGGCATATTTCAACACTACTGTTAGTCATCCAGGCTTCCCACCTCCATTTGTCTTCTGAAATAAGACTGCTGTGAGAGGATTTCACCCTACCCTGGACTGGCTTCATTCTCTAATCAAGCAACTCAATTCAGCTTAGGTCAGGGGTTCCCAAACTTTTTCATACTCCCAAATAGATCTGCGTTCGACCACAGACCCCATTTAATAAGATTTAAGATTTTTGTCCTATGGAACCCCATCCGAGAAGATTTCTGTTAAATATAACTCAGTGCAGAAATATATAACTGTATATACTGCAGGTGAGGTGATACCAGCCTGGGTAGAGAGTGAAACCTATAAGGAAAATAGTCCTTATGCATACTCTCATTGTGCTAACCTCTAGGGAGTGAAATAATGGTGAAATTAAACCATTGCTCATTTTACTGGGGACCCCCTGAAATTCCCTCAAGGATCCCTGGGGGTCCCCAGACCCCACTTTGGGAACCACTGGCTCAGGTGAACACACATTCAAGAATTTTGAGCCAAATGCGCATCATTAAATCCTATGGCACATGTACCTACATGCACATACTAACTTGATGTAATCTGACAAACATTGCAATGATAAACTAAATCAACATATTGTATGAATCTTCCTCATCAATCACATATTCTGATATCAGGCTGGAAATGGCCCATAAATAAGAGTATAAAACCCTCCTTCACTAAATCAATCAGCTGACTCTTGCTGCAGGAGCTAAAATAAACAGCAGGGATACTTCAGACAAACTAACAATAGATAAGAACTAGGTTAGCCTGATAAAGTAATGTACTCACTGATAAGAGGTCACAAAGACACTCTGAACAGTGTTATAGCTGTTGTCTGAAAGTGACACAATCATCTCCATTACTTTCCATTTATCAGCAGCATTCTTCTCCAGTCTTCACAGTACAATCCTATTATACACCGCCTTAGGTGTGACTTCTGAGTAAGAACTCAGCAACTTAAGAGAACTACTGAAATCTGTGTGGGGGAGCTTTAGTTCATAAGTGCAAGTTAAATTCACAGGCAATAAACTGGCATATATTCAAGTCACTGACCAATGCCAAAGATAAACCCACAAAACATTCAAGTTGCCCTAAAGCTATGTAGCACTGTTGACAGATCATCAGCAGTATCACACTACCCATAAAACAGGTTTAGTTCAAGTTAATTAATTGGCTTTAAAAAAAAAAGACAAAAAAAAAAAAATCACATAACCACGATAATTAAAAAAATAATTCAGCTCCAAACAAATGCAGCAACAAGATTATTCTTTTCAGAAAAAAAGTATCAAAATGGTTAAACAACTTGGAAGAGATTGATTTTTAATAATATGGCAAATATACAGAGGTGCATTCATGTCTTCAATCACATAGGCACTGCAGTTTTGTGTACAATACAGTACAATATAACTTGATCATACATTATAAGCCATACCAAAAATAAATGGGTACCAAGGAGGCTAAAAGGCCTGGGAAACAAGATAGTAGCCATTGATTTCGGTGTCACTTTAGAATTTCAAGCAGGCCACAACCCTGTCAGTGGACACTGAATTATAATCAACCCAGCTTGTGATGCTCTGACTCCACTCTGCATATTTAAATTAACAATATAAAGACAAAGGAATATGCACGACTTCTGGGGAACAAGGACTTAAATCCGTGTCATATCTAAAACAGGAGTTTATCCATTTTCTGTCAAACAGTTCAATGACGCGTCTCTGATTGTTCAGTGGAGGAGCTCCTATGTGTCTGCGTCGATCCTGTGAGCTGTACAGTGGAAGTAGGAAGAAAGAAGTTAAAAGTGGAAAGCACCTAAAATATGTAATACAACTCAATGAATTTGAAGAGACACTTTCAAACGGGGTACATCAAATAAATCTACAAATGCACAATATTCAAGTACATTTCCCCTGCTGTCAAAATGACCTGAGAGTATAAGTTCAACTGGATCACAAGCCTGCACTGAAGTAGTCAAACAGCTATAGCAATGGGGCCAAAATTGTGACACAACCCCCATGCAGCCTCTGTGAGTCACTATGCAGTACTATACAATACCAGTCTTTTCGACTTACATTGCTTTGGTATCCTGAGTGCTTCCATGTCCCCTGACAGGACTTGATGCATGACTCCGCGGAACTGATACAGCACCTTCAGGCTCTTCTCCTCCCCCACGCAGGGGTCGTAGAACCCAGGGAGTCCTGACTGCAAAGACAACATAACGTCATGCACCAGCAGCACACTGAATAACCCTACAGCAGATTGAAGACATAAATTTGTATGCAAATTGTACACCCACAAATTTGTACTCGCAAAGTAAAGACATTAAAACCAGTATGTGCGCATATAGGAGAATAGCTGGAGTACATGTGTGTCTCAACCCCTCAATGCATACGGTATCATTACAGTAGTAATTCATGACAAAAACTTATTTTAGTGTGTAGTTTTAGATACAGATTTGGGGGAATTGTGCACTGTATTTATTTACATACCTTTGTGGCCTCAGTGAGGATGAGCTTTGAGTCTTTCACCAGGCACTGCAGCGGCACAGTCACATCAATGACCTTTGCCCTCTCGTGTCTCTTACTGTTGTCTGTCACAAACTTGCCATACCAGGCATTGAGGATGATGAGACCTAATCCAGGAAACAATACCAAGGAAATTTAATGTTACATTCATATACTGACCTCTATTATGTCTTATATGTGGCCCTGGCCTTACTAATGAACCCCCCACCCCATTACTTTTGTGCCATGATACAAGAATGCAGATCAGTCACCAAAAAGGCCAATTTAGGTTGTTTTAGAGTTGATTTTAGGAATCCGGGGGTGGCAAAGCACACAGACAGAATCTGGCTTGAATCTTGGCCACTGGTGAGCTGGTATTATCAGGAGAGGTCTGGTAAATACAATTATGACCCGAGCATCTCAACAAATTTAATGCTAGTGATTCTTCCCAACTGCCTAATAAAAATTCCAACATAAATCACCTGTTTTTTTTCTGTAATTTAATTTAATTTAAATGCCAGCAATTTCAGCAACACAGCTGATTACTAAATGGATTAGAATTGAACAAATTCTTATTATTCTTGAGACGTTTGTTCAAATAATTTTCAAAGTACACAATAAAACACGAGCACAATTCATTTCCATTTTAGGCTACATAGATTGTACCTTAATCATTACACTGAGTCTAATCCATTGAATAGAGAGGTGCAGCTGTGTGTCTGTCATTACACACAGTTATTAGCAGTTGCTTTACAGGTCCCAAGTCCAGGGCAACACTGGTAATAGTGAAACCAGTCAGAGCAACCTCTACAATGACAGGTGTCGTAAGCCAATTATCATTTGCCATTCAACCCCGGGTGAAAATCATGCTGTCTGCAGAGAGCTTTTGGTTAGTGCACTCTTCAAAGGCAAACTAAAAAGCCCCAATTATCACTAGTCTACATGTGTGTGTGTGTATGGGGAGGAGAGGGGGGATGTCCACCCAAATGTAGCTCTATTTTACAAAAATGCACCCACATCATAACAAAATCACCCTAGATACTGTCATAGTGTCCACAGAGTAACTCTCCTATGCTTTGTTAATGGAATAAGCCCACAGACTAGTCTCCCTGAGTGCAGTCCCTTCACACTGACATCTATGTGTACTGTCCAAGATTACTGAAAATCATGCGTATTTTGCTTTAGGTTGGATTTTTTCTTTAAAGGATGGGTAAACTGGCAATTCATATGCAATATATTAATTTTAAGGAACAACAGAACACCGAGCAGCTGCTAAGTTTCTGTAATGGGAGATTGGTTTTGTCTAATATAGTGAGAGAAAAAAACATTGGAACTGCATCTCAGAGACTTGATTTTGAGGTGAGGAACATTCAGTCAATCATAGCTTTCAGAATATTTAATCTAAAATGTAATAAACCAGTTATGCATCTGATGGAATCAAATAGTTTGATGTTGGGCTTAAAAAAACACAGTATTCACAGGATACGTTCGCCTCTCCTCATCTGGTTAAATATTACTGATCTTACCCATTCTAGATTCCTCAGCTTCAATAATCCTGCGCACAGACTCCTGCATGAGCAAGACCTTTATAGATGAAAGAGGCAGAGAGAGAGGGGGGGGGGGGGGAGAGAGAGAAAAATTAAGATAGACAGAAACAAAGGGATTTCACATCATACGGACTGTACTAATAAACTTCACAAAGACTCTGTATACATCTATCTAATTCCACCTTCCGCCCCATCTTCATGATTGATTTGGGACTCGCCAATGTTTCTTGATACCTGTAATCATCTCTTATCTAATACTCAACCTCAATGCACGATTGGCACCCCAGCTAAATGTATAGAGGACTCACAGCAGACTCTGCCTCCTGTCTCTTCCTGGCTGTGTCAGAGGCTGAGCTCTCCCGCTGCTTTTCCAAGTCTCTGTTGAGTCAAGAGATAAAGGGAGAATTAAAATTGGCTCTTAAGATAACTCTGGGAATAATAATATGTGTAGTACTAGTTTTATTAATGTTTCTTTCATGAAACAACCGACTTCAAAGTGATCTGTTACATAAGAGAGGGATTTCTTACTGTTCCTTCTGGGCGCGCACATAGGGCCGGATAACAAGCCGCTGGATGGCGAGGTAGAAAACCAGTGGTCCAACTGTGGCGTAAAATACTGCACTAGGCAGGAGTTGGTCGGTCAGGTGAATAGGGAAGAAATACGTCTGGCTGGCTCTGTTTAACCTGTGGACAGAGAGTTAGCTTTATTTATTTAAGCTTATTTATTTATTAATTTAAGTGTTGATAGAATAGATCTTTCTGAGTACGATAAGAGGATTGTGGGAGTTTTGTCCAAAAATGTGAAAATCTGCAGGTAGGTGTAAAGCTTCAGAACAGAAATTTAATTTATTTGTATTAAGCAGATACTTAACTAAAAGTGTGCTAGCACTTTGTAGGTGTTCGTGAGGTATGCTTTAGTGTCATAAAGCAGTAAATATAAACATGCTCGCACGTCCAATCTCAACACCATGTAGCACCTGAGTTCGCCAGCACTGACGAACACATATGACATACTGAGGTGCTCTGTCTCGAGCACCTAATGAACAACATACATGATTTCTAAAATATAAATTTCTCAAGCGCTGTTAACCGTTATGAATTTTTATAATGCACAGGTATTGAACAGTGAGTTGTCTCATGCTTGATTGGCTGGCCATGACCTTGCCTCTTGATGCCCATGGCGCCATGGCAACAAGCACTGTGGGAAAAACCCTCTGGAAGCTACACCAAATAGGAAACTGGAGCAGTGAGCCGTACTTACTTGATCTTGAGGGAGACACCTTGGGGCACTCCCACACTGACGGTGGCCCCCAGGACACTATGTCGACTGATCTTCCTCTCAGCACCGTACTCTATCACAGTCCCAAAGAAACCTGATCTGCAGCGTAAAGACAGAGTCACTACCTACACCTCTGCACTCAAAGAGTACTTGAAGTTGAGCTCTAAGTTCTTGTACAAGTGACTAACTATACTGATTCAAAAGAATAGAAAAATGTGTAGCTGTACAAGCAATTTCCGATCACTATGAACCACTAATGGGTGCTTTAATATGAATTTAAATGAAGCAATATACCACAAAGGACATGCTTTTCTAATTAGTTCTCAGGACAAATAACAGTTATTTCACTTTGACAGCATACTTGACTGAGCCCTTGATCTTTGTCTGGTCGTCATCCTGGAACTTGTACTGGTAACTCATCATCACAAAAGAATGAGGAATGCCAAGCTGCAGAAAAAAGTAAGTAATTATTCTGGCACAACCCTGACGAGCAATTGTTGATTTAATGGTGTTCTGGCCAAAGTAAAATCTAACTGCTGGCTACTAACCTGCATTGCAAAGGTGAAATGGCTGCTCTTGGTGTCCCTGACAATGCTAGTGTTCATAGAGGACTGGACCCCCCAGCGCCACTGCAGGTAGCCCATAGTATTCTTGTCGAGGTGACGGGCCAGCACAGTGGTAACTCCAGGACGTACGCCACGGGATGAAAACTGGAGCCCACACTGAGCAGTCACAAAGCTGGGGAAATATAATCATCCGAGGACTTAACCAAAATGTTCATGTGATGAATGAAAATACGGATTATTGTTGTTTTTTTTTTGCATTTCTAGACATACCAGCGTGGTGTCAAGTTTCGGAATATCTTCATTCCAAAGAGAGGTCCGTGGGTGTCTCCAGCACCAAACTCCAGCTGTGAACACAGAGACAATAGATGAAGTGAAAAATGACACACACACATTACACCACACAGAGAAGAGGGCAGATTTCTTTTGTGACCATATTACAATAAAAACATCCAAGTAGTGTGGATGTTGCAGCATAAATGACAGAATAAGTCCCTACCTCTCCCCAGCCCTTAGCTGAGGTGACTCTTCTCAAGGCCAAGTTAATGTTGCCACCTCCATTTCCATTGTGGGTGGACAAGGAGCCAGACAGAATGGCTGTGTCTGTAGTGGTAAGAGGGGCCTGCAGTAGACAACAAAACACAAATACAGCACGTCCATTGATATAAATTAGAGTTCTATAAGGTCAAACATCTTGCCTCACAGCTGTCTGGGACTTCATAGACTGTGATTACACACATTTTGACACAACACAAAACAGTAAAAAACACTTGTGTAGAATTTGGTGCAATCCGTTACCTCTATGGATTGTGATATGTGCATCTTGTTGATCTCCACATGAGGTACACCCCCTGCAACCATATCCTCATAGTCCTCCTCATATCGATCAAAGAGGTCTGTGGCATCAATACCCACACTAATCGTTCCCTAAGAGGCACAAGTTCACTAATTAATACATGGGCATGATATGCCTAATGGCGAGTAATGACTTTATACAATCAATTAAATATAAATTATTATCTTCCCCTCAACACACCTTTGGATTGGTCCTTTGCTGGAGCCTTCTCTCCTCTCGCTCTCTCTGAAGACGCTCATACTCTTCACGAATCTCTGCTGGTGTTCTTTTTCTTTCCACCACCTGGAATAAGAACATATACGATCTGAAATGCATGCACTGCATATTGTGGATTGACTGCTTCGGTCAACAGTGGCTGTAGGAGCAAGTTTGCCATTATTTCAGGCTCTGATATATGTTTGTTATGTAAATTTTTATATGTATCACATGTTCTGTATTGTCAAGCTCAGATTTTAGTAATTAGATCAATGGTAATGGTACATACAGACAAAGCAAACCAAGAAATATTGCACACATATTGAGCACAGGCTTCATGCCATACAAGACTACACTGCCATAACAATATTATGCTCATATATGATATATACACTTTGCATAACTATGTATTCTTCCAATAAATGGGTTAACCTCAACTCAAGACCTTAACAGTGCAGTTGGTTGACACAGAGCATTGTTTTTAACCAGTGTGTAGTAGCTAGTTTGGAAATTCTTGGCAGCCATATGGAATTTAGCCGTTACAGTCACTAATGGACTTACCTCCCATCCTTCAACATCCAGTCCTCGTTTGCCATAGATATCATAGATAGCCCGTGCCTGTGGGTCACTAAGGACTATAAAGAGATATGGATAACCATCAGTAATATTACTCAAAACAGTACAGTAGGTTTATAAACATATACATTTTTTAAATACCTTAATATAGATCACAATTATCCAACACAAAATCAGCTGAATTGGATGTGCAGATGAAAAGGGAGCCAAATATCTTTCATGTCGTCATGGCTTTTCGTACCTTCATAAGCTTGATGTACAAGGTTAAACAGCTGTTCTGCTTGTCGCTTCAGCTCCGGGTCCCGGTGCTTGTCTGGGTGGTACAGCATGCACAACCGTCTGTATGCCGCCTTCAGCTCATCCTGTGTTGCCTAAAGCACAATATTGAAATGGGAACAAAATCTTGAAGTGGCAAACCAATATTGAAACATCAAGACATTCGCATCAACTACGTCACGCTTAAGCTCAACTCACCTCGGACCAAGCTAATTTCCAAATGAGCTTAAACTTATTTGACTTTCCTAAAGTCTACCAACTCTGGTGTCATGCCATCAAGGGCTTGTACTTCTAGTGACATAACAATGTTGATGCTTAAAAAGGTAGGTCAAAACTATTAAGGATCAACCTGCCTCACATGAAGTATCCAAAATATGCGACAACTGGTAGCATTAGCTAATTAGTATTCTCGCACACTCAAAGAGATTATTTTGAAGTTGAGAGCGTCTGTCAGTTAACGTTAGCTAGCTAACATTAGCGCCCAGACTATCGCAGTAACATTCATTTGACTATCTTGCTTGGTTACTGTTAAACTTGACAGCGACGGTTGGCAAACCACCAACGTTACAACTTGTTGTTCGCCTCGTAAGTAAAACTCAAGTTAACGACCTCATTGACGAGAAACAACTTAAAACTAATTCCAGCTCTCATTACTAACCAAACAGTCAGAGAACAAAAATCAATGTCGAGGGTCACAAGCTAGCTACCTAGCTAACGTTAACTCTGATTATACACGTAACCATCAAAGATCGGTGCAGGAAAGTTTGAAGAATGACTGCTATATGCATAAACACAAACATTTATTCAAAGCGTCATTGCATATTGTACCTCTCTCCTGACATTTAGAAGGGAATAGTAATCATCATTGTCAATCTCATCATCTTCCAAGGCGGACGCCATGTTTACCTCCTGTCATCCCTTCCTCGTGTCATTTAGCACGCGCCCAGACCCCTCTGTGCTCTCCGTCGCCACCTTGTGAAGCGGATGACTGCTTGCTTCATAGACGTGTTCATGTTTTCTGGTTAGTGTTCATATTCGTGCATATTTCTGATCTCCATTCATTGAACTTTCAAATTTACAGTTGTCCGTCTTCATCAGCGATTGCTTTGCGTTGTAATATTGAGGTACATCATGAGATCTTCCAAAATTAAAATGCAGACTGGAATTTTGCCACATCAGCCGAATGCCGTTTTCCTTTCAAATTGTTTAAAATCATCATATGGAGTTTTTCTGTGAATGGCAACATATGTAGGGCAGTTCATTTTCCATTTTTAGGGAAAACATCTTTTTGAATATTAAATGTTCTGTTTCAGAAAATAAATCGTGCCTACATTAGGAAGATAGGCACATGTATGCCTCATTTTTAAGGAAATGTCTGCATCCCATCGACCTGTACACAATTTAGGCTGGGGTAGACAACATAAATTCAGTCATTTAGGGCTTTCCTTTCTGTGATAATTTCTTTGCAATCCCAAGAAGGTCTTCACTGTACAGCGTGCACTGGCGTCAGGCAGCAGTACCCTCCAAGAGGAGCTGTCCTTTCAGCACCACCAACTACAATCCATTTCAACATAGCAGTCGCGGTCCACAGCAAGTTTAAATGGGACAAAGGCTGCTCATAAGGTCTCACTAGTGTCAAATGCCAAGTCTATAGTAGGCTACAATAGTTTGTAATTAGATATTGACTAACCTATGTATGATATTGATATGAACTGGAAACTTTCTAATTAAATCAGACCATGCAGACATCTATTCGGTGTTATGTAGGCTATTGTCAAGGAATGAGCGCACTGTATGTAAAGATTTCATTGTTTTCTCTTGAGGGATCTTTAATTACGTTGTTTTGTGAAACGGACAGTCGCCATCCTCAGTTCTGATGGGCTGAGTCACGCTCGAAGCTTTTGTGAAATAGCCTACCTGATGAAGGCAGTTAAACAGTTAATTTAAATATTAATGCACAACAGAAATTCACCACTCATACTGGTAGGTTAGTTATGTGTCGCTTAGCAACCACATTGTTTATCTACTGTTGAATAACTGTTATGCTAGGTTAAAGACTTACACTTAATAGGCTACTTCTTATATAATTATTGTTGATTAATAATAAAGGATGTAATGGACATTTGCGTTCTTTCTATATAATGCAATGTTACCATCGTTTTACAAAGCACATCGTGCCAGACAACGCCTCTTAGCTGTTTTGAAATCGCTGTAAAACACGGCCTCTCGTGGCTTATTGCTTAATTATAGTTGCAAGGTAAGGGGAGATGTGTTTTTCACGCTGTCACAAGTCATCCCGGAGCCTCACTGTCAGTCACTGCCTCACAGCCAATGGTAAGTTCGCATTGGTCGGACTCGCTGCTTGCTCCTCCAGTCCCTCCTCGTGCTGTCCTCGCCGTGCACGCGCGTGGTACCCACGGTCGTGAGGAGGAGGAGGATGTTGCGCGTGAAGGGGAAATGGCTGCCGAAAACAAGCCGGAAGGTAAGAGAAATATAATGGGATTAATTTACCAGTATGACCGCTATGTGATTTTGGAACAGTTCTAAGTCTGTACGGAAATGACACACGCGTAAAGACAAGTAAAGAAATTTTTAGTAGAATACGGCTCCGGTATTTTCCTCCGAATAGGCAGCTTAAACGTGGAGACATTACCTAGCCAGCTAATATTAGCTTGCATTCTAGCCAGCTACTATTCCCATCGTAGCCCACATTTAAAGCACGCCACGGGGACAAATAGTCAGCATGATCAAAGTACCAAATTAACCATGCGTTTTACTCAGTATCCCTGACAAATAACCAGCAATCTAAGTTGTTAACAACAAGGCTAAGTTAATGACAACATGTCATTGCCATCGACTAACTTCTCCCCTTATTACCCAGCTTTCAAAAGCGGGTTGTATTTTTTTAGTTTATCTGCCAATACGTTTGATGTCGGCAGCTTACAGTTGGATTACAGTTTGTTTTGGAGGCATTGTAGTAATAATTTGAACCCGTCTGATTAAAAATGTACAAGTCTAGATATATTTTATTTTCCGTCCATCCTTGGAGAAGGTCCTTCAATTCCCTCTTCAAGCGCGAGGATTTTCTTTGGCATTTGGCGAACAATGTTGCGAGTCAGAAGTGATGCATTTTTTAATCAATGAATATGCTTTCCAACTGCCAATTAATACTTGGCCTATATTTTCTTTGAGACACAGGCACCAAAACGTTTTAATGTCCGCTCGTCTATCGCACTTGAAATGGAATGCCACCACACCAGAGGAAACTGAGAGAGGATGGAGAGTAGGATTTCCAACAGCCTGCCCATTAGACTACTTTACACATATCACAAAAAGACGTTTTTTTACCAGCTCATTTCATACGGCTCACTAACTTCAAATGAGATGCATTAGGCGTACTTATTCCCTGTTTAGTGCAATGTTTTGCTGCAAAACCTATCTGTAGGAGATTTGATCTGACTAAGATATGGATTTTTAGGTTAATTAAAAGATATTTAGAAGAAGGATCAGATAAAATACAACAATGTTAAAAGGACTAGCTTTCCTATTCAAATGTCAGCCGTCTGCCATTGAGAGCATTTGAACTAGACAGGAGTTGGTTATGTATTTGCCATCTCTGTGGAAATAACAGATAATCATACAAAACATAGACCCACTTAAAAGTTGCTTTTCTAGAATCTTTTTGACAACATCAGAGCATGTTAACTTGCTGTGTGTATTTGATTACAGTTTTCTGATGTGTATGCTGTTGTTTTTGCATTATAATGGCCACAGTTTCATGATAGCGTAAACTGTGATAGCAATAGTCTCTAACATGTGAGACTTTTCTTTTTTTGATATGCAGAATTTTGTATGATGACAAGTCATTAACACAATATGTTCTCCCCTTTCTTTTATGCCTGTGGTTGTCAATGTATTTAAATTTATGGATTTATTTTGACCCATGGGGTGGAGACAAACAGCAATCTTAGACTTTTAAATTGGCTGCAAAATTTGTGGTCTACAAGCACTATTTTCCTAAACGCAAAAAAGGTTTCCAGAGGTTTCTGAGCTGTTCATTACATAGTTATGTCAAGCTCCAGGATTGAATAGACATCAGTCAGAGTCTGGTGTCTTTAGAGTTTCTTCAAACACTAATTCTCTTTAACATAGACCTACTTTAATGATTCAATGAGTGTAAACAAATTCTCTGTCCATGTGAAAGTAAATGATAACAAACATTGGAGATCCAGTTGTTTGGATGCCAATGTGCCAACCTGTAAACGAAGCCCCACCAGGGGGTGCTATTGAGCTGTACAAGTCAGGAACCAAGCACACTCAATATTTGTAGGATCTGTCTGTGTCTATGACAAAAAATGAAGACATCTGGTTTTATGATAGTAATGACTTCACTGTGGTGTATAGGCCTGATGTATTCATCCACATAGCTGAACTTAACAAATAGGCTAGCAATTGTTAATTCCGTTGCCTCTCCGACACAGGGAGCTCTAACTGAAAACCCTGACTTGAAAGTCCCATTGCTGAGCAGGTTAAGTTATTTTCAGTGTTCCTGTGAGGTCGGTCAGTGGAGGAGGAGGAGGAGGAAGGGGAGTGTGGAGAGTGCTTCAAACCTTCACATAAACGCAATGTCGTCTCACGCAAACCTGGCCCTCAGAGTTTTTACATAGAGCTGTCATGCTGAATCTTTATGTCTGCATTCAGTGTTTCTTAGTAGTGGGTACCCATGAATATAGAATAGAATTTTAATGTACAGCTCTATTCTGGCTTTTAATAATGCTTCATGACAATTTCCCTGTAGGTCAGGGAGCTGTAGAGAGAGCCGAACAGAGTCTCCTTAACCTTTTGTCCTTGTGCTATGCGTGCAGCGCTGCGTGGACTGATCACTCTCAGTTGTTTGGCAGGTCTTATGACGGCCCGTAATAACCGAGGGTCACATCTTGTGTTAAACCCAGGGGCCATGACCCAGTCTCACTCAGTGGTCTAATGTTTACATCCTGGGGTATTTCTCGCCCGCCTAACTGATTGTCAGGGCCCTTGGGGGTACGTTTTTTTTTTCTCCACACTCATAAAAAGCACCGTGGGTCTGCTACTTTAAGTACAAGGCCTGGAGGTGTCTGAAAAAGGACAGGCTTGATATGTCTTACACTGAGACTGCGCTGGATAAGGCTACTACAGCCAGGGGTCTTATGAATCCACCAAGGCTGTGGCTCTGAAACTTTGTCCTGTACAAGACCCAAATTTTAAAAATTTAGATGAGCACTGGGACTCGATCTTTTGTAAACATCGGCTACTTTTGTCACGTTGGGACCCACCAGAAAAGAAACCCCATATTAAAGTTAAATCTTGATACTTTCAGTTTCTGAAGTTGAATCTTGATACTTTCAGCTTCTACAACCGTAGAACTATTAGTACTAGCAGTGTAACACATTTTTACATTAATCAGAGAGAGGCAAGGTCAAACACATTTGCTCGAACATAATGAAGGGATAGTTCACCCAAACTTAAAACTTAGGCAGGTGCGCCACATAAACTGCTTTTTCTACATCAAAATCTAAGGAAAGGCAATTAGAGCTTTGGTGACAATAGAAACAAATATATAGGTTGATTTTTAAAATCTAGTGAATTAGGCTTATTCCATAACCTCACACGGAGTACCATTTCTCTTTTATTTTCAAGTCAGCTCAGTCTAAAAAGTTTCCTGATTTTATCATTTCACTCAAAGTTCGGGGTGAAGCGGCAGCAAAACATCAAGTAAGCACGCAGTCAGCCATTAACTTACAAAAGTGCTTGTGCAGCAATGGTATAAATATTTCTCCGCTGTTTTGTAAAGAAGGATGAATTTAACCTCCTCGTGATCTCAGACGTCTCACTCGTCCCGTTTTGTGTTGAATCAGGCTGTAAATTTTTTTCCACCCTCCTAATTGAATTAGTGAGGTGTGGATGGACGGGACCCTGGTCCAGTCTGTGGCTGCTGAGACGCATCATTCCTAATGCCTGTCTCTAACAGACCTTTACCGGCTGCCTTGCACGGCCTCCTCTGATTGATCCTATTGATTCATCCAGTTTACTTCTGATGCGACGGGGAACGTTATTGACCCAAATCAAACAGGGCCAGAGCTACAGTGACCCCAATTGCTAGGGACCATCTCCACTGTTACAAATGGAATAATAGACTAATGCACTGTCACCAAAACAAAGGATGGAGAATTGTTCTGATCATTGTTATTATTAATTATTATTATTATGATTATGATGATTATTATTATTATTTATAGTAATTATGTCTCTCAAGCAACTTTTGCTCATCAGTGTTGTGTGCTGTTGTGTGTTTTAAATGTACTTAAATATGCTGTCTAGCTTCTGTTGATATTGCTTGCATGGGGGGAGTTTGCTTAGTTATGGCAGGCCGGGAGACTGCTTCTTTTCCTCGATTTTCTCTACTTCTCTCTTTGCCTCCTGAAGGACTGAAGAAAGTTCGTAATCCGGATCGAATGTACAGATCAGCAGTGTGTTATGCTGGCCATGGTCCACCTAAGAGTATCAGTGATGACACAGAGACGAACAGTAAGAGTCAGTTATTAATACTGCATTGCTGCTCCAAGAGGCCACTAGCCGGCCAATCTATTATTCATTCATCGATTCATTTATTTACTTCTTGATTTCATCCGTCCCCATGCCCCCCCCCCCCCCCCCCCTCCTCTCCTCCTCCCCTCCTCTCCTCCTCCAGCCAACACCTCCTCCGGGTGCTCCTCCAGGAGCGCGCTCTGTTGATTGAAGTGTCTGCTTTACGGGATCACGCTGTCAATAGCTGAAGTGTTGTCGTTAACTAAGAGTGATTGTTTCAGGTTGAGGCCAGGGGATCAGGACCTGAGCAGACCCTCAGAGAGAATGCTTACACTTTGAGACATCAATTATGGCCCTGTACTTGCCTTTCCTCTGCTTTTCCCAGGCCTGTGTGTAATGGAAAAAAAACTCAAGTTAATAATGTGCATTTAAATTTTACAAAATTGGATTGTAATGACCAAAATATTTTTGCAAGGCTGAAAGAATTCATATCCCGTGATATCTCTGTCTCCTTCAAATGGACTAATCTCTGCCTCTGCCTCTCATCACATTTGTGCTCTATGAGAACTGTAGGCAGGGTGTGAAGAACAAAGACAACCCAGCATCATGGCTGAGTTTTTTTTATGACTTCTAAAACCCAGCTTCTGTGGGAATTGCTCCAATGCACTTACAAGTCTGTGCACTAGTGCTATTTTCTGGCACAACCAAAACAAATCATCCAGAAATATAGGCCAAAGTCTTGAGCTGATTTGTGGTTGATTTTTCCTTTATTCCTCTTTAGAGAATCTCCTTTAGTGTTAGCCTCTGTCTTTACTCAATGTAAAGACTGTCCTCTGTAAAGCAGATTGTTTCTCAGCAGAAAGGAGCCCCTTCATGCTTAATGAATACACCAGCCCTAGTCTCTTCACTGCTGGAAGACTCTGTTGATCTAGACTAGAGTCTGGGTAATTAAGTGTGCTCATGTATTGTCATTTCTAAATAGAGAGTCTGAAATCACCACCAACCCCTTGTTAGACTCCTCACTCGATATCTGTCACTGGGAGAGCTCTGCTGCACCAAAGCTTTTGGTATTTTTAAAAGGGAATGTTTTGAGAGGAGCAGAGATTTAGCGGCAGGGGACTGCTTGTGCAGATCTATGAAACAGGGATGCAGACTGTAACAGGGACACTGTTGATAGACTTTTGCATTACCCCCTCATGTGTGACAGCCGTGACTGACAATAGTTTTTGCCAGTCTTGCTATTTCCCTCATGTTATTGCATGGTATTACAGTATCCTACACCCATGTCAGACACCCTGTTTAATGCATTCTGCCTGGAGGTTTCTGCTTCACGGGGACACTCCGATGCTGCATACAGCAACTCAAACAGGCAGGTAAACCATTGATCTGAGTAATCGTCTGAGTAATTGTGGGAGTAGTTATGATAAGGAAAAAAGGCTCTGGCGCAGCCCTAAAGCTGTGTGAGTGTATGTGTTTGTGTGCATGTGTAAGCAAGAGAGAGAAAGTGAACGAGAGCAAGAGAGTAAGGGGGAGAGAGAGAGAGAGGAGAGAGAGAGACCTCACCTCTGCTCTCCTTGAGATGGGATTTTCATGGATGGGTGAGCTTGGTGAGGGCTGAGAACACATAAAGAGTCATTTTCAGTTTGTTGCAGGCAGTTAACCATGTGTGCATGTTTGTTGAACTTCCAGTAATAGGCCCAGGCTTTTATTTTTTTTTCAGCTGTTTGACTTGTTGACAGTCTTCCCTTATTATGCTATATTACACTATATTATTACAGCTATACTGAAGCCACAGGGCGTCCAGCATAGCCATTGAGGGAATGTAAACAAAGTCATTGTAAACAATGAATGCTGCCACACTGCACATGTTGTATCTTGTCTGATGGTAGCCCAGTAGCATAAACAACGGTGTCCAGCGAGATTCAACATAATTCAAATCTCTGGCTGGCATGTGTGCTCTTTATCTTTCCCACTGTATAAAAAATCCCTTTGTGTGTCTTTCACAACAGCTGTCTTGTGTGTAGCAGGTCAAACTCCCATTCTAGACGCTACCGCTGGAAGCCATGCAATGTTCTCTTTGTAGCTTCGCCGTAACATAGCAACGCCATGGTGAAGTTCAGTGAGACTTTTTGGCTTGTGGGCGGTTAGTAATTTCACTGTATGTAAGAGTGTTGTGGAACAGGCTATAGGCCAAATGATAAAGATAATTGGTTTCCCAGTCCTACACTAAAACATGGCTATTTTAAGTCTGCATATCCCTCTCCATGTCCCCATCAACAGCCATCAGACTGCAGGGAGACTGGCCTCTGGACCATTGGCCAATCATTGTTATTACTGCTAGGGTAATATGACACTGCTTAATTTGCTCTGTGTTGTAGTAAGTCTCAGCTCAGGTCCCCCCCAAGTAGTAGGCTAGGCTTTGGTCTAATCAAATAGTCCTGTTCACTGTTCACAACTAGAGGCCAAATAGAGTCTTCCTTGTAGCCATTCATACAGTATAAGACGGTATTATGCTAATGCTGCTCATCAAGGTCTGTGCAAATCAAATACAGTATGCAAAATTCAGTTATGTTTCAGGCCTCTTCAAAATACCAGCTATCACATACAGCACAAATGTGACCCTAAACGGAAAAACAGGCATGTTGTTGGAGTTTTTGTTATTCACAGATTATTGATCTTTGCATTTAGAACTTTAGAACGATAGGGGTCAATACATTATTTTCTTTGAACTTTTCCTGACATATAATGGGTCTCCTGTAAAGTTAAATGAGCCTGGGGGTCATGGCATTTGGTCACAAATGATGAGTGAGGTTAGTTAGCAAGATTTGTGGTGCATAGCTAGTAGCCTAATGTGGAGGTTGGAATGGGGCAATATTTAGCCCATCGCTTTAAATGCCATTGCAATAGCCTATTGCAGTTTAACCCCGTTCTTTACCTCTCCCCCCTCTCCTTCCAAGTCTCACAACCAGATTGATTTCTTTTGATTGACAGCATGTCATTAGTCACTGCACCTTGACTGACAGAATTTTTCTTTGCTCCACATTTGACTTTATCATTTTCCTCCCAATAAACATCTGGTAACTTTTTTCAGTGTGTTAACCTGTGAGGCCAACCTTGTCTTTGGTCTGAAAGTGAGTTTACCAGCGATAGATTATATTATCCATGTCTGGCCCTCCATGATTGAGACATTTTGGGTGTCAGTGGTATGGAATCACTGAAAGCAGTTATTAAGTCCACTCTGTCACACATTGTTCATTGGTCTGACATCTGGCCTGGTCCTGATCTGATCATTAGACTTGCTGCATGATGCATCCCAGTGCGATACCAGACACTGTAATTGTAGGTTGTTTTGTTTTCGATACCTGGGCTGATACTTCTTGTCATATCTTTGCATTTCACTTATTTTTACATGTGCCCCTTTGCTAAGGAAAGCACATGCTGTAGAAACTGCATGTTGTTCGGTTGTGTGATTCTTTTCTGTGCATGCTGTGAATGAATGCCATTTTATGTCTTCTGTTTGTCTTCCTTGTACACTGTGATAGGCCTAGGCTTGTGTGTGTGTGTGTGTGTGTGTGTGTGTGTGTGTGTGTGTGTGTGTGTGTGTGTGTGTGTGTGATTTGTGGGACGGACGTAGGCTGTATCTTTTTAGGGGTCCATGCACTGCAGGTGCTGGAACCCTATTGTTTTTGTTAGGATTCTTCTTCCTTGTCTTCTTCTTCTTCTTCTTCTTCTTCTTCTTCTTCTTCTTCTTCTTTTTCTGCTTTAAAACGATCTGTACCTCAGAGACTGTCGCTCTTTCTCAGTATGCGTTCTTGTGTGTTCTTGGTCCTCCATGAGGCATTTTACATAATATCTAACTGCCAAAGCATGAGTCCAAAACAAAAGAACGAAAAGAACGAGGACTGACAAAGATCCCAGAAATGTACTTGCCAGCTGAGGATGTATCTGATGGTGAATGGGAAGCCCCCAGATTCATTGCGAGAACGATGCATCATGTCCTAGCAGCGCTATCGTCTACAGTGGTTGAAACAACTGGGAAAATGAACAGCTGTGTGTCTTAATTGATTGTGTGAGCGACATCAAGCACGCAGTCTATCTCAAACTGAAAGGAAGCGTCTCTGTGCTCATTTCATGAGATGTTTGTTCTTTCCTAGAAAACTTGGGAAGGACTCTATCCACAAGGACACAAGATTTGATAATCAGTCCATAATATCTAGAGCAATTAAATTTGACGGATTGGTTTCAAATCTCCCCCACTATTCAGGCAACAAAAATTACATAGTTCGGCCAGATGGTGACGCTTTAAAAGGCAACTTTACATTTTGGCAAATAACTCCTGAACCGTAAGGTCTAGAACAACCAAACTTCAAGTACATATTTGTGATGGACCTCAAAGTGCGACAGAACACATTTGGTCATGCTCACAGAACTTGAAAGGATAGAACGGTCCTTCCACTCTTTGTCATGGTAATTTGGTAATTTCAAACCTCTATGGAAAGCTGACGTTAGCGATGAGGTTAACATTAGCATTATCAAACATTGTGCTTCTTTCGCTAGCTCTTCTCGTCAAAATCAGCATATGAGCAAACCTGGTAAGCATCATCAACTAGCCCCTTAAATGTTACAAACTAACATAGCTTAGCCTACAATAAGAAAAGTTACCATTTGCTAACTTCAAACAGCTAACGTACATCGGCTCAAACAGATTAATTCAACTATAACCACTTCCACTAACTGCACAGATGTGAAAACTTTTGAGCTACTAAAATACAGCAGCAGCTTGTAAAACACCACCACCTAGTGGTGGCATGAGTGACAACTTAATTCAGCTGCAATGCGAGTTTTCCAGAGCTTTGGTCCTTGCTGCAAAACCTGTTATTGGTTCATACGGAAGCTAGCCCAACGCTACACATAAAAATGGCCACCGCTGCGACCATCCAGAAACGTTGACTTTAATGGGAAAGACGTTCTGTTCATTCAGATTCTGTGGTTGCACTGCATAGTGCCAGCATCAGGCCAACCTTGCTTGATGCTACATTGCCTGATGCTTACCTGGTAACTACCTTTTAAAATTTCTCCTACAAAGTTGATCCAGCATGACTGAGCTGCCTACATGTTGCCTCTTTTACAGATTTTTGACTGGCCTTGGCATGTGAATAAAGTTGTTGACGAAGATGCAAGAACAGGAAGGGAGGCATAATTCATAAATGTGTTAGAATAATCAAATTTGGTAAATAGGTTTACTTGATCAGCCAGATGGTGGCGCCAATGTGCAACTTTACATTTTGGCCGTAACTCCTAAACCATGAGGCCTAGAATATTTTTTCCCTTCAGATTCTGTGGCTTAACACAAATCCATAGCACATATTGGTTTTCATTTCAGCCTTGACAGTTTTCCGCCGTTTTGAATTTTATGCAAAACCTATTTTTTTGCTATTTGTCCTGCAAAGTTATTCTTATTTTTGTATTAGTTTCAAATCCCCTACTAATAATGCAAGTTAAGTGATGTAAAATTAGATTTGTTGTACTGTCTCTGTCCCTCCCAGTCTCAGTATAGCTACTAGTGTTATTCTGTCCAGTGATCAAAATATCTGTGAAGTGATCAAAATATCCAGTGCTACTCCAAAAATAAGCCATAGATGCAGCGCTGTTTGTTTCATGGGTGGAATGGATGAGAGTGCATCTCTGAGTGACACACTGCTACTTTCACCTTTAAATTAGGATGCAATGTTGGCAGAGCGGCCTAGTTGCCATATTTTGTTAACGTTGCTTGTGGGAGTTTGAAAAACAATTATATTTTCATGATGTTGATTTGATAGACTTGTAAGCAGCGTTAAGTTACAGTGTTGATGTGGGACTCTGCATAGCAGCAAGTTTTGATATATATTCAAATTTTCAAGAAAAATGTAGAATTAATGGAGTGGAAGGTTTCAACAAAATTTTCATCAGAAATACATTTTCCCTTGATAATGGTTTTGTTCACTGAGTGTTAGTGATAGTGTTTGTATGTTTGTATATGTGTGTGTGGGGGGGGTCCATTTCTGTATGTGTATTAGTAACCAGAATTCTGTTAATTTGAATTTTACAAAGATCTGTTGTTTGTTATTAAAATTAAGGTATAGAAAATAACTTTTGTGCCAACATTATGGGTTTGCTATTTCATTTCTTACAATCAAGAGCTTTATTATTTGCATATCATTCTCTACTATCAACGACTTGTTGCTTAGCTACAGTTTTTGTGCAGCAGAGGAAGCAGTATGGTTTTGTTTTTGTTTAGCTTGACTTTTCTCACCCCAGTTAATGAAATATATGTCCACGCTAAGCTCATTAGGCCAACCGGGCTAATTTTGGAGCTGAATTCTCGAGGGCATTGTTGGTCCAGCCCAATGGATGGCTGTCATCCAACCTAATGACAACAGACATGGCCAAAGGCCTAATTCATTTTTACAGCACTTCATACAGGCCAGAGATGAGAGCTGAATGTTTATCCAAAGGACTGTCTCTTTTTTGTGATTTACCTCCCAAATTATTCAGGTATAGCTACAAAAAAGCTAGACGGTAGACTGTCCTTATCATCCTTAAGTCATATTAGTCATTGAATTGTTGTGGAAAATGTTTGTATTCAAACTGTTACTTTGGATATGCACCGCCGGCAGTGGTTTGTTGAATGCTCTATAGCCGAAACATTAGCTTGCAATTTCTCCACAATGTGGGCACAGATTAAAAAGAAAAACTGTCACTCCCGGAGCGCCCTGAGACAGAGACGGAAGAGAGAGGGTTTTGCGTTGAGGGCTCGGGTATTGATTAAAGATTTGTTTTTGTCAGCCTTTCCAGTCTCATGACCCTCGCTCTCGTCTCTAGGGTGGGGCTGGAGCAAGCTAGCATGACAGATACCCTTAAATTCGCCCCAAGTGTTTGCTTCGCAGCCAGGATCAGTGATAATCCAAACATCAGCACACAGAGTTATATATTTTTATACCCGTTTGACTGAGGGTGAGGCGACTTATGGAGAGGCATGCCCAGGCTGCCATAGTTCGACACACAAATGGCCAGTGTTGGCAACATGAGAGTTTCAGACCTGTAGACCTGTAGACCTGTGTCAAACAGAGCTCCCTTCCCTTTGTACCCTTTTGTACATGGGCTCCTTCATCAAGACCAAGAATGTAATTGGCTCCAGTGTGGGCCTGCTCAGCTCAGCACATCCTCTCATGTAACAAGCTCTGGTTTCAGCCTGTCTTGCACTTTAGTGTTTTACAACCAAATAGTAGTTTTCTGTGTATCTCTTTCTTGGCTAATGTACAAGCAGTCATTAAGCCTGCTGTTTAGCCTCCAAAATAAATATTAAACCTTACAGGGAGTGTCTACACGAGATGAAGTAAAGTAGAGAGCCTTTCAGGCTTTGATCTGCTTCTGGTATAGAAAAAGCTACATTTACATTTTCAAAGGCAAATTTTTGTGGTTAATTTGTTGTTCATGTATTGATTAATCAGACCGTTTGATTAGGAAGAGCTTGTCTATATGCTGTAAACCTATTCCAAATCTGGCATCCAAGCTATTCCCATGTGGGCTGTTTTCAGCTGACACACCAACTATATGTGGATTTCCATGCCACAGCGGACAAATCTTTAATTAGTAAGCAATACTCTGTTGGAACTCTCACTGTTCCTCCCTCACATCTGTGGAAATGCCTGGTGGAAGGAATCAGACGGTAGACGTACTGCAGCTGAAATAACATGAGAGTAGATAAATAGCAGGTGAAAGAACAAAATAGTTTCGAGTAATGATAGCATAATGCTGTAGAAAAGAAACCTCAGCACTCACCAAACAGTTATAATGAGTTCACTTTTGTATGCTTTGCGAGCCTAGTAAAAATCATTCAAGTGCAAATAAAAACAGGAAACAAGGCCCTTCTGAAGATAGACAAGGGCTCCCAGATTAGAGAAGGCCACTTATCTAAAAAATAAGTGCCATGCCTAAAACATATTGCTTATTTAACAGTATGAGCACCATGCACTGTTTGAAACATTAGACTTAGCCTGACAGTCACCTGATGAGATATGAACCTTGAACACAGAGGTCCTCCCTATAATCGAAGAGTATAGTCCTTTTCTAAATGGACCGTGTGCATAATAGTTGACAGACTGGACAGCTTCCTGGTCTGAGATAATTACTTTTTTTATAGCCATAGTTTGGGTGTAAGTTTAGCATCCAAATTTAACATCCACTCCTGCCAAACTCAAATAAATAATGATATCATGCTAAAAATATAAGACACAGAATATAAATGTTAGATGCTTTGTCCATTGCACTGGTAATGTCGCAGACACCAGGCTAACATTTCAGAATTTTTATCTAATTTTGGATATTGTAAAATGACACAGCAAAGGATAATTTTCTGCGCCAAATGCAAATATCTGAATAATTTTTCCATGGCCTAGGTGAATGGTAGATTCTGATTAGCTGGAGGCTGTCCATTATTTTTGTATAACTGTACACCTCCAGCAAAAATTGCATGATCATCATCCTAAATTAATGCAGTAGTGAGGTTTTAGCATTCCTAGGGTTTACCCGAGATAGCAATCAAGTCTGATGAAAACTGTATTCCTCAAAAACTGGCATTGTTCATTCCAGATGTTACAGTGGAGCTACTCAACCTTAATCCTCTCACTCTTGCATCATGACATGGCTGTTTGCCTAAACTGACCTGGCTGTGCTGCTTCCTTGAAAAAATCTGTATATAAACTTCATAACTAGTATAGCCAAGAAGATGTCTGAAAAAGAAAAACAATATCAGTGTTTATGTAGATAAATGTATAAATAATCTTTATGATCAGTATGTATGATTTTTAACTATATCTAAACAATATATATGCCTATGGGTGAATATATTACTTAAAACAACATAGAGGTTTCAAAGCAGTTTAGTGTTTATGGATACAGCATTTATTCAGTTTATGAATGCAAGGTGTATCTTGGCTCACTGACATTAACTCATCAGCTGAAGTGCAGGTGAGAAATGCCATTTGTAAAAGGACTAACATGCTAAGTAAAGAAGTAAGTAAATAGATGAATGTGTAGTGGTTTTCCCACGGCGCAGCCAAGGGCATCACACGGCAAATTCAGGTCATGCATTCAGTCAGTCAATCAGTCAGTCAATCAGTCAGTCAGTCAGTCAGTCAAGTAACGCTTTGCGAGATGTCGCTTCTTGAGATGGTCTCTAGAGGGCGTCTCTGGCTAAGAGATGGCCTCTCGCGCATGGGCTAAATGCTACACTGATAATACCACATTGGATCTCACCAGCCCCAAGTCTCTTGACAGAGGAAACAAATCTAGGCTTCATCAAAGGGGTCATTGAGCCAGAACGCGCCGGTACGCCATTCCGGGAAAAAAAAAATACAGAGCAGTACCGGTGGTTATACCTGTTTTAGGAGCTTAAACTACTGCATCGGTTCGTTTTATGAACACTCTGTACTTGTTTAATCAGCGGTTTACAACATGACCATCTCACCCAGACAAATTTTTGCAATGGACAAAACAAGCCAAAACTGAAAATACAGTGTGGTGCACTGTAGGGTGACCTGTAAGGCTGTAAGACCTCCTCCAGGGTGCTAACGTGCTTGGAAGGAAGTGTTTTCCAATAGATTACTCTTTTTGTCACGTGTCCACAGGAAAAATAATTGCTTAACAGACCGTGTGCGTATTTATCAATGGATCCTTACGAAAATGTCCTCATAGTGGAGCTGTGTCTCCTCAGTTTGTTAGTCCTGCAGGGTTTACATGGTTTGCTGTATTGCTTGAGGGGTTGTTAGCTGGCAATGGCTTAACAGTTATTTCAGAGAGAAATGCATTTATTTTACAATTGTTTCACATTCGCATGTGTACAGCGCCTTGAACTGCGGCGCTTTGGTAGCATTGTTATGTTGGTAGTGTGAACATAACAATGCTGTACAGCAACAACATGCTAACTAACAGCTGTGCTATGACCAGTGTTATTCCAGGCTGTCAAATGATTCAAAGCTGTTTTGTTGCAATTGTTTAGATCCTTAATATGTTCCCTTCCTAAGTCTTTCTTTCTGCTTTGTTTTGCTGGTTGAGCAGACATCTCCTGCTACAGTAGTTCCTCTCTAGACTAGCAGGGCTCTATGGAGGTCGGCCAGCATGCCTACTGCTGCTGACGGCTGATTGCAAAGAGCAAGTCTTCAGAGCGCTCATTGTCGGATGGGAGATGGCCAAGACTTGCTGCTGTATCCGAGTGTGGATCCACTGTGAAAGATCCATTTCCCATCCAATATGGCACTGCAGTCAAGCTAGACGATAGCTCCATGCTTATTTTAAGTTACTGCATAGTAATAAAGCTACACATAAACTACAACTTCCCTCTCGCTAATTTGCCCACTTCCTTTTCCCTCTGCCCTCTTTTCCTTGGCACTTCTCTGATCATTCAGCTGCAGCGTGTTTTCCAGTTCTGACAGTGACACCACTCTGGTGGTACCTAGGAGCAGATGCTGCATGTGATTCTTAATTGGGCGAAGCGAATGATTACAGATACCTGTTCGGCTCATATAAAAAGGAGTCTACACATGCAGAATTACAGGTACAGATGGATATGGCAAATACTACAGATCTACAGACCTATTCCTGCATTCCTTTGGGAGTGATACTGTGAGCATCGCTCTGTAGCTGCAGTTCCTGATGTGCCGCCTTACACATTACACTTGGAGGCTGCTAGCCAGGCCCCTCTCTGTAGACCGACTGTATTCGCTCCTGTTGGCTTTTCCATATGGAGGTATCTTGGTAGTATAACACAGCACTGTTGCTGTGATGTACAGTGAGCTACATACAGTCTTGTTATATCCTCATAATCAAGTGCACTGCTGGATTATTTGCGTTGGCTTTAAAGTGATATTTTTGCTTTGGTAGAACATTCTCCCTTTTTTACAGTCAACCACTGATATCAGCTGCCCCAGGGATCCATAGTCAGCACTGATTTTCAGGCTTTTTTCTATCTCTCCATGCACTTGCCCATTTTTTGTAACCTAGCCTACAACCTAGACTAAAAATCAACATATATACAAAGGAAGGCACCTCGGATATTTTTTTTTCCCTGTTCCCATTGCCATTTATTTTCAAGACAAATTATGTTACAAATTACACTCGAAATTAATGCATTACCTGCTGTTAACTATAGTGAATTTATTTCCATTCTGTCCACACACGTGAGACTGAATAATAGGCCCGTTTGCACATGCCGTAAAATTACCTGGATTAACTGCAACCTTACGCCTACGTTCATTCCAAGATTTGCATTGTTGTAGTTTGTATATGCATTAGAAGTGTGATAGATCAGTTGCTCAGGATCTATACAAATGAATGGGGGGGGACAGAAAAAAGCCTGAAGTTAAATGGCGACTATGGAGACAGAGAAGCTGATATTGTTGGCTGGCTGTTCCATGAAAATCTTCAGAGATATGCATGTTAAAAAGAAATGTTCGACCAAAAATAAACATTTTTCTCAGGGACAGAGCCTTACATAGAGTATGTCAACTCATTACAATGAAACATGCACTGTTTCCACATTATAGTTCTCTTTTTTATAATAACAATATTCAGATTCAATTTCAGGCCTATTTAATTCTGAGGCATCTGAAGTTAGCTTGTTTTTGAGCAGTACTGTAGCCTTGTCCTTGTAAAGGTTCCTCTGTCATGTCATTATGATTGACAGTCACTGCTTTTTTCCATTTAAACACACTTTTAATGATTAGTTGCTTGCTGAGAATATCCTCATTTTGTATGTAAATTGCTGAAGCTATGGACACATAAGCCTACATCTGGTTTATGTTCTACATTCAATGTAATTTTTTCTCTCCAAACAAATACAATTTGCACACACTTAAGTTTTGGATGAATCACCATTTGCATATTTAAACAGGAAGTAAGCAATGGAATGAAATGAACAATTGAATATAACCATGCATGATAGCATCTCCAAACCATACTGCTTTATTATGCTTGTGAACTGATTGTGAAATGTAAAATACAGACTGAACGACATACATTATAATGTAAGCATTGGGGCTGGTAATTGTATAATTATTTCCCTGAATAATA
This sequence comes from Centroberyx affinis, assembly GCF_046629955.1. Lineage (NCBI taxonomy): Eukaryota > Metazoa > Chordata > Actinopteri > Beryciformes > Berycidae > Centroberyx > Centroberyx affinis. The sequence goes on from NW_027279983.1 coordinate 332,213, forward strand.
TACTAAATCATGGCATGCAGCACACAGGCTCTCATGCTAAATCCCCATACGCTACAAAATCACTCAAGGGTGTTTATTGTGTCTAAATAATGAATAGATACAGTCTTCACAAGTTGACAGTGAAATATTTACAGTGAACTCCCCTGATAGAATGTATTTCACAGTAAAATAATTTTGTGAAGTGCAATGAAAAACTTATACAGCACTTAATTTCATTTTCCAAGTTCAGTTGGGGATACTTATTTTACAGTCAGCATATTGCTGCAGATAGACTGATAGACTGATAAAGAGGGAGACGGGCGAGTCAATAAGGTATGAGCTATGTGCTAAATATTCTGTTTCGTCTTACTTTTGTTGTAGATGAACATGGACATTTGAAAATATACCTGCCCAAAAAGCTGCTTGAATGTCTACCAAAATGCTCCTCGCTGCCAAAGGAGAGACACCGGTGGAACACTAATGAGGTAAGGCCACCTCTCCTTATCACACAACTTTCTCCTCAATCCATCACTTTACCGGAGTCGCTGTTCATACGACATGTTGTTCTTTCAGGCCCTTTTTAGACACATTGGTAAGCAATGTGAACTGTTTTCAAAATCTGCAGTCTCAACATAAACACCTTTACAGCAGTTTCCCTGATCCACCAAAATATTGGCATCAAAAAACAACTTTCACTCAACGGCGTGCATATATGTTTACGTCACATGGAGACAGTGAACCTACATGTGTACCTAATTGTATTATGTTTAGTTTTTTCATTCTTTCTCTCATGCGTTCCCTTCAGACAACACTTATTGGACAATTCAACACGATTGTTTTGCTTCTCTTTATTCCTATTGTATTTAGAGTCCAACTTCAGAAACATTTTACAGCAGATCTGTCTGTTTTAATTTGACCCAAAGCTTCCTCTGATCGTTGTTTGGCTACTGTAGTTAGAAAATCTTTCCCTAACATAGAGAACACACTGTCATTGGGCTCCGCATGGATACCCTGACCTTTAATTGTGATATGATCTCTGGCAGAATAAAAGACAAAATAGATAAAACATTCTTTCCTTCTGTCCTCACATAAAATGAGCCAGTTGTAAAATGTATGTGTCTTATGGTGTAGTTTATGTTTCTTCTTCTTATTCTTATAGGAAGCCATGTTTGGCCTAAATCAAAAGTTACTGTCAATCGCATATTGATTCTTATTCACAGGACTTCACTGCTGCTGTATTCAGCAATCATTATGAAGGGCTTATAATGTAAACATAAACAGTGTTTAACATAGGCAGCATAAAAGCCTCAAGGTGTCTCATATTTCATATTACATCACAATAAGGGAAAATAACACAGTCTCATTCTGTCTTGAAAATGAAAGCCAAAAATGTTTTTATTTGTATGCTTGTGTAAGAAGCCACGAACACTGTTTGCTCTTGCTGTCCTTGACCTATAGGCCAGCCATTTTAAATTAAGCCATGTCTTCTCAGTACAGCTCCTTTATCATTTAATAGAAAGGAGAAGTGTCTTGCCTGATGTTTATGTTTTATATTTCACGCACGCTCAAAAATAGGTTTTGTATATCATTCTACCTACTTGGAGACTGCTGGGAATGTGGAAATGAACATTATTTAGTTGCTTAAACTTGTGTTGATGTGAAGCAAGTTCAGTTTAAGCACATTAACTTGCAGCCAATGGTATCATCAGAGGAACAATGCCAAACAAGTAATATTAGTAGCATCCCCTCATTAATTAATGCTGTTTAAATCTTAATCTATTAAAGAAACGGGGAGGACAGTTTCAGAGTAATTTCACCTTCGGTTTCTGCCATCCTGTCCCATTTGTTAAATGCAAAACAAGAGAAGAGAAAATGTTTGCTTTTTATCTATATTCAGATGGAGGCTAAAATCAATACAATGATCACTGACAACAACAAAGCGCCAAATACATGCAGAGATTTTGAATGAATTCCTAACAAAGCTGTCATTTTCAACAAACATCATCATATATGCATTACAATGTCAAGATTTCATCTTTGATTACTGAACCATATGCACCACCATATGCACACGTTTTCAGCTCATGAGGTGAATTTAATGTGTACTATCCCTTTAAAATTTGAGAAACATATATATATATATTTTTTTTTAAATAATGTACATCTCCTCTGACACTAAGTGACAAGCCATCAGAACTTTAGAAATGTAAACAATGCAGTCTCTTAACTGTGGCTCATTATTTTAATTAACATGCACATTATGTACATTTGTGCATCCAATACATATGACATCGACCAATTTACATATTAACATATTACAGGTACCAATTTTTGCCTCAATTGCCTCAAAACTCTTTTCCTCAGGTTGCAGATCCATGAATTTATAGCTTTAATTTCCAATATTGATAGGTGAAAATCTTATTTAGTATTAAGAAATTGGTTCTTCTTTTCAGAGAATAACTGGTAGTAATTAGACCTAAATGCACTCCATGATGGATATGAAAACCAATATGCTAAAATCACCCATCCATACTTTTGATTAACAAATTGTGACCATAGAAATACAGTCATCTGCAGTGATGAAAGTTAATTGACTGAAAAACAAGCAGAAAATATGGCACAAGACTAAACATGCCACACTGGTTTCTGAGCCAAAGGATATACCAAAACACAATATATCATTGACATAAACTGAGGTAATTATTTTTTGTTACAATTTTACATTCTCTCTTTGTATAGGCTATATGCTTTAGAAGATAATTGATTTGTGGTAAACACACAGATCTGTAATAATAGGATAAATTACAGTGCTGATTAAGATGGCAAAAAATATACAAACATCTCCTCTACACCACTTTCAGTCTCCTCTAAGTCTCCATCTGCCTCATCTTTGCTCACTAGCCCTGGCCTAGTTATGAAAAAATGTAAAACGCTTGTGTGTTTCTAATTGGCTGATGTTGTAACTTGTTTGCCCTGTCTGACCTGCATTGTGCTGCTAGCAGTCTAAATTAATTAACACGTTTTTGAAATTGATCTCAAAATGTAAGCCTAAGCACTTGTTTGGGATAAATGCTGTCGGCTACAGCTGTTGGCATGTCTTGTCATTTATTACCAAATCAAATCACAACAGACACATTTTAGGAAAAGCACCATGTTGTGTTGCTAATGTTACTGGGCTGGAGTTTCTTCTGTGGATGTTATAGGCACTGGTAGGTCGATAGGATTTTGGTGATAAATGAGCAAAAAATAAGATTCCAGTGGTGTTGTGGTATGCATGCCAATAGTGTTTTCCACGGTTGAAGAGCGCAAAGCAACCTTTCCTAAAATCAAGGACGTTACTTTTTTATGCACACCATGCAAACCAGTGTGTCTGTGCCTTATTGGTGGCAGACAGGCAGGCAGGGAGGGATCAGAGAGTCTCTTGTCGGTGCAATTGTGTGACTCTTAGTGAAAGTGACACCTCATCAATTCTGTGCATATTTCTGCCGCTAGTTCAGCATGCTTAATGCAAACTTGTTGTTCTTCCCTTCCTTACATTTAAGGAATCTCAATATTCTGGTAGGTTACAGCTGTTGATGATCACTTGAGCGAAAAGGAAATTGATCTACCATAGTTATTACCTTAACAACAGATGGCCTATACGGCTCGGTTAAAGAAGGCTCCTTTGGCTACATTTTGCATGAAAACTATTGTTGTACTGATCACCAGTTGCAGATTGACATTAAAAGCAGTTGTATTGCTAAGTTAGCTTACTGGCTAGGTAGCTAGCTAACAAAGACAACAAGGAAATTGTTTAAGTTAACTGAGCTAACTGAACTCATCTTTTTCTAGCCCTGTTGTATATTTAGCCATTATTTGCGTACGGCCAATTATCCGACGGCCCTGCAAGATGACTGGTGTGCCAGTCATGGCTGTATTTCTAACATAACTGCAAAACCCCTCTAAGTGGTATAAAAACACCTATTTTAAACTAATACTGAATTAATGCTACTGTAAAGTAGAGTTGTCGCGGTGGTGCCATACTGGTTATACCGCCTGTCGCCACTAGGGGGTCTAAGCGCCACCAAAGTCAGCGTCACTACAATGAAAGTGAAACTTAAAATTCCTCTCCAAACTGTATTAACGGCATCTGTAAACATAACAGTTTTTAATCAGAGATTTATAACACTGCTCAACACTCAGAGAGTTAATGTGAGTGCAGTGCAGATTCTGGCATATTGCCCTTCTTTAGGCTCCCATTGGATTGTACTGGACACATTACTGTCACTAGGTAAGGACAAATAATTCATCCTATTCATCCTAATCTGTCATATTAGCAGAGATGCTCACAAGTCATTTTTTGCAAGTCAAGTCTCAAGTCTCTTATGGTTGTAATGAGCGTTCTATCATCTGCTGCATGCCATCCGGTCTGCTTAGAACACTGCATAGCTATATCTAAGGAATTCAAAGCATGTACTGTATTATCATCACTCCCCATCTCTGCATATTAGTAATCAGATATTAATGATCAGTATGTTTTTAGTATGTCCATTTATCATTTAGTAGCCTAACTTGAACATGGAAGCTCTGAATATGTGCTTTTATTTTACAAAATACAAAATAATGGTATTCCTGGTGTGGTGCTAATAACACCGGTATTGACTCCAAGACCGTATGCCACCGGTAATACCGCCCACCGCGACAACCCTACTGTAAAGGAATGTTGGTAAGGTATGTACCTCGCCCCTGTCAACCCCTTCTTACAGTTTCAACATTATTTGCACCTTCTTCTTCAAATCTGGAAGAATTCTATTTCAGCCTCATTCATGAAAAGGTACACATTTCATTTTCCTTTAGGTGGAAAAGATTGAGGCTACAACTTGCTGCTCGGAATCTGTAATCTGTAAGGAGGGAGCGTGGGGGCTGTGGTGATGCTGGTGTGGTGAGGTGAAGCTAATGCAGAACTATTCATTTCTATCTCATTCTCCTGATTCCCCTGTGTACATTTATGAGGAGAAGGTGTGCAGGAATACATTTCAAGCATTTACCGGAAAATTAGATAAACCAATCTGATCAAAATTCAAGGGGGAGCTAGAGGGAGGGAATGGGACTCCCGTCACTGACTCTGGAGCAGCCTGCAAGGTGGGGATATGCTATCAGCCTTTAAATTGTCAATGAGAGATTAAGAAAAGTACCTGGCAATGCTTGACAATTCACTTAGTAAATATAAGCGTAGCAGAAAGAAAACGAGGTAGTGTATTGTTGAAAAAAAATACATGAAATGCATAAGGAGGTCATGGCCAAAATCACAGTATTGTTTTTGTGGAAATAATGAATAAAATTCCTGTGATTTGTGATCTGACAGCATCAAATGATAGTATAGAATAAATAAATCCAGGAAGTCTCTATTTACCTTGTTTGTGTCACTGCTCCTTCAGACCACGGTGTCCCCATGGCGCTAAGATGAGCCTCATAGGAACAAATCCTCACAGAATTCCTCTCAGGTCCGCAGCCAACTGCTATTGTCTGCTGGGTGCTCTGGCACGATGACCTCTATTTTGCCAGACATTTCTGTTGAGATTAGAATCTTTTTAAAGAAGGACATCTCACACGGAAAGGGCTTTAGGCTTATATCCCTTTCAAGATCAAACAGAGCCAGCCTGATGTTTGGTTACGCTGGCATGAAGGTTGCACGCCTTGAGATGTGCTGGAGAATTGCAATTTGACCAGTGCTATTTTCAAGATACATTTCTCGCTCTTTGGTTCACTTTAGAGGTCTGATTCAGGCCATGTGTTATATAGATTCAAAGCAAATGAATCATCCAGTGGGAAACTACCAGTTACAGAGAGGAATGGATTTTATTTAGGCTACATTTTTGTGCTTTTCAGTTTGAGTCGGCCCTGCGATGTTCTGCTGCAGCAACTCTTAAGGGCCTACAGTTTTGAATGACAGCGTTTATGACTCCCTACTGGAGTATTGAGGACGAGAGAGTGCAGTGTTTTCTATGTTGCAACATGCTACAAGTTTGTCTACTTGTAGACATAAACCATGGTTTTTGTCAACCTTCAACAGGAAGTTCAGATTGTGAGACATTATAAGGCATTAGCAAACAGAGAACACTTACCAAATTTGTAGAAGAATGTTGAGATTCCTAGTCACTCAGTCTTAAAAAGCAGAGGCAGAGGAGTACAGCATGAAGCCTTGGTCGAGAGGGGACATGGGGCCTAAGCTGGTGTGACACCCTCAGCCCTTAATGAACGGCACAGCACTCTGAGTACTGTGAGCTCCCACTCAGCTTAGAGGGACTGCCTCTGAACTGGTGCTGAACCAAAAGAGACAAGAGAGCATCAGCTCAGGCCTCTACCGGCCTGCTACACATTTAATGCCCCTGTCGTCAGGAATAATCCTCTCTGCCTTGTGCTACCGCTGGCAGAAGCACAGCATGGTGCCTACATGCAATATGCCGCCGCTCAGGACAGAGCATGAGCTCGAGCGGATACTCAGTGGACTCACTGGGCAGTGGGTGAAACAGGCAGGGAAGCGACCAGCGACAGTGGTCAGAAACCACAACTAATGAAATAAAATGCAATAATCTTGAGAGATGATCAGTGACACTATATGAGATAGGTGCTATAATGACAATGGCAATTGGATACACTGTGGTGTAGTCATTCAGTCTTTATCTCTGACTGAAACATTATTTGGGTTAACCCTCGTCCTGCCACATTGTTATCCTATAGCTCCTGCTGTTATGATTTGAGAAACCACAGTAAAATCTCTCAAAGACAGCTGCAGGAGATGGCTTCAAACAGATTCATATTTCCTCTGTTCTTTTGTGACAGTACTGATTTCTTTTTCAGTGTTTTTCAGTGAACAAAATATAATAATAATAATAATAATAATAATAATAATAATAATGATAATAATGATAATAATAATAATAGAAACTTTATTTATATAGCATTTTTCAAAACAAATACAAAGTTACAAAGTGGTTTACAGTTTGAGAAAAAGCAAAAAGTTGTGATGTTCAAAGTATAATTGAATGAATTAAATCAAGGTAGAGCAAATATAAGCAAGAAAATAACACAAGTGAAAGTATAGCAGAATCAAAGATAAAACAAGATGAAACAGGAAATTATAAAATTGGCTATAATAAAAAGGCTTGTTCATAAAAGTGTTTTTAAGAAGAGATTTAAAGCTGGGATCCGGGACTTTTTTCCTGTAAGAAATAGCTATTTTGTCCAGCTGGACCATGAAGTCAGGATACACAATACCAATTGGCAGTATTACCATGGTTGGAGACGCTCTCCATAGACCGCTATTGAAATTTTTACCGGGTAGGAGGAAAGTCTGTTAACTATCCAACTAATGTTAGCCAACACAGGTTACCTGTGCTGGGTAGCCAAATGCCACTAGCTAATTAGCATATTAGCCTTCCCAAAGAGCTTACATTGAAAATAATTTTTGGGTTAAAGGTTAAAATGGGCATAATATTATTCCAACTCTTAGATTTGGTTAAAAGTCTAGTGGCTCCATTTCATACTAAATGCAGACAGTAGAGGTATGAGTAGAGGGAGTAATCTAGATGAGAAGAGATGAAGGCATGGATAACCTTCTCAAGGTCAGCAGTGGATAAAAAAGACCTAATTTTGGAAATATTTTTCAGTTGGAAGATGCAACCACCCACTTAACTTGGACACAGAAACAGAGGTTAGAATCAAATAGTATGACCAGATTTCTAGCAGCAGGCTTTTACAGAGCCTGCTACAGAGTAGACAGACCCTTCAGCAGCTTGATGGAATTAGGTGGACCAAAAGAAGGAAGATATGGGACATCCAGCAATTGATATCTGAGAGGTAAGCCTTAAAGTGGGTTAAGCTGCTGGAGTCAGTAGGTTTTATTAGAAGATAAATTTGGGTGTCATCTGCGTAGCAATGGAAAGACATGTTATGTTCACGAATAATATGACCTTGGGGAAGTGTATAAACAGAAATCAGTAAGGTGCCAAGAACTGACCCCTGGGGGACACCACACAAATAATGAACTGAGGAGGATGAGGCTTTCCCTACGACAAAAGAGAAAGTTCTATTAGCCAAATAAGACTGAAACCATTTAAGACCGGCATCAGTGATGCTAACCCAGTTTTCAAGGTATTCAAGTAAAATAGCATGTTCTACAGTGTCAAATGCTGCGCTAAATTAAAATATAAAAGGACTGCAAAGGAATGGCTCAAATATGGCCATATTTTTTTCAAGTCAAGCACCCTTATCATATGCAAGCTATAGGAGGTCCATATCCCAATGAAACGCACATTCTTGGTCATTAAAAAAGATTATCTAATTCCACTATACCTTGCTGTAACTAGTCAATTTGTATGATGTGATGTACTCCACCTCCCCTTTGTATGCTCTTGTAAGGATGGTGCTCTTCCCAGTCCAACCCAAGACTATGGCTTGAAACTCCTGGTGTAGAGGCTAGAGAATCCCTCTCAGAATATCCAACACTGGCTGGATTAAAGCTTTCTCCTATGGATTAGAATGACTCATATTAGGGTGATTGGACTGTCCTGGTCAAAGTACCAAACATTTGGCTCCTCAGTGCCAGTTTTGATACATTTCTGTCACTGCACTGAAAAATTTGATCTTTTTCAGAACTGTCAATGTTGTTTTTATGGACATCAGTGCTTGGAGAATTCACCTGATTGAACACAAGGTCACGCCTGATTAAATGTTTATCTTCATTTGAGCTCCTTGCCCGGCACAGCCCACTCTATGGAGAGTAATTAAAATGACTCCCTCCAATTGCAAATGTTTACGGAAATGTTCATTAGCTTCTCTGGGGCAATCAGTTGAAATTAAAGGTCATGTTTGTCTGTCTGTCTGTTTGTTTGATTGTTTGTTTGGATAGAAATACCTAATGTTTCTGCATTAACAGGTGCTGAGCACACCTTAATCAGTAGAGTATAGGTGCAGGGCGTCCTGTGGGGATCTATGTTCTTTTAACCAAGGTTGGGATTTTATTTATATCAGCTCTTCATTGAACTACTCAGTTATGGTTTAGATAGATAGCAAAGCCCCAGCCTGATTTAGTCTGGCTGCTTAGAGAGCAGTTATTCAGCTACAGTGTTACAGTAAGACAACTTTTCACTATTTGTTTTGACAGTGTTTTTAATGGAAACACCCAGGCTAATTTATGTAACCCTATGTGGTGTGGTCATATCACGGTTTCTGCATCTTCCCACTTAAGCACAGTTTACTAAATGTGTGTCATGGTGCTTTTTGTAATCACATTTGGCTGGTGAAAGTTGGAAGACTGGTGAAGAAGACAGAAAGATAAGGAATTGGTTGAGGTTCTCTGGTTGGCTGACTTCATAGTAACTTCCTCTGAGCTTGATAGCTTTGCTGATTGCTAGTGTTGTGGCTTACTGTGAAGTGTCAATTGTGAGGCTGCGGTGTAGTGAGCCAGTTGTAATAGGAACCCACCAGTCGGGTCATTCAGGGGGTCCCGCATGCTACAGGGACCTTTTGCTTTTTCCCCTGGATGTGCACATCAAGGCAGGGGTCCTCAGTATCCTCTGAAGACAGGGGTGCCCGCTCAAAATTGCATGACCTCTATTGTAGCAGATACAGGTCACTCCACCTCCTGTGGGAAGCCTCTAAATTGAACCCAGCTTGCGTCTTCGATTTCTTTCCGGCTCTCTCTCCCTCTAGTTTCCCTCCTTTACTCTTATCTTCTGTCTCTTTCCCTTTTCCCTCATGTGTTCACTGAGCTGCAAAGCTATTCAGGTGTAGACGAATAGATTTCTACCTTTTTGCACTAAATTGCTGGGTCAGGATTTTTTTGCGCAGAACCATTTTGTAATGGACTTTATTTACTAGATAAAGGAAAAGGAGTTCTGCATTTATGCGTGAGTTCTTTGATGGGCACCTATGCTTCAGTAAACTGTCATATGGTTCCTTATACATGTCCATAAGACTGAATACCTCAGTTCTGCCAGCTGTGGGTGGGATTGAATAGCAGGAGCTAGTGTTATTAAGAAGTCTGACCATGATCCAGTCTGTAATCTAAATGGCCTCCTGGAACTTTTAAATGTTGTTGATTGCTTAGCTATCATCACAACTATGGCCAATTTAGAGTCTCCGATCTACCTGACTTGCATGTCTTTGGACTGTGGGAGAAAACCGGCGCACCCAGAGGAAACCCACACAAACACAGGAACGTGCAAACTCCAGGGAGGACCAGGGCCAATAATCAATAATAATAATAATAATAATAATAATTATTATTATTATTATTATAATAATAATAACAACAACAATAATAATAATAATAATAATAATAATAATAATAATAATAATAATATAACTTTTATTTGTACAGCACTTATCAAAACAAAAGTTCAAAGTGCTTCACAAAGAGGTAAAACCAGGAAGTACATTCAGAAACCGAAGATCGTCTTGCTGTGAGGTGACAGTGCTAATCACTGAGCCACCGTGCTGCCCCCAGTAAATTTTTGTTTAAAAAAAAAGAAAGAGCAAATTATATGTTCTGCATGACATTCTAGAACTGATGCATTAATGGATGATTTCCTCAGTCAACTATAAATAGCACTTTGATTAACATATCAGTCTTGTTGGCTGTGTGGATTGTGACAATGCAAAATATTTTGCTGAGTAGTTGGTTTGCAGTTTGATCCCCAGCTGATGCAATTTGTTTGACTATATGTAGTGATGTGCAAATCTATTTTGACACTTTAAAAACTCTTTATTGTTGGCTACCTTAAACACAAATAAGATACATCGTAGTCGTGCTCATTTCATTTGTTGGAATTCTTTCTTTCTTTCTTTCTTTCTTTCTTTCTTTCTTTTTTTTCTCTCTCTCTCTCGATTTGTTTTTTGTGTGATGTCATCTACTTAACCTAGGCGTTGGGAATTATTGGAACATTGTGAATGTACATACTTGGGTTTGATACTTAAAGCTGGTACATTGGTCAGGTTCACAGACAAAACAGGTGGCAATCTTGAAACTAGCACAAAGCTATTTTTCACTTGTTAGTTGATTAGATTATGAAATAAAGTTTCATTGTTTTTAATCAAAAGGTCTATCCCACACAACCAAAGCAGAATTGGTCTGCTTTATGACAGACTTGAAAAATGTACTTCACAAACACAACCAACCACCTTACACTAGCTAATGGTAGGCCGCCAAATCTATGCAATAATGTGATTAAAAGGGACACAAAGTAGGCAATGGGCCAACTGTAAATTTGTTTAATTAGATGTTTTGAATTAGTGATCAACATGCTGGCCCGACAACACTCACCTCTTAAATAGGGCTCCATAATTGCATAATGCATTGCTTTGTATTTTATAAATCAACAGGTCAATACACGCATGCACTATAGCTAGAAAGCTGTCTCACTTATGGTGCCTTCAGGGTCTCCTCATATGCTCCTACTCCTAAGTTTGAAAAATGTAAATACAAATAGTAGTTGCATTTGTATGTAGTACAAATAATAATAATTTGATGTGCAAGTACTTTTATTTAGAAATTGCATGCCATAACAAAAGCATGATGGCTGTTTTATTTTAGAAATCAAGTGTTACAGGGCTACTTTGTGCTGCTGCAGCAGAATGAAGAAGAGAAAATGTGCATAAGGCATGTAATTGATGTTTTAATTATTTACATAGAAAAGCATATTAAAGTACATCACTTGCCATCAGTTGTTGACACAATTTCCATGTTCTCTGCCCCCTAAACATCACATCTCAGCAACTCTGGTATCAAAGAAAATCATCATTTTCATCATCATATTGAGTACGTTTTTGGGGGGTAATTCATACAGTATTCTTTAGTTTCAGGAAAGTTTTACGGAAAGAGATTAGTGCTAGCAGAAATTGTGTTTGCTTTGTATGAATTAGAATTTGTCATTCCCATATTGAACTGTTATTAAGAAATGAATGTTTTGAATAAATTAACAAAATTTGAATTTGTAAGGCACAATTTGAAATTGAATACAATGGCTTGAAATTGAATGTGATTATTATTGAATTTAACTTTTAAATATATTTTCAAATTCGGTTTTCTCAATTCAGTTTTCTTAATTCAGATTGAGCTTTCTGAGACCCACCTCAATTTTTTTTTAATTCAGTGGTTCAATATGAGCATTACAAATTAACATTGATACAATCTAAAAGCAAGCTCTCCACATAACCTCTGGCTGATTATGACACTTAAGTGATGACAGACAACCCCAGATAGATAAACATATTTAATTCAATGATTTTCTGCTTTGGGTTGTGTAGGCTAATGCATTGATTTTCTCTAACTCTAGTCGGCAAATACTAGCTTGAATGCTTGATGTGGCCAAATTGTATTGATCAGACAGTTTCTAAAGAAGTTGATTAAGTATCGAGAGAGACCAATGGATAGAGCAGAGTGACAGCTTTTTTGAAGGGAGCTCCAACAGCTCTGCCATTCTAAAATGGACTAGCCGATATCAGAAATCAGCTACATTATTTAATAGCTTTAGAAAGCACAAAACATTTCTTTTACATTTTTTCTTAAGTAAAATTATGAATGGAATTTTTAGAGACAAGGCTGGGTTTTTTGTGACCAAAGACAAACGTAAGTGGCACTATTGGAAAAACAAGTAACAAAATGTGATCCTGGAACCCAATACCAGACTCATAGTTGTCAACTATATTGGATATACATTTTAAACACACCATATCCCTTCTAGATAGCTCTGATGGAGTAGCAACCCTCTACACAAACACCCTCTTGGCCAAACTCCTTGCGGGAATCTCCAATAAAAAAGTGCTTTAGCTGGGCTGAGCTTGGGCTTAATACACATTTGGGAAGCTTGCCCTTTCAGTTACATTTTTGTTGTCCATTTTTAGGTGTTCTAAGTTGTTTCGTAATGCTTCATGTAGCTCAGTATTTGTTCGGCTCTACTGCTTGTCCCATTTTGTATTTCACCAAGGTTAAACAACACTGCTGGCCAGCAGAAGAACACCATGTATCTTTTTATTTTTGTTGAGAGAGTGAGAGCTAGAAAGAGTGAGAGCAAGAGAGGGAGGCTACTTCAACTATCCCATAGAGGATAGGTCTTTTTTTAGAGTATCAAAGGAACACATCATTCCCACGCTACAAAATATAACGTGAAAAGGATGGAGTTGAGGTCGGAAGATGCTTCATCTCGCTCCGGATGGAGGAGGCTGGGCTGACTTAGAGTGGATGTTTCACAGACGTTCTCCAGGAAATCCCTTTGACGCCTTCCTTTGGCTCAGTAGGAGGCCTGGCGTTGGGTAATCACGGGAAGGCCGCATGGGTTCTTCTGCTTCATGGCATCCTTCCTGCTTACCTTACTCCCTCTCTTTCTTTGGTCCATCTCTCTCTATCTCTCTCTGCCGCTCGCTGCCTTTCTTGTTGTGTGTTGGTCTTTGATCTCTAAAGGTCCTTGAGAATGAGGAGCCAGCAACAACAGCAGGCTGGGATTCTCTCTGGGCCTGTTTGGATCCCAGCCCATCATGCCCTTCTCTATCTGATGGACAGCTCCAGGCATGGCAGTGCCTCTACAGCCCTGCTGTATTAGGCCTTCGTCTGATAAAACCCTGTCTCATTGTCAAAGGAAGCAAACTAGAACTGGGCTATCATTGACCTTGTTTGTTAGCAGTAGGGATAGAGGTACAATTCAAGCATTTTCTTGCATTTATCTATCCTTTTATGTCTTCTATTTTTTTTGCTAAATCAAAGAGGCATTTAAGCTGATGGTTGCAGTTCTCTCCAGGTTGGGGGAAACCTCTGTCTAATGGAGCCATACACTGTCCACCACTTTTTATTTTTAGCACTCACACTGCATGTGTTAAGCATTTATAAAATTTGCAGACCAGGAACCTGAGCATTTGGCAGGTTGACAAGGCTCTGTGGATGCGCAGCTGACTGGGCTGTCATCTCCTCCTGTATAAAACCTGGCTATTCCGTCAAGAAGCAAGGGTGAGTTTCGTCAAACTAACAAGGTGTTTGCCTCACAATGCATCTCTTTTGTCTTTCATGTTCTTTCGTAAAACAGCCTTTGTAAGAGCTATCTCTAAAGAAAGAGCAGAATTATCTTTTCAGATGTTGAAAGAGGCTACAGTGTATAAGGTGCTAAAACTATACATTTGTACAATTATTACAAATGTATAGTTTTAGCAGGTTAAGAGCAACTTAATAACCAATGCACAGTAACAACAATTATTCACAATTACCTACACTACAAATACTAAATTCTTCTTATTCTTAGGATCATAAAAGCTTGCCTTTTTTATCTATGGTATGGTTGAAATATCCGTTACTTTGTAACATATTCCTGCTAATTGAGCACAAAGTCCGCCTGACCTTTTTAGGTATATTTGCATTTCAATGCCTCACAATATCAAAGGTTATCCCCCCTTAAGTTCATTGTTTTTCTCCTGTCAAAGCTGCCCATTCAGACAGCTCACAGGCTCCTGGTCCAGCAGGATTCAGATGTCCTCTTGGTTGGATGTCCTTGAGCCCTTTGTTCATCTGGGCTACATGTGAAGTCCCTTTTCTCTTCGAGATGTTTACACATCAATAAAACTGGCTGAATTTGAAAAATAAGCTGACAAGGACATAATGATCTATCCCACAGGTCCCAGATCCGGGACTGAACAGGTTCTTAAAAACCTTTTTAGCACTGATAAAGTTGCAGAATAAGGAAGCTCTCTGTAGGTTTGTGTTCTAACGGTTGTTTAAAGTGATAGGCCATTTGCTCTGTTATTTTACAATGATCCTCTCATCTTTGAAGTCGAAAGTTGGACAAGAATGACAGAATCCACCTTGTGCTGTTCTTTTGCTTTACTACGGTCACCTGAATGCCTAAGAGTGAGCTTCGCTGCTGCAATCTCACATATCCAGCCAAGAAATTATTTTCAAAATATACCTGTATCTAATAAAAAGTGGAGGACTGAAAGGTTTGTGGTGTAGAATGAATGATAGTAAACTTTGAAGAAATTGGACATGGAGATGATGAGTGACAGCAGAGTGAGGTGTTTTCTTTTTTCTTTTTTTTTTCTTTTTGCTAAAGTTTTCTTCTTGCTCAGCTCTCTGCACGATTATATTATGTACTAGGCCATTTTCTACCTCCCGTGAATGATCTGTGGAGCTTATTTTGAAGAATTTGCTGGGAGGATGAGTAAGTTTATGGAGTTGCTGCAGGGGAGCTGACTGTGAGTTGTTCAGTAACAGGTACAAAGTGGAGGAATAGTACACGTTGTACACTGTCTCTGCTGCCACTAGCTACTTCGAAGGCAAGATAATAGAAAAGAGTTAGAAAAGGTGTTAAATGGATGACATAACCCTTTAAAATGTTGAAAATTTAAAATAATTTTAATCATTAAAATGCATTTTATTGCATAAACTTAGCCTTCATCCAAGGTAATATTTTCCATTTTTGATTGCTTTGTCTGTAATGCTATTGTTAGACTTGAAACAGTTTTGTAAAAAATAAAATTAAAAAAAAGGTTACATTTATATTATACTTACATGGAATATTTTCAGTGCAGGACTTCAGTGCAGATATGAAGCTAGTTTAATCCCCTGTATTCCTAAGCTTGTAAAGCACTGAACCTGAAACTTATTTGAATGAATGTACATTACAGATAGCCAATGTGTCTGACACAGCACTCTGATTAGTGTGTGCTGAGCTGTGGCTTTTAGTACCTACTCTGACCAGTGACATTAGTTTATGCTGTATTCTATCACCGGGTACAATAATATAGTGTCTCTTTTTCTTTTTATCTTTCTTTTTTTTGCATTGGAGGTTTTTCTCTATAATTGGATGTCCCACCTATTCTCAACCTCTCAAATGGGAACTCCCATTTTGGAGACAGAGAAGATGCCCCAGGTCGCGGAGCAGAATAGCTGTGGTTGGGTATGGGGGATTGCTGACTGACTCACCGTGCCCGTTGGTGTTGATTGTGGATGAAATCCAGCAGCATTTGCTCTCCAGCTTGAGCCTAAAAGGTTGAGGTGTCAACACAGTGCATTTCAACAGTTCATTATAACCTGTCCTCCTCCCCTCCCTTTCCCTCCGCTCCCCTAGCCTGTCCTTTAGCAGAACCTTGAAGCACCATTGAAATTCTGCGCTGCCTTTTGAAATCTCTGTTGATGAGGCAACATGGACCCACAGTGGCTCCGCTGTTCTCCCCCTGCAGGACATTTTTCAAAGTCATGTTTATATAATTAGAAAGGAGTCAAAGTGCTTTGACGGTATCTAACAATGAAAATGCTTAGAAGTCTCATCTGGACTGAAAGCATGAATGCTTCAGCTGGACTGTATTTCTCCCATGGACATGCTCACTTTCTCAATAGGAGATGCTGGTAACTGTTTTCTCCGCTTTCCACATGGTGATTCTTGGGTTCTATTGGATATAATTAATGATGCGTGACAACCTGATACACAGTTTGAAAAAAAGTCCCAGGCACAAGCTTGGAATGGTGAAGTAGGCTACGGATGTTCGCTGATAATACATTTAGCAAAGATGCAGAACAAAGTCATCCGTTATAGGAACAGGAACGTTGGGGTTACCAGGAGTGACAATCCCACTTTCATGCTGTCACACAATACTTCAGTGAAACACATTTTTACCACTACCACAAATCGCACATATTCAAATCGGAAGACAGTTTTGTTTGCCATTTGACTGTGGAATGATGAATGGTTATGCTTTTGTTTCATTGTGAAGATTTTTTGTTGAGCATTACGTCTGAAGACTGAAAAAAATTAATCTTTAATTGCAAATCCGATCTTGTTTTAAGTCTCTCCTTTGCTGCTTTGCTGCTATCTTGAGAGATGATTGTGCCTTACTACAAAGGCAGCTAGACACAAATCTTCATTAAATGTGGGTTGATAAATCATTAATCCATTCGAGCACTGTTTTATTTCCATTTATTCTTGTCCACCCACACAGTACGCCAAATAAAGAGAGAAAACTCCCTCTTGAGTATTTGTTGACCGAAAACAATCTCAATCGAATAGCTCTGATGTCTGGATAAAGGGTGTTTTCTCTCCACGCTACTCTGTTTCTCTCTGTGTCCAGTCACTCCCATGACCTTTAAGAAGGCTGTCTACTGTATTGAGTTTCCAAGTATCGCCTATAGTATGTGAATTGATCATAAGAGGAAGAGATATCTTCCAGTAAGACTTTCCACAATACGTGCATGTGTGTGTCTGTGTGTGTGTGTGTGTGTGTGTTAAGCTGTGCCTCTATTGCCATTCATGTAGTGTTGGGGTTAGGTCAATATTATATTAGCACTGCCATTGCATTTTCCACAGCCCCATGAATAATGTAAAAGTTAGATATCCCTTCATATAAATACAGCCCATTATCGCTCTGTATCCTTGGTAGACGCAAGACAGTTCCATAGTTTCTTCCCACAGATTTGATTAACCTTATTGCACGGTATCTCCAAATGGCGGCCTAAAGTTGTTGCCACAAGAGATAGACCCCTTTAGGTGAAGAAAGCAGGTCTTATTGTGACCTTGTTGGAGACAATCAATGGCCTTTATCTCCCCCAATGCATAATAAATCCTACCAAAGGGTTGGTCCACACATCCCTGTAATGTATTGACCTGCACCGCCAACATTTATCAAGTGGTCTCCCTGGCTAAATAATTTAGCTTTTGAGCTTAGACCATACTTAGTCAGTGGCGCCCAGACCAAGTTTGGCCCGTCAGGTTAGATTGATGTGCACCATGGGAAGGAAAGAATAGAACTTTATTAATCCTGTCACACAGAGTGACTGGAGTTCAACTTTTCATATCTCCCTGCTAGACACACACACACACGCCCTTGTACTTACACGTTTTACAGGGAAGGTCAAAATGCAAGGTCAGCCACTGTGCATGATGCTTCAGTATGAACTGTGCCTTACAGATGTTAAGTGGGAACAGCTAATGTAATACCAACTACTGTCCAGTTGCTATGGGATCAAACCTTCGATCCTCTGGCTTTTGATTGGCCCGTCCTATCTCAGGACCAAAATGCTATCCTATCCCTTAGACATACACAATACAGCCCACTCTGCTTGAAGATAAGGAAGCCCTCTCAGATGACAGTTGGTCCTATATTAGACTGATTTTTTATGCTTGTCCTGCTCAATTCTTCACCCTCCCATGGCCACTGGGCCTGCAGTCATAACCTCTTGAATCAACACAAGAGCTCAAAGCACTGTTGTTGGCAGAGGAAAATTGCTTTCATTTACAAGAGCAAACTATAGATTTTTGCTTAGACTCTTAGTGGCAAGCATAACACCCGAAAGTTTTCCTTGGTTTTGAAATCAGAGTAATTGAATAAAAAAAAAAAAAGGCTGTATTCTTTTTTTAATGTCTGCCTCATTTTAGAAATGTTTGATTTATTTGAGGGCATAAGTAATAATTAATAGTTAGCCCCGCAGGCTTTCATTCAACAAATCTCCCTCTGATGAATTTATGAAATATCATTAAACATGCCTTCAACAAAGGAAAATAAAGTGTCCAATTTTTAAACAGTAATAAATCGAAACTTTGAATTATGAGTTGGAAATCAGACATCCACAGCAACTGCGTTCACATTCTGAAATCGAGTCATTTTCGGTGTATTTCCCCCTTTGTTTGGTATGCTGTTTGTTTTTTGTTTTGTTTTTTGTTGCTTCTGTTGTCTTTTTGGCCAAACTTCTCTTTTGCTCCGCCTCAACCCCTGCTTCTTGGATATTTGCACTTTGTATTAATGGGAGATTGATGTTGCCGATGACTTTCAGTAAAGCAACACCAGATTACCATACTCAGCTTGAATACCAAACAAGAGGAGGGGACGTGCCAAGGCTCCAGCTGAACCTTGATCCAAAATCTCCCTTTAACCAAACCATGTTACCCAAGATGAAAGAGGGAATTGTTCTGATAGACTGATCAAAGCAACGTATCTCTGTACTATAAAGGGACACCTGGAATTCTAATGGAGAATTCTGTAGGAGCAGTAAGGCGCTGGGCAATACATAATGTATTTGTACATAATGTTTATGTAAACATCTGCTCGGGGGTGTTCTCATTTATTTATTTGATTTATTTATCTCTCCCTGCTGGTGTGGTTGATGTGTTGATCATAATGGGCAAATCCAGAGATGTTGTCCTTGGCTTTCTGAGTATTTGGAACCAGTGTGTGTGATGAATAAAAGCACTGCATTTGGATGGGTGTGGTGCTATAAGTGGCATAAGTGACCACTTAGGGCCCCCAGTTGGCCTAAATGACCCTCCTGATGGAAGGCAAAAATCCTGAATATTAATTCTCATTTTAAATTGATTATTGAATGGATAATTGAAGACCCAAAATCAAATCAATTTCCATATTTTTCATTGGAATGCAAAACTTGAGCTGATCTTTGATTTAAAATTGATCTACATGCTTGCTAGATAAATGGAGTGGACACTGGAGTGCTTAATGTGACGCTACACACCTTTCCTATCTCTGGGAATGCTAATACCAAGATAATACCAAGACCCTAAACAGTCAGTCAAGGTATAATACAACTAGGTGCCCATGTGTTGGAGGCCCTGAAATCCTTTAAATCTTTGAAGATGAGATTACTGGGACATATAATCCAATGGTCTTCAAAGATCATTTGAAGATTTTAAATCTGCGTTTCAGCCATTTACTTTCAGTTACAGAGCACACATTTCATCATATTAACATTGTGATGAATTTGAATTATGACCCAGATTTGTAGATGTAAGTACTGACACACAGAAAGCAGCATCACTGCCCGATCAAGAGGTCTGTCCATAAATTTAGTCCACCTTCATAATAAAAGTCATGCCATTTAATACCGTAATGCCTTGACAAAGGTCTCTAAATTAGTGTGATTTCAATTTAAACGGGGCCTTCCCAAAATCTTATTTAGGGCCAGACCTGCATGTGCATCATGTCTTCTGTACTAATTCATCAATATTTCCCATCATTGCATCACACTGTTTAAGGCAGTGATCACAAGCATATCGATGGAGGCGTAAGATGTCATACTGTAGTTTATCGAAAGCTAATGTCAGTGTTAGATTGAAAAATCTTTCATGCAGATTGTCTCGGTGGTGTGAAATAAGGCATCAAAGGGATGCATTTTGTCACTGCATAATGAACTTGATTGGGCTCTTTCTATTGCCTCCCTCCCAAACCTGTTAGCACAACATGCTGTCCGCTGCCTATGTGCTGACATGATGGCTTTTCCTGTGAGTGAGCAGGGCTGCCAATAGCGTCTGGGCTGGAACGGGCTCACGGTGTAGAAAGGAGAGAAGAGGCGAGGAGAGGGAGGCTCTCTGCTGCTCTATAAATACCCCTGTCACGCTTATATCAAATGAGCCCTGTGCACTAAAGGGCTGGCGTTAGCGCCGAGGGTGTTTTTCACACATGTCTGCAAAGGTCCAGGGGGTCTGGAAAGGTCAACGTTACGCTCAATAGCACATTCATATGAGTAGGTTTGTGTATTGACGTTTATCATGATGGGTGTCGCAGATAAAAAGTATCATTAGAATTAATTATCCAGGAGGTTATGGGATGAGGCTGTGAAATCGCTGCTTTCAACCACCGTTACATTTATCTTACTCCGCATGGCTGTGTGGATGCTGGATGAATGACTGATTTAGACATTAACAAAACAAGAATTATTAGCATATATTGCATTCATAACATTGCCACTGAAATCCTTTCAGTTTGTTCCTCTCTCCTGGGGATAAATAACATGATACCGTGTTTACAGCCTGTCTATTCTAATCTAAGACATCCACAAGTTAGAGCTGAATACAGAGCTTATGCAAGATATTTTGAATTTTTTATTTCACTTGAATGGAAGTTTTAAATCATGCTCCTTGCTAGATAAATATCCTCAAGGCTGTTCGTAATGAGTGCTGTTAGTGTTAGCATTGTTACATTTCTGATTTGTTTCCTAGTTGGTTGAAGAAACATTGTTCTCCAAAAATGGCTCCCCAGAGGCTCCGGTGTTGGGGAACCCCTGATTTAAAAGGCAAACATTCCTGCCTGATGCCACTGCCACTGCTGCTTGTGCCGATGATGATGAAGTTTCTAGGGAAAGGATGATAATCCTGACACTGCATCCTCCTAAGTCAGTCAGCCATGCAGTATAGATATGGATGTGTCCCTGGCAGATTGGGAGGTAGATTTTCCGTCCACACCTCCTGTGGTGGCTGGTGCCTCGGGGGAACAGCTATGTAAATAATGAACGCCTGTGGGTATGAAACATGCACAGATAACCTTCAAGACAGGCGCGGATCAGTGCCTTCACATTAGCTGATAGGATTAAGGTTAAAATCTACAGAAACCTCTTCATAAGAAAACACAAATCTAGCCACAACGGATAGCAGGTTACATGGGTACATAGTGTTCGGCTGATAAGGACGGGTGGAGGTAATCATGGGAGACTGGTAATAATTCAGCAATCTGATGATGGATGTGACAGAGCTACATGTCTGTACCTTTCTCCAGCTGAAAAACAAAATGAGCAGCCTGACTACCTTCAGAATAATTTTACTGATGTAACGTAAACCTTGACTTGTTTGGCAAAATGTAAATGTCATGAGTTAACCTTGTTGATAGTTGAAAATATTTCTAAAAGAAGATTTTGTTTCAATGGGTTATATGGCCACTAGACCTTGGTGAAACACCAATGCACAGGCTTTGAAAGGCTCTACAATGTCTTTCTCTTCTGACGGTTACTGCTCTCAGTATCCAAATAAAAAAGCCTATTAGAGAGCAAAATGTGATCATTCTGTCTCTAAGCTCTGTAGAGAGACACATTCATCGAGCATATGCTGGCATCCACAAGAGAGGAAAATACGTAGAGAACAAAACTAGTTCTCTCTATGGTCCCATCTGTCTACAGAGGACAATGCGCACCCAAGAGCGGCCTGCTACTTTCCATTTCTCACAAGTCAGCTCTTGCTGCGCCACAGAACAGAAGTCCCTTCATTCTCTCATCTCCTACATGCTGGATGCCCTGTTCTCCATCACTTCAGTTCGAGAGACATCACAGATCTGGGGGGTTGGGGGAACAGTATTGATACTAGAGAGGATGAAAACATCAGAGAGGAGGCGTTTGCAGAATGAAATGCACCACGAACGACCCTCCAATTACAATAAGGCAATTTTGTCTGGGCTCTGATGAATGCTTGGTAGGTGTTGGATAGAAATGATGAAACTGGAAATAAGTGTCCCCTTTTCTTATTTGGCTGTGTGAGAGGATTACACCCAGAGTAATAACTCATAAAACGGGAGTAATTAGCATAAACAGCTGTAACACAATGACCCCAATTCATCATATTGGGACCTGCATGTTTAAAATGTATATTTCTCTCCCTTGTTATCTATCTATCTATCTATCTATCTATCTATCTATCTATCTATCTATCTATCTATCTATCTATCTATCTGTCTGTCTCACCACAAATAAGTACTTTTAACAGCACAAAGCATTGCATTGCATCCTGATATGGATGGCCAGTGCCTGAAGGTCAGGGACTGATGATGTCCATCTGCCTTTGATACTTATCCCCCCAGCTAAATGTTTATGGTCTGAGTTGGAATGAGGAAAGAGAGGGAGAGGGAATGAGAGAGAGTGCGAGAGAGATGAGGGGTTGGGGCGTTGTTGCAAAGCTGAGCTCTAGGCTGGTCCTGAAGGACAGTCAGACCTAAAGTCCAGACCAAGCTTAGAGAGAGGGGTGGAAGTTAATCCCTCATCCGCAGGCAGGTGTATTAGAAAGGCTAAGCAGATACACAGGAAGACAGACCAGGGGAGAAACTTGGATAATTGAAGTCTGCTAAGAAATGTGCATGTGCACCCTTAGGGCGAGTCAATTCTGCTTTGTGGCATTACTTCTTAACGTTATCAAGGTAAAAGAGGGGGAGGTTTCATTGCCCAACCTTTTTAACATTGTTTATTGCTACCCAGCGTGGGAATTTAAGGGAGTATTGAGGTTGGAGCCTATAGAGCACAAGTGGGTGAACTAGCTTAGCTCTGTGTTTTACACTTTTGTATAGCTGCTCCGGTCAGGAATGAAGAATGGCTGTGCCTCGTGCCACTGGCACCGAATGTTATCTTTCAACCGCTATAAACTTTCATTTTAACATTTTTCAGCGGGAAATGATAGGTTATTGATTGACTATCAGAGTTTCATGTCTATTGATAAATCTGCTCCCCAAACACCGCAACAGTGGAAGTCTTCACTAACAGTCCAACCCAGGGAGAGGGAGGATGCTGTTCCACTAGCCTTAATCATTGATAACACCACCCGTTGTCTCTACAAGGTGTCTTTGTCTTTGACTGTCCTGATTCCCCTCAGCAGGAAAACAGCCAAAGTCAAATTAAATCCAGAAAGGAGGATTTTAAACGGAAAGATAAGGGGGCAGATATGCCTTAATCATCATTTGCTCTTGATTAGAAAATCAATGGCCTTTGATGCCAGAGTGCATGTCTGCCTTTGGAGTTAAGAGTGTGACAATGACAATGTGGACTGGAAAATTGGCCTTTTAAACAGCTACTATCTCTTTGTTGTTTGGAGCCCCATTCTTTAATGCAGTGAAAAGTCTCCTCTATCACATAATGTCTGCCTGTCAAAGAAATTACTTTTTCTCTCGCTCCTGTGTGAAACTTTGTTAAAGAAATCCTTGGAAGCTTAGAAAGCTGGTGGAATTTCTTAGTTTGTAGAGCTGACTTCACAGTATTTCCTTGATTTACGTAACAGATGAGAAATATAGTTGTCACTCAATTCTCTGTGGCAGTTTTGAGATATGCCAAAGAGAGAACATCTTTGATGCCTTCCCGGGTTTACCTGTCAGAAATGTTTAAAGGCAGTGTGTCCCAGGTTGTACAGTGATGCACAGCCAGGTACACTGTTGCTGCCAAAAAACCTATGCACCTATGAACTCCATAACAGTTTTTGCTGTCTGCCAATATAAAAATATATAGTTAACTTGCTATTACAGTGTTTTTTTCATTACAGTTTCTGGCTTTTAAAGTAATGGGGTTTTGTGGGTGATTTTGCTTACTAACCTTTTTAGCTTCCACGAGAATGAATATTTGCACCTCCAAAACAGCAGGTAAAGAAGTAGTGTGGATTAAATATTATTTATACTGTACCTTAGCCTACAGTGTATCATGTCATGCTTCCTTTGCAGTATTTACAAGAGAGGATGAACAATGCCTCACTCCCATCAATATGCTATGGCTGATGATTTTTAAGCTCGACATACCAGGCATCTTTCCCTCACTCTCCGCTCCCTCCTAGTCTATGCCTTTGTGCCATACTGTTGTACTTGCTGTGTTTTTACCAGCTCTGCATATCGATCCTGCTTTATCGCCACCGGCTCCCCTTGCAATAAGCCTGCAGGAATATGGATGAGGTCTGGTCGGCAGGGGATGCGCCGCTGATTAATATGCCCTGCGTGAGGATATGATGAAAATTCACATTTATGTGCCTTGTATGCACACTGATTTCTGTGTGGAAAACGTCTGTAATGTGTAATGAGGGATGTTCTGTTGGAATGGCGATGAAGGGGCCAAAGCTGCTTTGTGGAAACCTAGAAATGCTGCTTGCGTTTCTGTCTGTCCTTGCCCCCCACGCACCCCATGCAGTAGTGTACATAATCTATTGATTGCGATTCAAATGCAGGACTGACAGCTTCTAATCAGTGTCAAGGTATTAGCGATTGCTATCTCCAAATGGAAATGTCAGGATTCAGCCCCTGACCCCCTTTCCATTCCCCCAACAACTAACATGTACGCACATCTCCCCAATATCTCCTGTTTGACTCTCTGGGGTGATAACAGACTAGTGAGCCTGAATAGGAGAAGGAGAGGGAGAAATAAACTGGATGTTCTTATACTGTATCTGGTAGTTGTAGCTCATAGCTTTGGTCCCTTAACATTACATCGTCTGAGACTTGAAAAAAATGAAATAAACTATTTTTGTGCTGGAGCTTAACAGTGGATTTTACATGAAATAACTAACAAATTGGACAAACTGAGGTAAAATCCATACAATGCATTGAAGCTGTCTTGCCATTTTTCTTTAACGGTAGCGGCTGTTAATCGTGTCTTGAATTTTACATTCTCATAATGTCAGCTCTGTGTCTCATATATATGAGCACCATCTGAACTGATGCTAATGGCAATCTCTCTCCAGCTGTTCCAAACACGACCAAATAATAGCCCACCTCCAGCTCTATTTGACTTCACTGGCTAAACACGATAAATTCACACTGACGACGAGATCTCAAGCCAAAGCCTAATACACCTTCCTCACAACAACTGCATTATTAAAGAAAAGTCAAGCAATAGGTTAATGTCGATGTTTGGCTGAGCCGCACAGGTATGCTTTAGCGGTGTTGCCCTTGACTTGCTTCTGTTGGTTTTGCACTGAATAAAAGCATCATTTTAAGAGAATTACATAGCCATAACAACCATCCCAGGTACAGCATATTGTGTCAGCCGCAGTTGTTGAAAGTGAAGTAGTGGCTTATCCCCCCAGGGGAATTGGCACATCAATCAAACAGTAGTGATATTTCTTTCATTTTTACCTATAACAGCCCTGTTTCCTGTTGTGCCTCCTGGATCAGATTAGTGATTGAACACTAAAGGCACAGTGGACCGCCACCATGTAAGCCACTCAGATACTTTAGACTGTAAAAAGGTACCACAGGAACATGGCGGACCTGCTCTCAAAGCAATGTAAAACACAGTGAAACATGCTCATACAGCGGGGTGCACCAGACCTGTAATAATAATAATAATAATATGTTTATTTATATAGCACCTTTCAAGAACAGACGTCACAAAGTGCTTCACAACAAAACAAAGAACAAAGAAAGCAAAATAATAAACAGAAGCAGACAGTAAATGCAGACATCCAGCTAAAAACATAAGACATCACAAAAAAGGATAAAGAAAAATTAAACAAAAGCAAGTCTAAACAAATGGGTCTTGAGCTGCTTTTTAAAAGTGTCCACAGTGTCCACGGATCTTAAGTCCAGTGGGAGAGAGTTCCAGAGTTTAGGAGCTACAACCTCAAAAGCACAGTCAGCCTTTGTCTTAAGCCTGGAGCGAGGAACAACCAACAAACCCTGATCAGAGGACCTCAGAGTCCTACTGGTAGTATAAGGCTGCAGTAGCTCTTTAGCAGGTGCCTGATCATGCAAGGCTTTGAACGTGATAACAAGAATCTTGAACTGGATTCTGAATTTGATGGGAAGCCAGTGTAAAGACATCAGGATTGGTGTTACATGAGACCTTTTGGAGGACTTGGTAAGAAGCTTGGCAGCAGCATTTTGGACCACTTGTAAGCGGTTTAGGGATGTGTTGCTAAGACAGGTGAAAAGAGAATTACAGTAATCAAGACCGGAGGAAATAAACGCATGTATAATCATCTCCATCTCAGCTATGGACACAAAGGACCTGAGTTTAGCAATGTTTCTCAGCTGGTAGAAACAGGAACGAGCCAAACAATTTACATGATGGTCAAGACTCAAAGCCTGGCCCAGATTAGATTAGACGCCTAGATTACGGAGGGTAAATTTAACACAAGAGGATAAAGAGCCAAGACTGTCCATCACCTGCGGGACAACGTCATCTGGGGCAGAAACAAGAACTTCTGTTTTGTCAGTATTTAGCTGAAGAAAATTATCTGCCATCCAAACTTTTATAGAATTGAGGCACTTCAGTAGAACAGACAGTTTTGAAACATTTTGTGGGTTAAACAAAATATATAATTGAATATCGTCTGCATAACAATGGAAGGAAATGTCTTTAAAATTTCTAATTATCTGCCCGAGAGAGAGCAAGTATATTGCGAACAGCAAGGGGCCCAGGACTGAACCTTGGGGAACACCACAAAACAGAGATTCAGTTGATGAGACATATTTACAAACTGTGACTGAGAAAGACCTGTCTGACAGATACGAGGAGAACCAATCCAATGCTGATCCAGAGATACTGTACTGTATATGTGTGACACAATGGTGTCCCCTGTTCTGAATAAGGATAGTACATACACACACATGCATACCATTCTGTTCCATCCATCTGATGAAAGAAAATTATGAATAGAATGACAATTGTGGCTGCTGAAGCATGTAACTAATTGGCTGCCATTGATTAGTCAGCTTGATCTGCCATTTCACAATTGCTTTTCAATGCTGTTAATCTTAACATTGTCATTTCCACCATGATGTGTTATGTGTGGAAACCATACGGTGCCGCCACATGTATAGAGAGTATTTTTTTTTTTGCAGGTAGGTGTAGCGTATAGTCTAGCCTAAGCCTATTTGGTTTTTGTTTTCCTAGAGAATACCTAGTGGCTCTCTACTCTAATCCATACAGCACACTGTGCTCACAGCGTGGCAGTGTGTTCCACAGAGGCAGCCCTGCTGTGTGAAGGTAATGATTGCAGGTGTGTATGGAAGCCACTTGTTGGCATGACAAGACACAAGTTGCAGCACACACACAAACATTATTGTTTTTATTTTGAATGATGAGTCTCTCGCACCTCCTGGAGTTTGTGCCTTCAAAATTCACCTGTACTGATGTTTTGTCGCACACTGAATGAATTGAATGAATGTATTCTCTTAAACACTGACTGAGATACTATTGTGTGACGTTTTGAAAACAAAGATTGATTTGTGTTTGAATTGTGGCCAACAGAACATATTCTCGCAACTTGGGGTCCAACTTTTCACATTTGTTGTTATATATTTGCATCACTACGTCATGTGAAAAGACCTTCATGCTTGCGTGGTTAGACTAAACAGAAAACCTCCATAACTGCAAAAACTCCAAATATGTTACACACTTTCTGTACTTGTACTTGTAGACAGAGTTTCTCAGAGTGGAGGCTACACACCCCAGGGTCCTAGTAATGTTTCCAAAGGGTCTATGTTAATTTGCATAACTGCCATTGAGGGAACTCTTAGCGAAAAGCTTTTATACTTAGGCATCTTGAGCACGAAAAGGTTAGAGAATTCTTGCATTAAGGTAATATAAGCCGCCATATTGCATATTATAGTTAAAATAAAACAACAGATGCATTATGCACTATGTGTGTTCCTGAGCCCTCCTTGGCTCTAGTGTTTCCTATGAGTACCTCTGTGACCAGTGATAAGGCAGTTATGGGCATGACAAGGCCTTGTCTCGCCCCGCCATGATGCTTCTATTGCTCCTAGTGCCTGTTTGCTCCCAGGGCCAAAAACAATATGCTGTAAATTGCGCTACGGCCTCTTCAGGTTGATGCGCCGCCTGCGAACGTGATGTGATTGGGTATCGATTCACACCACAGCGCTAAAATTGCCTGCCTCATGGCTCCAGACACCACAAGTGACAGCTTCAGTATAGGACAGGAGGAGTGGCATGGCACAGGCCTGTGAATGTTAGAGGATACTTTCTCTTTGCTTTCTGATCTCCATCCTCTCCCCCTCCTTACAGTTGAAAGAGAAGAGAGGGTTAGAGAATAGAGGACAGAGCCCCCCTACTGCGTTGCGCGAGCCCATCACCGCTACATACACAGCAATCTTACACACCCCAGAAGCTAGGCTGCCCTTTTTGTAGGGCATTTTCTATCCATTTACAAAAAACATGTAAACATCTTCTTTCCATTAAAATGCCAGTGATATTTGCACATAGACAGTTTTTTAATCTGTTGATGTTTTAACATTTGTGGCACTGAACAAAGATGGGGAGGCTTTCTGCTGGCTTTTCAATTGAAAGTAGTGGTGACACAGCGCTGTCAATCTGCATATGATTAAAACATGCCCTGGATCCTGTTGGAAGATGAATAATGCAAGAGAAATTGCTTGTGTAATGAAGAAATGGCAAATAATCCCACCACAATTAACTCTCCTACATACAGTATGCAAACCAGTCATGCTCCATCTACTAGGACAAGATGTCCAGCTGAGTGTAAATGGGTGGCTTTGATGAGGGCCTAGGCAACAGGAACGATGACAAACCGAATGATCAGTCTTTACCGGTTTATTTGGGATGAAAATAAAAAAATGGAAAATGCCAAGATGGCGTACAAAAATGAATAGTTCAATACAAAAATGAAAAGAAAAACATCTAATCAGACTTTGTCAAGTCAAGCTCGATGTATCAATCAGACAGCTTTACGTTTGCTCAAAACAACAAACTGGTAGTTGGGACAGAGCATTCAGCATTGTGCCCACAACCAGGACCATACCACTTTACTAGTCTGTATGAAGTTTCACCTAAAACACAGGTAAACTTTTAGACACAAATCAAAATATCACGTTACCCATACAATGTACACTACTATATGTAGGTTTCTAATCATCTTTATACTCCATTAACAATAATAACAAAGGATAAGTATACTCTCAAAAACAGAAACCTTCCCACATAATGGTAGCGCCTAATGACATCAGTCACCCATAAATACTGTGCCGACGTCCGGCAGCACTCTTTGAGGTGTGGGAAAACCAAGAGGAGGTATGTATGTTCTGTGTAATTATTCTGTGGTGTATTTAATAAATGTTTAGTGCTGGACCAGTATTCTATGTGTCTCTGTTGTTTGTGACATTAAAGTGGTTAATTCAATGGTGCAGTATCAAGGTGGTGAAATTGGTAACAAACAATTTGTCTATAACCTAGCTAGCATAGGTTACTCCAAATGTTTGATGTTGTCAGAACTGCTCTGATGGAAATGATTAGCCTAAAACAGGTGGAATCTGGCTAAGGAAATGTGCATATGAACAGGGAAATATGTATACACAGTAAATGTTCAGACATTAATATTTTACAGTAGCATACACCTATAACTATGTGTCTAATGATCTAAACAAGAGAAAAAGAGAAAAAAAACCTGTGAGAGGTACTGAGGTAAATCCAAAGTACTCTTGTACTGATGCTTAAGTATTGTTGTAGAGTTTCAGAGGAATTGTACGTCTCTCTGTGCTATATTGGATATCATATTTTTAGGTTTATGAGAAAAGAAACCAGTCTTTGGAGTGGAGTGCCTAAGTGCTAGAAGTATTCTGATAAATACATAATTGTGATTTTGGCTGAGGTGAGCATGCAACTTCATAGTAGTCAACACCACTCTCCAACCCCTAAGTCACTCTCTGACCCTGAAGGAGAAGTGCAAATAACATGCGGAATGAAACCTGCCTGAAGTCGCTCTGGCTAAGTCATGCCATGATCCTCCCTTTAGTGGCAGAGCTTAGCTGTTCGTATATGGGCGCACTTATGATAATACCTATATGGTGCACAATCTTTAACCTCCTGGATTGAGGGAATTACTCCCTTTTTTTAAACGGGCCTCCTACCTATGCAGTGTTTTACAGAAAAATAACAAAAGAAGATTGAAACCTTTTTTTTTTTTTATCACTGGTTAGCAGGCATGAATTGTTCTGTGCCAGGCTCAACACAAATCTAAATTGACTTTTTTTTCTCTGACTTTCTTTAACAAACAAGCTGGATGGACTAAACATGTATCAACAAATGAATTAATTTGACAGATATTTAGTTTTAATTGGTAACTTTTTCTTTGATTTGTCAAATTCAAGGAGCATCTCCCCTTGGCAGTCATGAGTGCAGTGCGCCCACTGCACCCATTGTAGCTCCTCTTATGCATCCCTCTCCTCTGGCTCAGTAGGTGTTGATGCCCAGAGCTGAGACAGTTTTCTTTACACACAGCGGAACAAAGCATGATTTAGGAAAGAAGGAGGGCAGCTGCAGTTGATATATGTGTGTTTTGCGTCACAGGTGAGAAGTATGATGAATGGATGAAGCGCACAGCCCCCAGAATGGTACCCTTGTGTACCATGGCAG
Organism: Centroberyx affinis; assembly: GCF_046629955.1. Taxonomy (NCBI): domain Eukaryota; kingdom Metazoa; phylum Chordata; class Actinopteri; order Beryciformes; family Berycidae; genus Centroberyx; species Centroberyx affinis. The sequence goes on from NW_027279983.1 coordinate 363,057, forward strand.
AGGCAAAGGAGGAAGAGTGTACTTGAGAGAATAGAAGTCAGGCTCTTTAATCAGGACTACCTAAAAGCGGTCTTGACAATATCTCCTTGTTGCGCTTTCATGATAAGCCTCATGCTGGGGGCGTATGGGTGGGAGCATGAGAAGCGAGGGGGGTGGGTGGTGGGGGTGTGGTGGGTGTTGAGGGAGTGGGAGGTTGGGGTTGGGGGGGCAACAAATGAGGTGCAGGTGAGATATTTTTTCTATTGAAGAACTAAAGAACTGGAAATCTGTTCACTTAACCGCAAATGCCTTACATAAAGTAGGCCGCCATGAGTGACAGGCACAGAGGAGTTTGGTCTCTAGTCCAAAACAGGACCATGTTAATAGAAGGGCCTTTGAAATGCAACAGCATGGGTATTTCAATGGTAACTTTTCTTTCTCACGTCACCACCAATGGCATGTAGGTAACATTTATTCTATGGGTATATCTCAACGTCCTCTGTTGTATTTTTATAAAGGAACATAGCCCTGTGGTGTTGTGTGTGTGTGTGTGTGTGTGGGGGGGGGGGGGGATGTACACGTGAGTGTGTGTGTATGTTTGCATGCCTCTGTGTCTGTCTGTGTGTTTGCAGTCGTCCTGTCAGGTCATTTGTTGTTGGAGCTATTAATTCCGTCCAGTCCTCTGCTCCCGTTGTACATTCATTTGCTGATACACTTGGTCTGTCATTAGTCTATATGCCTACTCTGCATGTTGGGGAGAAATATTGACATTGTCAGAGCACCGTTCATCGCTTCTGAACATACGCCTTGCTTTTACATATCAGGTGTCAAGCGTAAGGGCAAAATTCATCAGCTTATTCACTCCTGAGTGATGTTGCGATCGTAGTCCCCTTGGACAGATATTGGGGAAAGATCCACTCAGAAGGAGCTGGAGCTGACCCAGCCATTTTGATGCGTATGTTGCACAGAAATATTGACCAGCTCTTTAGTCTGTGGCTCCCTTAGGACTGGGTAATTGTCTTTCTGTGTTTCTATTGTTTAAACTAACTGCATTTTGGCAGTCTTCCTCCTCAAATCAACTACGAAAACCTCGGCGGAACAATGATGGAAGACAACTGGTATCCATACTGATCAGAGGGAGCTGTTTGCTTAATAATGTACAATTTGAAGGTCTACATTATATTGCTCCTGAAATATAGTTAGTTTTGATCAAACAAATCATTTTTTTCTGAATTTTAACAGCAAAAAAATTGCGTGTTTACCTTTGGAATGTTTTTTCTGGCAAAGCGGTTCAATCAGAAGAATGACTTAGTGCATATTTTAATTGATATATGCATGGTTTCTATAACACAATGCAATTAACATGCATTTTTTTTATTAGGGTAAATGGATGACCACCAATAAGCCAATAACCAATGTGAAATTTTGAATATTGGCATTCTAAGTATTTAAAATAACTGCCAATACCGATTGATGGCCAGTTCATTGGAACCTCTATCCTACTTGAAGTAGTATTGGTGTGACCTGGCACATCCTTATTAATAACAAATTGCAACCTCCTCCCCATTTTTTTACCCTAAGTTGGTATTAAAACCTGTTCTGAAAGCAGACATTTTCAATTTGTAGATGCAAAATATTGCACTGCTGATCTTTTGATGACTTGCATCTAATTTGGAATTAGCATATCCCAGTGAAGTGTACAGTAATTTGTCTTTGATGATTGGTTCGTCTGTAATAGATGGGGAATTGCCTGGGCTCCCTACTGCCCTGTCTCTCTCTCCTCTTCCCTCTGCCGGAGAAGCACACAGAATCTTTGAAATGTGCTTTGACCATCAGAGCAGTGAGAAAGCACTAATATTTTCCTGACCTGAAAAGAAAGGGATTAGGTGCGAAACCTGCTGCAAAAGGCTATCTCGATTTACAGGTGATGTTTTGTTTGTTTGTATTTTTCATCCTTTAAAAGAGGAGACTTGGATATAATCGAAAGATGTATTCCAAAGCATAAAGCCCTGAAGCTTTTCAAATGTTTTGGTGGGAGAGGCGAGACGCTGGAACAGCATGTCTGCATTCAGTGCATCCGCGAATCCCTGTCATCAGCCTCCCTCCATCACCCCTCCCCTCACTTTTGCCAAGCCTGTCTTTTACCACGTAGCAGATATGAATGCTGGAGAATGAATGAGCAAAACACACGCGCGCAAACACACACACACACACAGAGAGAGAGAGAGACAGAGACAGAGAGAGTGAGGATTGTTCCAATTTCACAGCCAAGAGCTACATAGATTGCTTTTGTTTTATTGTGGGTATAGGTGGCACAAGAACTTTGCAATTATTTGCACAATTAGTTGTAATTATGGTATAAGCATTTATCTTGTGCGCCCAAGAAATTCCAGTGTATTCTTACGGGAGAATAGGAGGAATTAATATAGATTGTTTTCTCCAGAAACTGCTGCTTGTTTGGTTGACGGCAATTAGCAGCTAATACCTGTGAGATCTCCCGTCTGCTCAAACCCGTGCTGTTTTCAGTTCCACAATGATCAGACAATTAATGATGGGTGGAGAACACTGGCAGGACTATGCTTTGTACTAGGCACTGTCACAGTGGTAGGCTATACCGTATAGCAGTTGTTGTTGTTGTTCTGGTTGAGTGGTTTCCTGCCTTTGTGACACATAGATTATGATGAGGTTACATTTGCTCTGCATGCTTTATCTTAGGTAGTGGAACTAATCACACACAGATGCAGACGCCTTCGAAAGTATCTCAACAACCCTTGGGCTTTTTTGCATATTTCATTGTGCTACAAAAGGATTTCAAAATGCATTTATCTGAGAGTTTGTGTATGATCTTCTCAAAGTACTACACTCTAATAAAGCTGAGGATTCTTTTGAAAAGCATTTCAGTATTTGCCCTCTTGTTTCAATAGTGGAAAGTTGCCTGAGGGCCTAATGTGTACTGAGTGTTGTTTTACATCTTAGGTTGTTTGGATTTCATATTTAGGCTCTGACAAGGGCCTGGCAACATGTCTCTCGCTTGTGAAATCATTTATATTGTGTCTTTCTGGTTGACAAAGATGAAATCAGGCTCCTTAAATGCATCTCAGTGGAATTATAGGTCCAGGATGGAGTTTATTTTTTTAACACTGTATGGAATATGTGACTCACTAACAATCCACAAGAAAGTACATTTTATTGGGCTTCAAATAAAATATGAATCATCAGCCTGAGACTATTATATTAAAGATGAGATTGTGTTTTAAGTGGGTTTTTCATTGGGCTCCACTGTAAAATTTGCGGTCTCATGTTATTACATCCTTTGTATGTTGGCATTTACCTCTATGAGGGCAATAATTTCCTTTCTTCAAAATGTCAGGACCTGGGTTTTCGTTGTATCCACTGGTGAATCATGTAGACTACATGTGGAGACGCATTGACCCAGTGATCATTGATAGCAAATGGACAGTGTTAACATTGTAGTGAGAGGACAACTGTTGAGAAGAATCACTATTAGAGCCTAAAGATTATGTTCAAGCACTATGCATTGGAAAACAATAAGAAACCTGCATTTTTAATGTCCATAAGGAGTATTTGAAAAAGTATGGAATACTTAAAAAAAAAAGATTTTTGTTCTTTTGTTTTTTTTTTTGTTTATTTTCCACTTCTCACATAAACAGTTTCAAATAAATAAATGTGAAGCTGTTTTTTGCATAACAAAATGTGCAAAGTTAAGGGGGTGACTACTTTGTGAAGCGACTGCGCAGCCATTTATGTTGTTTTTCTTTATCTGGCAAAGAATAATGCCTCTGTCGTCTCTGGTGTTTTGGAGCCTCACAGACTGTTTTCTAGGCTACTGTAGGATTCCTTTTTTTCTCAAACAAAAAAAAAAAATCACACATGCTCTTTGTCTTACTAGTGTCTACAGTGAGTGTAAGCTTAGAATTTGTGTGCTTTGTGTGTGGGGGGTAGGTGTTGGGGTGTGAAGGCATGAAGGGATGAAACATAAAGCATGAGTGATGTTATAGCATTGCATTGGTGTCTTGCTTAGTCTACCTAATTTTCCTGAGAGGTTTTGAAATGAGCAAACACTTAATTTATGGTCTAGGCACTGTTATAGGATGATAAAAAGATGCTGCCTATTGTTTTAAAGGGTAGGAATAAGTGTGTCTGTGATTCAGTAAACCCTGAAGTAGCCCACCACCACTTAAGGAAACTGAACTTCCCTCGTTTGTACACTGCTGTGAATCAGTGCTTACTACAGCATTGTGTCACATTAATATTTGAGTGCTACATATTGTCAAGTAGATGTAGGACTTAAACAGCACTTACAGTGAAGTGTACTTACATCACCTCCTTGCTTTATTTCTTCCAGAGACATCCATGCAGACGCCATAATGGTTTCCCTGTTTATATTGAACTTGACCTCTGACCCCTGACCTCCTGCATAAGCTTGGTAATCATTTCATTTTTTATTTGGTACATTATGATTGATTTTACCCTTTTGCCATTATGTATCATAAGCTCTGCCATTATCTATCACAACTATTTTGTTCAGATTCCTTGCTTCTGTTTCTTGACTCCTCAGCTTCTTCTCCCTCCTTTGGTTTGCTATTATAATTGTTTGTTTCTGATTTAAGCATTTGCTATGACTGTTGCATTCTATTAGTTCAGTTGTGTCCTTTTTTTTATTATTATTTCACACTTGTCTCTCTCTGTGCTCTGGTACTTCCCCACTGTCCTTGAGCCATTAGCGTTACACAAATAAATTGTCAATTGTTTGCTCACATCTTTAATTTCTTATTATGTTTTCTCATTTCTTTTCATCATCTTTATATGATAAACCATCCAATCATATTTCCATTGATTTTTTTCCCTCTATTACCAAGGATTACAACTCCCTGTTTCATACAGTACGTACTGCAGTTAGTCTCTCCCTCTCTCTCTCTCTCTCTCTCTCTCTCTCTCTCTCTCTCTCTCTCTCTCTCTCTCGTATGTGTGTGGGCGGGGTGGTCTCTGCATGTGAAAGTGACAACACCAGCGAAAGAAAGGAAACTAAAGATAGCGGGAGGAAATATGGTGCTACAGCAATGTACAGTAGCAGCACATCCCTTGTAGTGTGTATTATGCTATTGTATCCTGAAATGTCGACTGAGCGACCCTTGAAGCACACACACCCCACTCAGATTAATACTCCCACAATTGCGTCATCCCTTCTTGCCGGCTTTATTCCAAATGCCTGGTCCTGGTGGACGATAGGCATTCAGCAGCGGTAGGCCAGTGAGCCCACGGAGTGGCAGGGCCAGGGTTAGACGTTAGGAGAGCTGGCAGCAGGAGGGAGAAGGGAAGTCACAAGGTTGCAACCCAGAGCAGTAGACTTGCTTGTCTCAGCAGAGTAAACATCACCCCTCGTCTGCACACAGTAATGACTAACAGAGGAGGACGTGCACAGAAACACTATCAGGACTACTCCCTCATCCCACCAGGCCCCACACATGCCACTCCTATCATCTCCCAGCCTTTGCTCCCCTACAAACAAGCAGAGAGCGCTCACCCCTATGCAAAGCTGTGGGCACAGGTATTAACGAAGGCTCTGTGCCTCTTGTCACCTCTGCCATTGTTTGTTTGAGGAAACACAGTCAGCCTCTCGGGGGCCACCTCCCTTATTCACAGACAAGTCTGACAAGTGGAACATTTCGAAGGTGCAGTCTTCACTTTATCTTTGGTCAGACACAGACACATACACACACGTTTACATGTGCACACATGCATCACCTAATCAGACGCAGTAGCAGTGCAAATTCAGCATAACAACACAGGAAATTGTGAGTGATCGGGAGCATCTTGAGATCTGACTCCCAATTGTTTGACTGATTTTATTTTAATTGGTTGCCGTCTCCCACTTGACACCCTCAAAGCGTTGAGCTGGAGGTGAGACAGCTGAAATGGTCCTACATTACCATGAGTATAATGAGAAGCAGCACCTTAGAAACTTTTTTTTAAATGTGATTGCAATCACAAATCAGTCTTATCAGATTATTGTCCTTATGTAAAAAAAAAATGTTCCTGTTGTAATTAACAGTAATTTTACACAGGAAAACAACAGTAGATGAGCTAGTCACGGTGCTAGTGTAGCAGGAACTACGAGCTGAAGCTCCACCCATGGCAGCATCCACACAAGGTTTTTCCAATTAAGCGCTCCCTCTGCAGCTCTGCACATAGTGGAATATACAAACACAGACAAATTTCTCTTAGGTTGCTTTTTATTTATCCAGCAGTTTTTACCGCAGAAACATTTGTTATCCCCGGCTTAACAAAAGGATCTTGTACTTCCTCTTGTAGTGAGGGCAGTGTTGCTCCTTGTGTTGGGTTTTGTCTAGTGGAGATGTTTAGAGAGGCCTAACATTTATCTTAGAGAATCGTTCTGATCTGCTAGAAGAAGGGCAACAGTCCAATTGTTAGCGTCTCAAACAACATCCTCTATTCATATGAGAGTGAAGGTGCATGTCAGGCTTGACACTTATGAGCATTGCATTCACCAACAAAAGATCTCATTCATTTCAGCCGTATAAAAGGCAGCAACTGGAAAAGGTTGAGTACATAGTTTTCATAGAGAGAGGGACAAAGCCCTGAAATTTGCATGGTGAGAAGAAGCCGATGCTGCCGGAGAGTCGCTGAAGATGAGTGTTTGCTATGCCCGGTGATGTGCGAGACAGAGTGAGCAGAGGATTATTGTTAGCATACCCGGAAAAGATCATGAATTCCAATGATTCCCCAAAGTGCAGGCTGAAGATTTACAGAGACTATGCCTTTACCCCTCCATCTATGTATGTCACTACAGAGCACTGCCAGTACAGATGATTTTAGGTCGAGAGAAGTTGATGGTGTCCCCCAGCGCACTGATTCAACATCTGATAATGAAGAGGAAATGCTATTTCAGTTAAAGCCACGAGCCATGTGAGAGGGAGAAAATAGCAGACAGCCAAACCTGGCACACCATGCAACAAGCCAAAAAAAACAGATGACGGTGAAAAATTCATCCTTTGCAAAGAGGCTGTTTAATATGTGTTAAGACGTTGCTTGTGAGACCTCTCAGCCCCAGTAATTTCTGCACATCAAAGACATCCCTCCTCCCCAAGCTTGTGTAGTCTTAAGAAGGGCTCGTCATATCCAATCACACATTCACCCAAGGATCTTGTGAAGAATACCTCCGACCCTGTAATTTTGTTCATTAAAACCAGACTGATTTGGGTTAGTCAACACCACAACTATGCGGAGTGTTGTAACGGCGATTGCAGCTGGCAGTCCTTGTCCCTCGTTGACCTGTTTTGTTAACTCCACCGCTGTATTTCACTGCCTGATTAGATGTCACTCAATTAAAAGCACATTTCTGCGGAGAGAGCGGCCTCCCTAGTTGCCATGGATGCCGTGCGAGAGGTAGCAGAGCTGCCTAATGTGTGTCCCAGAGCACCATAATGAAATATCCACGCTGTACCAGCAGAAATACACAGACAACCCAAACTTTCACACCCAATCAATGAGAGCTGTGTGGCTGACTTTTTTTTTTCCATCGGAAAATTAAAAAGGATGTGCCTAGTAAGTCACAGAGGACTCTCCCATTTTATAGTCAGCTATGAGAAGCACAAGGATTAATAGACCTCTCCTAATATGCCTCGCATTGGTGGTCCCCGAGCACCCCGATCAGGTAAGGCCCAGCGAAGCAAAGATCATTTATAAGTGGTTCATTATTTTACCTTCAGATTCTTCTGTCTGGCATTGATTTAATAAACACTGATGTATCTGCTTGTAGAAGAGAAGTGCCATTTTTCATTTCCCAGATTTGCTATCTTTGTTATCACAGTTATCTGTCGAGCTCTGGCATTTTAGTGGTAATATACCCCCAATCTCAGCTGTGTACGGGAAGCAACACGGGGGAAAATATAGTGTAATTCCTCCATGGAAGATATTCCTTTTAATGTTTTCTGAATTATTCTTTAAAAGAAAATATTGTCTTTTATCTCTTTGACTGAATGCCTGCTCATCCAGACATGGCTTTGTAAATGAACACTCTGTTTAATAAAGTTCCGCCAAAGTGCTCTGATTATCCGTGAAAGGATTCAACAACGTGTGACATCAACAGTGAGGTACAATAATTAATGATCTATCAATGTGTTCTGATGATTAATGTATTTGTTTTTGCAGTTTGATGGGCCCATAAACTGTGTGAAATAGACAATGAGCTTTGCCATCTTGCATTCCCTATGGTGAATAGAAAGCAGCAGCACTGAGGCACACTATAAAAAAGCCCAGAGTGATGAAAAGAAAAAAAGCACCCAGGCTCTCTATTATTAAGGTTAACTGTCAGTGAAAGCTCATGCCCTTGCCCTATCTTTTTTGTAACTGAGCAGCTTGTTGAGCTTGTTGTATTTTTCCGCTCAAAAGATTCTCTTTTGAAGTGTTAAAAGCAGTTTGTGGTCAGATTAGGTGTGTGTGGCTGGCACATCAAATCAAGATGAAAATGAAATGGAATGATCAATTTGCCCTGCATTAATCCCTCCTCTCCAGCTGCATCCTATTGATTTTCTTGTTCAGCTTCCCTGATAACAAGAATCATTTAAAGGTCACATTTTGATGTCTGTCAAAAAGAAAACAGCCTTAATGCATTGTGAGTGGCCTTTGAGGCTTATGTTTGTCAGAAAGCACAGACTAAATCTTGGCACCTCAGACAGAGTGTACGGAAAACCGGGATAAATGGCCTAAAATGCAGTCTTTTTCGAGACAGACAACACCCTCACTGAAGTATTAAAAGTCTTCAGGAGGGTAATTATGAAAAATAATTCTCCCCTCTTGAAATGATATGTGTATCCCTTTAAGATAATAATTATCAGTGGTGTAATACCAAAATTATTTCCATCCAAGCATACATTTTTAATTCATCAGAAGACTGCAGACTTTGCAAAATTCACTGGTGATGCATTTACTTAAAATAGCTTGGCGCATGCTTCCCTGACGGACATACAAAAATATTGCTAATGAGAGTGCCAGGCCTGTGTTGAGCTGTGGCTTTGCTGACATGACACTCATATCAGCCTTATATCTGTCTCAGGCTCCACAGAGTAAGAGACACATCTAATCAAGCCATGATAGATGGCTCCAAATCTGTTTTTTCCCCTGGTCTGTCTTTCTTTCCTTCTTTCCTTCTTTCTTTCTTTCTTTCTTTCTTTCCTGTTTTTCAGTCGTGAATGTCAGTGTTAGGCCGCGGTGCTAGATGGAACACATATGCTATGAATACAATAACTGTTCAGAGATCATAGTGAGATCAGCGCCTCTCCTGGCTTTCACAAACATCCACCACTGACCTTTACTTGCTCCAGCTCCGGGATATAGAGCCGTGCATCATGGGCCACTGCCTCAGGCACTTAGGATTCTGGGAGAGAGATGTCTTCAGGGAGATCCTGATCAAACGGAAAGCATGCAGTGTTATCAAAGCATCTGCACTTCTGTTTGTACAGTTTTGTATAAAAGCCAACATAGTCCATTCATTTACACAATCTTTATTTAGTTTGAAAGTACTTTTATCAGTCAGGACCAACTACAGGAGAGCAAGAACAGTCAAACATAGTGTAGCAGGCACAAATCAGTTACCTTGATTCTTTTTTTTGTGTGTAAAACTTAAAGTCTGATGGCATTCTATAAGGAAAGCAAACACTGTATCTTCCTACCCTGTAAGAAAAAATAAATCCTCAGTTTTAGGAAAATGTTAGGTTTTATATTATCTGCTGGCAGTCCACAACAACAATTTATCCCCTTGTGTTCAACCCCACAGTATAATGGAGTTTTATGAATACTTGATGAGTGTCCTTCATTCAGTGATGTGTGTTGTGCTGTGCTACCTGCCCATGCTGGTTTGGTAGTGGGACCCCAAATAGAGGGTGAGGAGAGCCGACTGAGTCGGGGGGAAGATGAGCAGCAGGGCCTTCCACTCACTGTGCTTGGGTCAATATAAAACCTCATTACTGGGGTGTCATAGAAAATTTGTGCACTTTCTGCTCCATCTAGCAGCAATTTTGCTGGATAAGCACTGCTCTCGTTTGGCCCGTTTTAAGCATTTTCACTAAAGAAAGGCTTGCAAACAGGAAGCCATCGCTTCCCCACAGGGGCCCTGGCAGCTCAAATCCCCCCAGCGCTGCCTCTGCTCTTATATGTGCCATGTTGTGTGTGTGTGTGTGTGTGTGTGTGTGTGTGTGTGTGTGTGTGCATATGCGCATATGCGTAGCCCTCATCTCGTCTGTTGTGAAGTACAGTGTTTGTGAGTCGTGTGTAGTTTGTGTAGTCTACATTCTTGAATATTTGCAGAGTGACACAGCTTATAAGGTTAGAAGTATGAGATCTTGACAGGTCTTACACTTTTATACCCAGATTTCCATGGTGAGTTGTTATTTTTCTTGGCTGTGTCTTTTAATAACAGAGTATGGAGACATACAATTTGTCTGTATACCGGTATGTGGTTGCAGTGTTTCCAACATACAGATGCTGGTTTGACAACAATTAATCCCCTAATAACCTAGTTAGTATGCTGGTGTGCAAACCCCTCTGTATGTCAGTCTTCACTCCTCTAGCTTGGCTTTGCCCTCTGTCCTCCAGCCTTCTCCAATTGAAATGTAAAATTTACTCAGTTTCCCTTTCACCTCCTTAACGTCAAAAAACGCCTCGGAGGAAAAATACCATGTTTTTTTGCTATGCGTTTCGTGGCTGCAGGGGACATTGGCAAGCTATTCATATGTTGTTAGAATGTCTCTTTTTTTTTCCTCATCTGTGCAAAATTGAATCTTATGAAAGCAAACAAAATGACATGCTTATAAATATGGATGCCTGCCTTCTGGACAAGCTGCTCAGCCAGTGCCATGTTGGCCCCGCCACTTCATGGTGGAACCTTGTAATTTCAGAGAGTGGGGAGAAAAAAGAATCAAAGGGAAATGATAGAGGATAGAAGTGCCGTTTGGCCATCCTGTAAAGTGTTTTTTTTTTATGTGCAGCAGCGGAGACAGTGGCTGAACAGAATGTACACAACAAAGATCCTGAATAAAACATGATCAGATAAAAGCCAAACATGCAGAAAATACCGGAAAGGTCAGTAAGAATCCCGACCATAATTATGGATGGAGAATTTGCCAGGAATGCACTAGGCCTAATTAAACCACAGACAAATCTCCACTCTCGACCTCCCCCCTGTCCCTGCAGCTCCACCATAAGCCCGCATATTAATCATTGGGGAGGGGAGAGGAGGCTTGGCTGGTTGGTGCTGCTGTGCTATTGGAGTGTACTGTAAAACACACACATGTACACATCACTACAACTTCTACCGTATCCTCGACTGGCCCACATTATAGCTCAGAACAAACAAGTTTCAGGCCAGGAGGAAGATCCAGATTGGATCGAGGACTGAAAAGCTGGCACAGGCTGAATGTTGAGTGGCTTCCTGCTGGAACAAGGACCAGCACCAATCAGCTTCTTTCTAATTGCAGTGGAGTGGGAGGCCTTTTCTACACTAGGCCTCCCTGAAAGGAAAGGAAAGCAAGGGAAGGGAGGGGAGATGTGTTGTCTGTGTGAGCGAGGCAGCACCGGTGAGGCAGGTTGGAGGTACGGCTGGATCATGCTTTTTCCCGCCTGCCGAGGGCCCTGGTGTGTGTTTGTGTATGTGTACGTATGTGTGTGTGTGGGGTAGTGTGTGTGTGCATGTGTGCCAGACTGGCTGGATCATGCTGTTCACCTCCAGTGGCGCGTCAGTAGGTGTCTATCTTGTTAGCGCCGGATGGCTGGTGATGATCTGAGCGATCCCCTACCTACTTTGAGCTGAGAAACAGTACCACATGCTGCCTGGAATGAAAAAAAAAAATAGTTGAAATAACGACATTAGAATTTAGCATAAGATCAACACATTACATAGGAAACATGTTTATCATCAAACGTGATGCCATCAGCCATGTCGACCTGTTACACACAAGCAAGGAAAATGGTTTGTCCTCTTGACCTAGACTGCAAAGTTAGTTAGCATGATTAGTTAGTGCTGTAGCTAAAGAGGATACATTCAACTGTGTGTGTGCGTGTGTGTGTGTGCGTGTGTGTGTGTGCGTGTGTGTGTGTGTGTGTGTGTGTGTGTGTGTGCGCGCGCGCACACGTTTCCTTCTTTCCCTGGCTCGACTGCTCCTGACAGCCTGGCATCGGGGAGAATGTTTTACAGATCCCCAGGAACCAAACGGCTAACTGTACACGACCTCAGGCACTGAATGATAAATGGCAAAAGAAGCACATCTCATCCATCGCCCAGCCTACCTCTCAGCCATGCACTCATATTCCTGCTGAAAGTGTGGTGAAAAGCAGAGTTGGATGTATGGATGCAGGCAGCCTTGGAAAAACTTTGATATAGAGCTACCCTGTTCTCTGACAATTATACTGCTTACAGTAGCTATGCGTGCTTTCGGTGTTCACAGGTGGGGATTCAAGTCTCAGAACCCACCAGCTGATAGGACACATGCTGTCAAGAAAGATTATCTGTTATTTATTTATTTATCTTTTTTTTCATTATGCTCCTGTGCTGTGCAAGGCTCATTGGGAGCTTTAGCTGCATTTTGGTCTTTAAGGTCTGGAGCAGAAAATGTGCCGTTGCCGGATGTAGGGGCCCGCATTCTGATGTTAGACATAAAGCACCGAGAGGGGAGCAGGTGTGTTCGCCCAACACATCAGTGCCGTAAGCATTGTTCAAGGAATTCGCAGTGCTAATGGTGTGTTATACCGCACCCTATGGGGCAGCCTATAAAAGCAAGCCATCCAGTGAATTAGCTTGTACATAATACAGCACAGCCTGAATGCGGTATCTGAGGCTTTGGCTGTGTTTTGTTTTGTTGTGTTGGGTTGTGTTGGGCTCTCCAATGGCCTGTTCTGGGGAGTGGAGCCCTGGGGCTCACTGAGCCACATAACCGCCCCTGTCGGAGGAGGCCTGCTGGCTGGCTGGAGCAGCCATAGAGAGTGTGGCCTTCACAGTTAATCATAACGCCGACTCACTCTTGCCTGATTGTATTGGCGGCTCCAGGGATCTGCCATAATTGGATCCTTGTAAGTGGGATGGAGGAGCTAAACAACCAGATTGCTGTTTGTTTATACCTTTTCATATATTAGTAACGTGCCGAGACTTCTCAAGCAGTCTGGGACTTGTCTCACCGCTTGCCGCTCTAATTAGTAATTCATTCTTAACATATGCCTCAATTGTGGCCCCATCCAGCTATTTGTGATTAACTCCACTTTAATTAGAGTTACTGATGCAGACTTTGGCTCTGCCTGGACGTGTAGTGGGCACTTGAAAAACACCAGTAGCCTGCGTGGGTTCATGTGACAAAGAGGTGCCCTTGGTAGATAGGCAACTTTGCTGCCAAGTGTTTGTCTGGGATTTCAAATTATCTAGAAAGCTTGAGGAAAAGAGGTGAGGATTAAAGAAAGGAGATGATGATACAAATGTGTAATTCAAGCAAACAGACAAACCAACCAACCAACCAACAAAAAAAACAAACAAATGAAATAGGTTAAAATATCTAATCCTTTGTTGTGAATCTATGATGCACCATATTATTAGTTTGAGTCCTTGACTCAAACTTGAGTTGTAGAGAGACACAGTGAGATTCATCCCACGATTTCTCACCTCTCTAACACCTCTCCGCCCTGCACTCTGCCAGCCTAACTTAATCAACTAGGATTACATATTGCTTTTATCGGTTCCTTTGCAGTAATTATCCAACACATTTGTCGGACAGCCCCCATGTCACCTTGGGGAGCATGTGTATGATGGGTGTGTGTGTGTGTCCATCAGTGTGTCAACGTGGTTTAATATGTCTCAGATTGCAAACTATCCAGCTGCCATAGTGATACATCACTGGAAACTTCCCAAAGTGATCCAAAGAGTTTCCGCATTGGGGCACCCCAATACCAAAAGGCAGTAATTAAAAAGCGACAGCTTTGGCGATTAACTCCGGAATGGAGTTTGTGGGGAAACGCAGGCAGGGAAGGGGGTATTAGTCACATGGCCCAGAGTTCCCCCACAGATAAAGCTCATTTTCTCTAGCAGTGGGGTAGAGAGAGCGGAAAACACAGCCCATTTGATTTTGGCCTCAGATGGGGCCCACAGGGGTAGCCAGCGTTTTATTTAAGGTCACCGGGAATAAATGGGATTCAGGCTGTTTCTGGCAGGTTGCAGTGGACAGGGCCCAGGCTGGGGCCTTCCACCCCTGCTGCCCCCAGGCGCCCTCTCCATCTCTTCTCGCTGGAGAGCGCAGGTCTTTCCCTGCCTTCCATTTCACTGTCTGGAGCCCTGGCTAAATACCTCACAACTCTCCTACCTCCAATACCGGCACTGTGTCAAAGGGTAATAGCATGTTAAAATCCCCCTCAGGTTGTTCAAAAGGGCGAGTGCAGAAAAAAAGGATCCCAATAGAAAAGCTCTTAATTCCATTTAGCTCAATAATGAGAAACAAAGGGGGGGGAGGCATGGGGAGGGCCTGCATTGTCGGGAGTACAGTGTCTAACACATGAAACACAGGCACCCCTAGGTACGCCACATCAGATGATCCTCTGCGGGGCGACACTTCGCTTGAGCAGCTCTGTCATAAAACCCACAGTACGCTTTCAGGGGAATGAGTGGCCGTCACAGTTTAAGGGCTCTTCTCCCAGGTGGAGGCAACATAAAGCTACAGAGATGGATCTGGCTGCCAGTCAAGCTTTATATCAATGGCTGTGCTTTTGAGGAAATATGAGAGGATGGACTGCTGTCCCATCACAGCGTGATTCAGAGTGAGAGGGATTGGCGCTCGCACTCGAGCCAAGCTGCTCTGCAGAGCTGTGAATATGTGAGTGGGCCGTGTGTTGTGGTGAGGATAGAGGGGGGAGAAGAGGAAGCCCCTGCTTGCTCTACCTTCAGATTGAGACACACAAGTGCTAAACAGGCACTAACTGTGTCTCTCATATCTGCCAAGTGCTCTGCCTAATCGCTTCTCACCATTTCCAACTTGTTATCTCCAATTAAATGTCTAATTGAAAAAAAGAAAAAAAAGGCTTAGTATGCATTATGTTGACAAAGGCACTATTGACTTTATACTGTGCCCTCACAATGTACCAAAACCCAGACAAGCTGTTGTATTGAAATAAAGATGTTCAAATCATGATATCCAGAGAAAAGCATTGATATGAAGTGCCATTATAAATAGAAGGGCTTCATATTGTATTTTTTATTAGATATTTCAATACCCACTTGAACAATGAATACAAACTGATTTTAATGCACAGGCACAATAACCGAGTCATTGAGTGTCGCTACTACATTACACTTTTTTTTTTCCAAACATATGCATGGAAATGAGGTAGGAATGTGATTATGCAGATTGAGAGAGGAGCCATGGGTACCAAATGTCAGATGTCAGGTATGCATTTTCAGACCCTTGTGGGATGGAGATGATTATCATGGTAATTATTCAGTGTTTGAACATTCCATTTTCTGTGTGGAATACTGGGAAGCACATCTGCCCAGGGACCTGATGTTGGTGTTTGTCTGCCACCACAAACATGAGTGTGTCGGGGTGAGAGAGGAGAGGCGGGGGTTAACGGGGGAAGTGAGGAAGAGAGCCCGATGTCTGCAATTCAACTGAGATGAACTTGGTTGAGGGAGAAAGAGTTGCATTGTGCTCAATTCCCTCTCCTTTCTCTTAACTCCTATCCTTGCCTCCTCTCGGCACTAAAGAGATTGGGCTGGAAGTGGAGCAGGAATCAGTCATCTTTATCTCCCAGCTGGGGGAGGGCTGGCTTGGGCCTGGGCTTTCCTTTCTTTATGGCCTCCTCCCCTCTTTTTGTTTTCCCACCACGTTCTGTGCATCCTTTTATGCGCTCTGTATTTTCTGAGGCCAGCCTTGTGGTTTAATATGCATGATAAATTTTATTCCTGTATTCATACCCATTATCCGTTGGACTGAGCACCCTCTTCCCAACCCCTGCCCTCCTCTGCTGACAGGGAAACGCCATGCTATGGATGGCCGGTGGAAAGCGAGATGGTCTCCCCCATCCCAGAAGTCATTAACCCTGTGACTGGAGACTGACGTGACCACCCCCCACCCCCCACGCCCCTCGTGCTCATCACAACCCTCCATCCTCATTCCTTGATGTCCCTGTCTGTTTTGATGTACTCTACTGAACACACAGTCATGGCTCAGTTACCTTATGGCTGCCTGCGCACACAGCACACTGTACACAAGCTCCCCACAAGCCCCATAGTCCCCCATTCACTGCTGAGGACATTGGTTATCTCCGTTGATAATAGATAAAAGCTCTTTTTATAAAGTGATTTATCGTAAGCTCATAAAGTAGTCTGCTCAAGGGTAAAGGTTATTTAAAACTCATCTGTTGGATTTTTTCTATCGCTACTCTTAACTCAGCTATAACGATATTCAGGTTGCACACAAGTTCCCCTTTATATAGATGCCAGTTGTTCTTCAAAGTCTTCCTTGTTGGACCACTTGACCTGTTTTGATGCTTAGGGGGAGTTTTGGCCTGAATACTCAGTGTTCCACATCTGTGGCACAGGGACCTTGACCTGCAGGTCTCCCAAAGAAGGCAGGAACGGATTGAGGAGGAGGAGATGAAGAGGACAGGAGGAACAGACAGCTTAAAAGGGGGTTGAGTGAGTGCGCCGAGACAGGCTGCACACCTAATGGCTTCAGATGCATTTTGTGCCCACTATTGGCTAAAAAATAGAGAAACTTCCACCATGAATTGTTAAATAGGGTTGACCCAGGACAAGTCGGGCATGTAAACAGTCAAACTGGCCTTCTAACAAGCTTGACTCTTTCATTTACATTCTTCCCCGCTCCCTCTGGCTTCCATTATACATGAAGCCCCTTATGAAAAAGTAATAAATGCAAGAATGTATCCAGGAAAAAGGCACAGAGTGCAGATTAATTACAGACAATCTAGTATCTATTTACACACACTGCATACTTACCTAATGTCACAACACTTAAGGTCTACGGAATGCCAGTGCCACAGGGGGCTCTGTGTTATACTATAGGTACTATACTATACTATAGGGCTACAATATTATCCTGTATTATACTATACTATAGTTGCAGCCATTTAAATTGCTCAAGTTTTATCTTTGCGCCCTAGACAGCACAGCAATATGCTGATTGATGATGCATCTTTCATAAAAACAGCTAAGCAATTCTGGCCTGTTTTTAGAATACCACCCTACTAGCTCAATAATATATAATCCTAACTATACTATACCATACTATACTATACTATACTATGGTAAGCTACGCTATACTATACTATACTATACTATACTATACTATACTATGGTAAGCTACGCTATACTATATTATACTATACTATACTATACTATACTATACTATACTATACTATACTATATTATACTATACTGTACTATACTATACTATACTGTACTATACTATACTATACTTGAGCAATAACATATGAGAGGGGGTGCTATATTGAGGTTATTGGTACTGGTGTGCTGTGGTCTTAGGCCACATTTCAATTATTGCTTTTATACAATTTCTACAATAGTATCAAACATTAAACAAAGTTACAAGCTTTGGGTTTTAATTTAATAATTTAATTTGGCCGTCTGCCAAAAAAAAAAAAATCCCCCGTTGCAAAGCAATAAATATTCCTGTTTGCATAAACAAGGCGGAATGATACTGTTATAAGGTACAAATTTGAATATTGCACTCATGGATGCCTCTCATCCAATCGCAATGCGTATTCAATGAATATATGATTTACTATACTAAACTGTCCTGTACTGTACTCTACTATACTATAGTATACTGATTAGATTGATTATACTGATTAGATACTGTACCTTACTGTACTGTTGTGCACTGCACTGTCTACACTGTCTACACACTGTACTATGCTGCACTACATTTTACTGCAGTACACTACAGCAGGGCGGGTGCTTGCCGACACAAGGGCTTGAACCTGGGTCCTTGGGTTAAAGGGTGCTCTCCCTGCTGCCCTATCCCAAATGTTTTCTCAGGTCTCAAATGGTATGGTTTTTGATCCTGGGGTGTGACTGTTCCCCAGCCATTCTGTTGTCAACTCTGAGGCCTGGCAGACGTGAACACACCGGTAGACGTCAAAAGCAAAGGAAAAAAAAAACAAACAAACCTATTCATTTGTCCAGAATTAAATATAAGCGAGAGGAGGCTTTATGGTGCCTACATATTTTGGTGCCTTCTTTGTTGCTGACTGTGCATCAGAAATGTGAAAGCCAATTCCTAATATATTTATTAACTTTGAGGGGCTTTGCATTTGGGTATTTTTGTGACAGCTACATTTCATTTCTACGGCTTCCCTGTGCTTTATCTAATTTCCTTTGTTGTGGCGTAAACATGGAATTTTTGTGGGAATTCAATTACTGGGGCCTTTAGAGATTCTGTAAACAAAGATGTATTGGCTCCGTATCTCCGTCTCCCCCACCCTTCAGAGCGAATAGCCAGTGGAGTTTCTAATTTATTCAAGCAAAACGTTGCTCCCTCTGTTAATCACGCAGAGTGGGCTGAAAGGCCCAGATCGGCGCAGACTGGCCTGAAACACACAGGCCTTATTTATCGAGGTTTGTGTTTTTGTATTCGGAGGTTTTCTAATGCATTCAAATGAGGGTGCAACAAACCAAAGTCACACCAAGTTGCTGAGGGAGTGCGTCAAGCGATGTGGCAGCTTTTTATGCTTGTCTCCTTGCCTCTTCACTGCTCACCCTGCCGTCAATAGATCTCATTCAGCTGAGGCTTTTCTTTCAGTATGTGTTGCATTGTGGCAACAACTGGCTCTTGACGGAGGAGAAAGGATGGCTTGTCAAGGTCAGAGCGGTGCGCTAATTAGCGTTCACCACTGAACTGCTGGGTTGACTCCTGTGCCCTTCACCCCTGAGGCCTCGTGGCATTACGTGTGTGTGTTGTGTTTTCTATCATGTTTGCCCTGCCCTTTCTTTTCCACTGTAGAGCCCAGCCATTTGAGACTGCCTATACAATGCATATCTCCTCCATCACACCCCAGACTGGACTCGAATGGGGCAGTCATATGTGACAAGCAGACAGTTAGAGGGAGTGTGAGAGAGAGAGAGAGAGAGAGGGAGAGATACAGAGAGAGAGAGAGGGAAGGTGGCAGCGAGCATTAGCATCCCACTGGGCTTTGTGTGCTTGTTATAGCATGAGATCACACAGACAGGAGAGGGTAAAAGAGAGAGAAGGTGAAAGAGGGAACGAGAGAGCTGGTGGCCATGGGAGGCACAGAGAAGCCAACTGATACTAACACAAACAAGGGGGTTCACTGAATAATGACGGCAACAGAGAACGCAATGGCAAAAGTTCAGCCATATCTTAAGGGGTAATTTTAGGCCCTTCGTTTGGGAACAGCAATTTCCTCCAGCTCTGTCTCTGAGCGATATTACTGTGGAATCATTAGACTAATTCATCATCCTTGACTTCTTCGTGTTTTCCGCTGCACTAGTGGGAAAAAATGGTCGTTCTAATTGCAAGCCATAGAATTCAGATGTAAGCTATGTGTCCTGCTCATTGCCTCTCCAGGACTCTTCTGCTCAGTACATTTGCAGAATTAGCCATGTTCAGTTGTTAGGGGGCAATACAAGTCCTTTGACAACTGCTAGACTGTCATGCTATCAGAATGTTTGTGTTACTGGAAGATATCTTGAAGTGTTTCCCACTATATCACCGTTTCATTATGAGCTATTGAATACTTACTGTATATAGCCTCTACAACACATTACAGTTAGTGCTGTGCATTACATAGTAGAGTTACCCAGAAATATTGATCCAATTTGGCATCAAAATCGTGCTTGGCCGGGAACATTTTTGCTGTATCATATTTTGCTGGGTTTTTTTTCATCCCTCCCACATAGACTCATATTGTTGTTATTAAACATGGCTGATATGTATTCTGTCTCTGTAACGCTTTGCTAGTAGCGGTGAAGGAGATATGTTAACAAGTCTGTTCTCTAAGCAGCATCCATATGGATGCCTCCACCCTGCTCCAGTCACTGTAGTGGTAACTCACAGACAGATGAAACACACGGCATGGTGCTTGCCTCCATTAATTTTTGTTTATTATGTATTTATGCTCTAAGCCTGAGATTTGCTGTGATCAAATGCAACTGTTTCGGCATGGATCAGTGGTTAACTTTGGCAGACCACCGCCTCCATCACGCCTTGCTTTCCATCTACACCCCTTCTCTGTTTCTCCTTTGCTACCTCTCCCTTTCTTCGCCCCCTCCTTTTTCTCTCTCATCTTTCATCTTTTTTCTTTTCTCTTCCTACACTTCTTTTCCCTTTTTAGCCTCTAGTGCATTTGTGCCTGCATACTGTATGAAGCCCCAGTCTTTCTCTGAAAATAAGATCAGTTCAATTATTGGTCAAAGGGCATTTTCAGCTTTATTAGCCAAATCCAGGGGCTTAAAGATCCGGGTCTTGTAAGGGACACAGCACAGCCTTCCCTCAAACTATTTTACTTAAGCATACTTGTGTGAAGAGCTTTTGTTTGTTTCTAGAAAGCCCCCCTCTCTTTGAACTCAAGTTAAGCCACAGTGTGCAATATGTGTATTTTACAGACCTACATTTGGCTAATTAACAATGATCAGAAATATCACTTGTAAATGCTCATCACAACCTAGATCAGTGGTTCTCAACTATTGAAATGTGGAGTGAGGTCAGATAGACCTTGTGATTTCTCTCAAACATAAAAACAAAAAAAACCCAGTGTGGAACAAATCAAACGTAACATAACTGACATTCAAACAAACTAGCTTCAGATGACAATTGTTTCCTCAAATTTACAATGCACTATGGACTGAAATATTTAAAATATTCATTTTCGTGTGCCATAGATTCTTGGCTTCTTGTATCTTGCTATTGTGTCATAGCATAAAAAAAGGTTCAGAACCATAGCTCCAGAATTCATGGCAGATAGTGTATTTCAAACTACAGCAACAGCTATTAACTAACTACTACATCAGTAACAAACAAATATGCCCTGAGTGGTTGCTATCTACAGAATCCATCTGAGATTCAGTCTAGCATGAAAATCCCATCAGCTCCTTACTTGGCCCAGTG